>NC_081288.1:75209660-75509660 GCF_030490865.1 Poecile atricapillus | reverse complement strand
GCTTGCTTATGTGTGCCTTGCCTGGCAAGACCTAGAAAGACCTTCCTTGCTTTGCTTTGCCTTGCCTACCGCTCTTTGCAATGCAAACCAAGTGTAGGCGCAATTGTAGGCAAGTCAAGGGAGAAGCTGACAAGGCTGGAGCCATGAGGGGCAAGCAAATGGAGTGGTAGGTGAGAGAAGGCCCAGAACTTCTAGGCAAGGATGGGCATAGGAAGGCCAGGCAGAAACAGGAAGGCCTAGGCAAGGCTAGGTTTCCCTGGAGGAAAGCAGTAGGCAGGTCAAGTGTGGGCATAAGCACTGGAGGGAGTGCAAGGCTAGGGAGGCAAGGCAGGGCAAGGCAAGGAAACTTTTGGGTCACCAAGGCAAGACAAATGAGAGGTACATTCAAAGACTGCTGGTACACAAAAGGGGCTAGGACACACTTCTCTGGCTGGCCTTGATCTCACATGGGCCATCTCTAATCTGCACCTAAAACACTTGGATTACCTGCTTTCCTTGGTATACAAAAGAACTGTCATTCTGGTCCTGAAGCGCAAAGGTGAAATGTGAATTTTATGTCCAAAATTCAAGACATGTAAGGATAGGTGCCAGAAGCAAGCTGCCAGGACAGATGGGTGTGCTTGCTCGTGACCTCTTTTGGGCTTCCTCTCACATGCTCCTGAAACGCTGGAGGTACGTGAAAGCCTTGAGAGTCCTAGGAGAAGCAGGCAGGGCAAGGCAAGATGAAGAAATTCCGCAAAAAGAGGGGTATTGAATTCCAGGTGGGGGACGAGTGAGCAAGGGAATGCAAGGCAAGGGAGAGGAGAGGTTCAAAGGTAACGCCAAGAAAAGTGGTGGCTTTGCCAGGCAAGACAAAGGAGAGGCAAGCAAGGCAATGAGAGTCCTAGAAGGAGAAGGAAATGAAAGATTGGAGCTGGACAAAGGGGAAGGGAAACTGGACAAAGTGGCAAGGGGGATGGGTGGTGCAAGGCACTGGACTGGTAGGAAGGGCAAGGGAAAGACATGGATGGGTCAGGAAGGAAGAGGAAAACAATGGCCAGGAATGACAAAGAAATGCAAGGTTGGATAGGAAAGGCAAGGCAATGTAGGGAAGGGGTAGGCCAGACAATGGGTGTCTTAAGAGGAAAAGTATGCATAGCAAGGCCAAGAGAAAAGCCGTAAAGAAGTTAGCGTGGGGGATAGGTGAGTGAAGCTGAGAAACAAAGTGCCTCATTCCAGTATGTATGTATGTATGTGTGTGTGAAGTTTGCAGGATGTAAAGCAGAAGAAAGCAGTGACTTGATGGTGGAGTGAAAGGATGCTTTTGAATACACGTGGCAAGGTCCAAGCAAACTATTTGTCTTGGCACATCTGTGTCCCATAAACTTCTTAGTTTAGATTCAGACTGTAAGCGGGACAGAGAACACCCCTAAAATTACAGCTGAGCAAGAAAGCAGGTCGCATCAGCATGTTTTAAAGGAAGCAGTTTTTTTGTGTGAGAAGAAAATGGACATATGAGACTCCAGCAGTATCGACGTTCAGCTTAGAAGCAAAGTGCAATGATTCCGTACAAACTCTGAAAATGAAACGCAGCAATAAAAAGGCAATGGGACATGTCAGCGAAAGCTTTGTGGCCAAGCAGGGTGAGATGTTTGAAGCAGAACCACAGTTTGGTTTCACTAAGGATCCATCATGGTGGATTGCAAACATGTGCCAAGACAACACATATTCTGCAGCTGTTGCAGCTCTCCGCAGGAACACTAGCGCTTTCCCTTAGACTCTAAAATGCAGAGAAATGGCCTGCGCAGCGCAGAAGCTATTTGTGCTGCTTGTACACCTCTTCCAACCCCTCAGTGGAAACTATTGCGCCTGCCTTTAGACTCTGAGATCCAGAGAACACAATGGTAGAGGCAGTGGTGGAGAATGGAAGGAGAGAGTGAAGTTTGATGAGTGAGTTTGATGTGACTTATGTGGAGCACGCAGAAAATGTAGCCCCGTACTGGTTTTTACACCTGGAGCCTATTTCTGTAAGACATTTCAGGTGGACATTTTTGATCAAGAAGCCAGAGTGAAAAAATTGACAGCAGGTCTCTCTGGGAAAGAAAAAGCAGCAAGGCGTCGTGTGCCATTTAAATGCTGCTATAAGAAGGGCGTACTTTAGCAGCATCTCTCTTGACACTTCTATCTGTGTAATCTCTAGCTGCTTGGACACAGCGACACTGAAAATAATTGTACTGCAAATACCAAGTTACACAGGGAAAAAGGGTAGGTCAGCAAATGCCTTCTGTCCTGGCACATCTCTCAGTCAGAACTCCAGCTGAAAAATTTTGCTGTAATGATGGACTTTGCCACTTGGAGAGAATTTATATAGTTGGGAAGAAGCATTCAAAGCCCTAGTGCATTTCGTCTATTTTACGGACTGCAAGGGCACTCTAAAGGCCAGCACTAGCTTTTTGTTGGACTTTTTCTTTTTGAGTAGCTGCTGGACGTTTTGAAGCGGTTTGGGATCTGCTAGAGTGCAAGGTAATACATAGAGTTTGAGGAAAGTGATATACACATTTTATATCTCCAGGGAGGTGGATGCAGTTCAGTGTGTGCGAGTTACATGTTGAGCAGCTGATCACACAGAAAAGAAGAGGCTGCGCTGCAATTGCCTTTTCATTTGCAGCTTATAAACTGCACAGCCCACAATGAAACAATTCCACTTCCTTCTGTGCTACATACAGGATCACATTCTCTCAGTCTCTAAGAGCCAGGACCCCCAGCGGAGCTCTTCCCTGCGCTGCTCCTACACCAATGAGGCCGGAGCCGCAAACAGCTTGGCTTTTTCCCTGGCACCGTCTGCCAGCGCTCATCAAAATAACCACACGATGGCGCTGTCGACTAACAAAAGAAGGAAACGCACCGAGGCCAGCTCCAAAGGACAGAGCCGAGTTGGAAACGTCCCTGCTCTCAAATTAACTGTGCCAGGAAAAAAAGACTTTGCTGATCTTCCCCCTCCAAGTGTGCAAACACTTTTGCACCACACTCAAAGGGCAACACGAAATCCTCTGCCCTAACAAACATTTTCACTCTCGCAAAGTCCGGTAACAAACTCAAAGACATCCGCTCAACAAATGTGCCAGCGGAGAGAGAAAGTTCTTTGCTGCCTACAATTTCAGCTTCACCCATCAAACAATGAACACACACCCTGCTATTGGCACTTTTCTTTTCAGCTCTACGCTCCTACGCTTTCAGTCTCAGAGTCAAGATCCAAGCAGCATGGCAACAGGGACTACTCACACACTAAAGCTACAAGGACAAAAAAGCTCAACAGCTTGGTGTCTAGATTCCCACTGTCAGTTCAACAGCTCTAACCCACAGGGAAACCTCTTGGGAAAAACCTTTAAATTCACTGAGACCACCCAAAGTGCCCATCCAAACTTAATTTCTTTGCCAAAGAGAAGAACAAGAAGCTCATTTCAAGAGAAAGGGCATCCCCTCCTCCAAAATCCAAAACATCCAGTGACTGATCCCATACAATGGTGTCAGAACACTCTTACTAGAGGCAGACAGCCTTCCAAAGATGGATACTGACTCAATGACTGTACAAATTGAGGGAGTGCTTCCAAATATGCCGGCACAAGAAGCTGCTGTCGTCCTTGAGCTGCGCGACACAGCTTCTTATCTGCACCTCCAACTCTGGGGCTACGTGCTTTCCTTCCCATGAGAAAGCATTGCCATTCTCCTTCAGGAACTTACCAAGCCAAGCTGTATGCCATGTCCTGTACTATGTCCAACAATGGCTCCTGCACAGAAGGGTCTACGACATAAATATCTCTCTGGACTATACCTCCTCATGGTACCTTTAACGCCTGCCCTATTACATTGTCACTATATCTTTTACTTGCCAAGGAAAGGCACTCAGAGTCACTTGGCCTTGCCTTGCCTTTGATGCTGTGGCTAGTCTACTCTTGTTTTGCTTGCTTGCTTATGTGTGCCTTGCCTGGCAAGACCTAGAAAGACCTTCCTTGCTTTGCTTTGCCTTGCCTACCGCTCTTTGCAATGCAAACCAAGTGTAGGCGCAATTGTAGGCAAGTCAAGGGAGAAGCTGACAAGGCTGGAGCCATGAGGGGCAAGCAAATGGAGTGGTAGGTGAGAGAAGGCCCAGAACTTCTAGGCAAGGATGGGCATAGGAAGGCCAGGCAGAAACAGGAAGGCCTAGGCAAGGCTAGGTTTCCCTGGAGGAAAGCAGTAGGCAGGTCAAGTGTGGGCATAAGCACTGGAGGGAGTGCAAGGCTAGGGAGGCAAGGCAGGGCAAGGCAAGGAAACTTTTGGGTCACCAAGGCAAGACAAATGAGAGGTACATTCAAAGACTGCTGGTACACAAAAGGGGCTAGGACACACTTCTCTGGCTGGCCTTGATCTCACATGGGCCATCTCTAATCTGCACCTAAAACACTTGGATTACCTGCTTTCCTTGGTATACAAAAGAACTGTCATTCTGGTCCTGAAGCGCAAAGGTGAAATGTGAATTTTATGTCCAAAATTCAAGACATGTAAGGATAGGTGCCAGAAGCAAGCTGCCAGGACAGATGGGTGTGCTTGCTCGTGACCTCTTTTGGGCTTCCTCTCACATGCTCCTGAAACGCTGGAGGTACGTGAAAGCCTTGAGAGTCCTAGGAGAAGCAGGCAGGGCAAGGCAAGATGAAGAAATTCCGCAAAAAGAGGGGTATTGAATTCCAGGTGGGGGACGAGTGAGCAAGGGAATGCAAGGCAAGGGAGAGGAGAGGTTCAAAGGTAACGCCAAGAAAAGTGGTGGCTTTGCCAGGCAAGACAAAGGAGAGGCAAGCAAGGCAATGAGAGTCCTAGAAGGAGAAGGAAATGAAAGATTGGAGCTGGACAAAGGGGAAGGGAAACTGGACAAAGTGGCAAGGGGGATGGGTGGTGCAAGGCACTGGACTGGTAGGAAGGGCAAGGGAAAGACATGGATGGGTCAGGAAGGAAGAGGAAAACAATGGCCAGGAATGACAAAGAAATGCAAGGTTGGATAGGAAAGGCAAGGCAATGTAGGGAAGGGGTAGGCCAGACAATGGGTGTCTTAAGAGGAAAAGTATGCATAGCAAGGCCAAGAGAAAAGCCGTAAAGAAGTTAGCGTGGGGGATAGGTGAGTGAAGCTGAGAAACAAAGTGCCTCATTCCAGTATGTATGTATGTATGTGTGTGTGAAGTTTGCAGGATGTAAAGCAGAAGAAAGCAGTGACTTGATGGTGGAGTGAAAGGATGCTTTTGAATACACGTGGCAAGGTCCAAGCAAACTATTTGTCTTGGCACATCTGTGTCCCATAAACTTCTTAGTTTAGATTCAGACTGTAAGCGGGACAGAGAACACCCCTAAAATTACAGCTGAGCAAGAAAGCAGGTCGCATCAGCATGTTTTAAAGGAAGCAGTTTTTTTGTGTGAGAAGAAAATGGACATATGAGACTCCAGCAGTATCGACGTTCAGCTTAGAAGCAAAGTGCAATGATTCCGTACAAACTCTGAAAATGAAACGCAGCAATAAAAAGGCAATGGGACATGTCAGCGAAAGCTTTGTGGCCAAGCAGGGTGAGATGTTTGAAGCAGAACCACAGTTTGGTTTCACTAAGGATCCATCATGGTGGATTGCAAACATGTGCCAAGACAACACATATTCTGCAGCTGTTGCAGCTCTCCGCAGGAACACTAGCGCTTTCCCTTAGACTCTAAAATGCAGAGAAATGGCCTGCGCAGCGCAGAAGCTATTTGTGCTGCTTGTACACCTCTTCCAACCCCTCAGTGGAAACTATTGCGCCTGCCTTTAGACTCTGAGATCCAGAGAACACAATGGTAGAGGCAGTGGTGGAGAATGGAAGGAGAGAGTGAAGTTTGATGAGTGAGTTTGATGTGACTTATGTGGAGCACGCAGAAAATGTAGCCCCGTACTGGTTTTTACACCTGGAGCCTATTTCTGTAAGACATTTCAGGTGGACATTTTTGATCAAGAAGCCAGAGTGAAAAAATTGACAGCAGGTCTCTCTGGGAAAGAAAAAGCAGCAAGGCGTCGTGTGCCATTTAAATGCTGCTATAAGAAGGGCGTACTTTAGCAGCATCTCTCTTGACACTTCTATCTGTGTAATCTCTAGCTGCTTGGACACAGCGACACTGAAAATAATTGTACTGCAAATACCAAGTTACACAGGGAAAAAGGGTAGGTCAGCAAATGCCTTCTGTCCTGGCACATCTCTCAGTCAGAACTCCAGCTGAAAAATTTTGCTGTAATGATGGACTTTGCCACTTGGAGAGAATTTATATAGTTGGGAAGAAGCATTCAAAGCCCTAGTGCATTTCGTCTATTTTACGGACTGCAAGGGCACTCTAAAGGCCAGCACTAGCTTTTTGTTGGACTTTTTCTTTTTGAGTAGCTGCTGGACGTTTTGAAGCGGTTTGGGATCTGCTAGAGTGCAAGGTAATACATAGAGTTTGAGGAAAGTGATATACACATTTTATATCTCCAGGGAGGTGGATGCAGTTCAGTGTGTGCGAGTTACATGTTGAGCAGCTGATCACACAGAAAAGAAGAGGCTGCGCTGCAATTGCCTTTTCATTTGCAGCTTATAAACTGCACAGCCCACAATGAAACAATTCCACTTCCTTCTGTGCTACATACAGGATCACATTCTCTCAGTCTCTAAGAGCCAGGACCCCCAGCGGAGCTCTTCCCTGCGCTGCTCCTACACCAATGAGGCCGGAGCCGCAAACAGCTTGGCTTTTTCCCTGGCACCGTCTGCCAGCGCTCATCAAAATAACCACACGATGGCGCTGTCGACTAACAAAAGAAGGAAACGCACCGAGGCCAGCTCCAAAGGACAGAGCCGAGTTGGAAACGTCCCTGCTCTCAAATTAACTGTGCCAGGAAAAAAAGACTTTGCTGATCTTCCCCCTCCAAGTGTGCAAACACTTTTGCACCACACTCAAAGGGCAACACGAAATCCTCTGCCCTAACAAACATTTTCACTCTCGCAAAGTCCGGTAACAAACTCAAAGACATCCGCTCAACAAATGTGCCAGCGGAGAGAGAAAGTTCTTTGCTGCCTACAATTTCAGCTTCACCCATCAAACAATGAACACACACCCTGCTATTGGCACTTTTCTTTTCAGCTCTACGCTCCTACGCTTTCAGTCTCAGAGTCAAGATCCAAGCAGCATGGCAACAGGGACTACTCACACACTAAAGCTACAAGGACAAAAAAGCTCAACAGCTTGGTGTCTAGATTCCCACTGTCAGTTCAACAGCTCTAACCCACAGGGAAACCTCTTGGGAAAAACCTTTAAATTCACTGAGACCACCCAAAGTGCCCATCCAAACTTAATTTCTTTGCCAAAGAGAAGAACAAGAAGCTCATTTCAAGAGAAAGGGCATCCCCTCCTCCAAAATCCAAAACATCCAGTGACTGATCCCATACAATGGTGTCAGAACACTCTTACTAGAGGCAGACAGCCTTCCAAAGATGGATACTGACTCAATGACTGTACAAATTGAGGGAGTGCTTCCAAATATGCCGGCACAAGAAGCTGCTGTCGTCCTTGAGCTGCGCGACACAGCTTCTTATCTGCACCTCCAACTCTGGGGCTACGTGCTTTCCTTCCCATGAGAAAGCATTGCCATTCTCCTTCAGGAACTTACCAAGCCAAGCTGTATGCCATGTCCTGTACTATGTCCAACAATGGCTCCTGCACAGAAGGGTCTACGACATAAATATCTCTCTGGACTATACCTCCTCATGGTACCTTTAACGCCTGCCCTATTACATTGTCACTATATCTTTTACTTGCCAAGGAAAGGCACTCAGAGTCACTTGGCCTTGCCTTGCCTTTGATGCTGTGGCTAGTCTACTCTTGTTTTGCTTGCTTGCTTATGTGTGCCTTGCCTGGCAAGACCTAGAAAGACCTTCCTTGCTTTGCTTTGCCTTGCCTACCGCTCTTTGCAATGCAAACCAAGTGTAGGCGCAATTGTAGGCAAGTCAAGGGAGAAGTTGACAAGGCTGGAGCCATGAGGGGCAAGCAAATGGAGTGGTGGGTGAGAGAAGGTCCAGAACTTCTAGGCAAGGATGGGCACAGGAAGGCCTGGCAGAAACAGGAAGGCCTAGGCAAGGCTAGGTTTCCCTGGAGGAAAGCAGTAGGCAGGTCAAGTGTGGGCGTAGGCACTGGAGGGAGTGCAAGGCTAGGGAGGCAAGGCAGGGCAAGGCAAGGAAACTTTTGGGTCACCAAGGCAAGACAAATGAGAGGTACATTCAAAGACTGCTGGTACACAAAAGGGGCTAGGACAGACTTCTCTGGCTGGCCTTGATCTCACATGGGCCATCTCTAATCTGCACCTAAAACACTTGGATTACCTGCTTTCCTTGGTATACAAAAGAACTGTCATTCTGGTCCTGAAGCGCAAAGGTGAAATGTCAATTTTATGTCCAAAATTCAAGACATGTAAGGATAGGTGCCAGAAGCAAGCTGCCAGGACAGATGGGTGTGCTTGCACGTGACCTCTTTTGGGCTTCCTCTCACATGCTCCTGAAACGCTGGAGGTACGTGAAAGCCTTGAGAGTCCTAGGAGAAGCAGGCAGGGCAAGGCAAGATGAAGAAATTCCGCAAAAAGAGGGGTATTGAATTCCAGGTGGGGGACGAGTGAGCAAGGTAATGCAAGGCAAGGGAGAGGAGAGGTTCAAAGGTAACGCCAAGAAAAGTGGTGGCTTTGCCAGGCAAGACAAAGGAGAGGCAAGCAAGGCAATGAGAGTCCTAGAAGGAGAAGGAAATGAAAGATTGGAGCTGGACAAAGGGGAAGGGAAACTGGACAAAGTGGCAAGGGGGATGGGTGGTGCAAGGCACTGGACTGGTAGGAAGGGCAAGGGAAAGACATGGATGGGTCAGGAAGGAAGAGGAAAACAATGGCCAGGAATGACAAAGAAATGCAAGGTTAGATAGGAAAGGAAAAGCAAGGCAATGTAGGGAAGGGGTAGGCCAGACAATGGGTGTCTTAAGAGGAAAAGTATGCATAGCAAGGCCAAGAGAAAAGCCGTAAAGAAGTTAGCGTGGGGGATAGGTGAGTGTAGCTGAGAAAGAAAGAAACAAAGTGCCTCATTCCAGTATGTATGTATGTATGTGTGTGTGAAGTTTGCAGGATGTAAAGCAGAAGAAAGCAGTGACTTGATGGTGGAGTGAAAGGATGCTTTTGAATACACGTGGCAAGGTCCAAGCAAACTATTTGTCTTGGCACATCTGTGTCCCATAAACTTCTTAGTTTAGATTCAGACTGTAAGCGGGACAGAGAACACCCCTAAAATTACAGCTGAGCAAGAAAGCAGGTCGCATCAGCATGTTTTAAAGGAAGCAGTTTTTTTGTGTGAGAAGAAAATGGACATATGAGACTCCAGCAGTATCGACGTTCAGCTTAGAAGCAAAGTGCAATGATTCCGTACAAACTCTGAAAATGAAACGCAGCAATAAAAAGGCAATGGGACATGTCAGCGAAAGCTTTGTGGCCAAGCAGGGTGAGATGTTTGAAGCAGAACCACAGTTTGGTTTCACTAAGGATCCATCATGGTGGATTGCAAACATGTGCCAAGACAACACATATTCTGCAGCTGTTGCAGCTCTCCGCAGGAACACTAGCGCTTACCCATAGGCTCTAAAATGCAGAGAAATGGCCTGCGCAGCGCAGAAGCTATTTGTGCTGCTTGTACACCTCTTCCAACCCCTCAGTGGAAATTATTGCGCCTGCCTTTAGACTCTGAGATCCAGAGAACACAATGGTAGAGGCAGTGGAGAATGGAAGGAGAGAGTGAAGTTTGATGAGTGAGTTTGATGTGACTTATGTGGAGCACGCAGAAAATGTAGCCCCGTACTGGTTTTTACACCTGGAGCCTATTTCTGTAAGACATTTCAGGTGGACATTTTTGATCAAGAAGCCAGAGTGAAAAAATTGACAGCAGGTCTCTCTGGGAAAGAAAAAGCAGCAAGGCGTCGTGTGCCATTTAAATGCTGCTATAAGAAGGGCGTACTTTAGCAGCATCTCTCTTGACACTTCTATCTGTGTAATCTCTAGCTGCTTGGACACAGCGACACTGAAAATAATTGTACTGCAAATACCAAGTTACACAGGGAAAAAGGGTAGGTCAGCAAATGCCTTCTGTCCTGGCACATCTCTCAGTCAGAACTCCAGCTGAAAAATTTTGCTGTAATGATGGACTTTGCCACTTGGAGAGAATTTATATAGTTGGGAAGAAGCATTCAAAGCCCTAGTGCATTTCGTCTATTTTACGGACTGCAAAGGCACTCTAAAGGCCAGCACTAGCTTTTTGTTGGACTTTTTCTTTTTGAGTAGCTGCTGGACGTTTTGAAGCGGTTTGGGATCTGCTAGAGTGCAAGGTAATACATAGAGTTTGAGGAAAGTGATATACACATTTTATATCTCCAGGGAGGTGGATGCAGTTCAGTGTGTGCGAGTTACATGTTGAGCAGCTGATCACACAGAAAAGAAGAGGCTGCGCTGCAATTGCCTTTTCATTTGCAGCTTATAAACTGCACAGCCCACAATGAAACAATTCCACTTCCTTCTGTGCTACATACAGGATCACATTCTCTCAGTCTCTAAGAGCCAGGACCCCCAGCGGAGCTCTTCCCTGCGCTGCTCCTACACCAATGAGGCCGGAGCCGCAAACAGCTTGGCTTTTTCCCTGGCACCGGCTGCCAGCGCTCATCAAAATAACCACACGATGGCGATGTCGACTAACAAAAGAAGGAAACGCACCGAGGCCAGCTCCAAAGGACAGAGCCGAGTTGGAAACGTCCCTGCTCTCAAATTAACTGTGCCAGGAAAAAAAGACTTTGCTGATCTTCCCCCTCCAAGTGTGCAAACACTTTTGCACCACACTCAAAGGGCAACACGAAATCCTCTGCCCTAACAAACATTTTCACTCTCGCAGAGTCCGGTAACAAACTCAAAGACATCCGCTCAACAAATGTGCCAGCGGAGAGAGAAAGTTCTTTGCTGCCTACAATTTCAACTTCACCCATCAAACAATGAACACACACCCTGCTATTGGCACTTTTCTTTTCAGCTCTACGCTCCTAAGCTTTCAGTCTCAGAGTCAAGATCCAAGCAGCATGGCAACAGGGACTACTCACACACTAAAGCTACAAGGACAAAAAGCTCAACAACTTGCTGTCTAGATTCCCACTGTCAGTTCAACAGCTCTAACCCACAGGGAAACCTCTTGGGAAAAACCTTTAAATTCACTGAGACCACCCAAAGTGCCCATCCAAACTTAATTTCTTTGCCAAAGAGAAGAACAAGAAGCTCATTTCAAGAGAAAGGGCATCCCCTCCTCCAAAATCCAAAACATCCAGTGACTGATCCCATACAATGGTGTCAGAACACTCTTACTAGAGGCAGACAGCCTTCCAAAGATGAATACTGACTCAATGACTGTACAAATTGAGGGAGTGCTTCCAAATATGCCGGCACAAGAAGCTGCTGTCGTCCTTGAGCTGCGCGACACAGCTTCTTATCTGCACCTCCAACTCTGGGGCTACTTGCTTTCCTTCCCATGAGAAAGCATTGCCATTCTCCTTCAGGAACTTACCAAGCCAAGCTGTATGCCATGTCCTGTACTATGTCCAACAATGGCTCCTGCACAGAAGGGTCTACGACATAAATATCTTGCTGGACTATACCTCCTCATGGTACCTTTAACGCCTGCCCTATTACATTGTCACTATATCTTTTACTTGCCAAGGAAAGGCACTCAGAGTCACTTGGCCTTGCCTTGCCTTTGATGCTGTGGCTAGTCTACTCTTGTTTTGCTTGCTTGCTTATGTGTGCCTTGCCTGGCAAGACCTAGAAAGACCTTCCTTGCTTTGCTTTGCCTTGCCTACCGCTCTTTGCAATGCAAACCAAGTGTAGGCGCAATTGTAGGCAAGTCAAGGGAGAAGCTGACAAGGCTGGAGCCATGAGGGGCAAGCAAATGGAGTGGTGGGTGAGAGAAGGCCCAGAACTTCTAGGCAAGGATGGGCACAGGAAGGCCAGGCAGAAACAGGAAGGCCTAGGCAAGGCTAGGTTTCCCTGGAGGAAAGCAGTAGGCAGGTCAAGTGTGGGCGTAGGCACTGGAGGGAGTGCAAGGCTAGGGAGGCAAGGCAGGGCAAGGCAAGGAAACTTTTGGGTCACCAAGGCAAGACAAATGAGAGGTACATTCAAAGACTGCTGGTACACAAAAGGGGCTAGGACAGACTTCTCTGGCTGGCCTTGATCTCACATGGGCCATCTCTAATCTGCACCTAATACACTTGGATTACCTGCTTTCCTTGGTATACAAAAGAACTGTCATTCTGGTCCTGAAGCGCAAAGGTGAAATGTGAATTTTATGTCCAAAATTCAAGACATGTAAGGATAGGTGCCAGAAGCAAGCTGCCAGGACAGATGGGTGTGCTTGCACGTGACCTCTTTTGGGCTTCCTCTCACATGCTCCTGAAACGCTGGAGGTACGTGAAAGCCTTGAGAGTCCTAGGAGAAGCAGGCAGGGCAAGGCAAGATGAAGAAATTCCGCAAAAAGAGGGGTATTGAATTCCAGGTGGGGGACGAGTGAGCAAGGGAATGCAAGGCAAGGGAGAGGAGAGGAGAGGTTCAAACGTAACGCCAAGAAAAGTGGTGGCTTTGCCAGGCAAGACAATGGAGAGGCAAGCAAGGCAATGAGAGTCCTAGAAGGAGAAGGAAATGAAAGATTGGAGCTGGACAAAGGGGAAGGGAAACTGGACAAAGTGGCAAGGGGGATGGGTGGTGCAAGGCACTGGACTGGTTGGAAGGGCAAGGGAAAGACATGGATGGGTCAGGAAGGAAGAGGAAAACCATGGCCAGGAATGACAAAGAAATGCAAGGTTGGATAGGAAAGGAAAGGCAAGGCAATGTAGGGAAGGGGTAGGCCAGACAATGGGTGTCTTAAGAGGAAAAGTATGCATAGCAAGGCCAAGAGAAAAGCGGTAAAGAAGTTAGCGTGGGGGATAGGTGAGTGTAGCTGAGAAAGAAAAAAGTGCCTCATTCCAGTTTTTATGTATGTATGTGTGTGTGAAGTCTGCAGGATGTAAAGCAGAAGAAAGCAGTGACTTGATGGTGGAGTGAAAGGATGCTTTTGAATACACGTGGCAAGGTCCAAGCAAACTATTTGTCTTGGCACATCTGTGTCCCATAAACTTCTTAGTTTAGATTCAGACTGTAAGCGGGACAGAGAACACCCCTAAAATTACAGCTGAGCAAGAAAGCAGGTCGCATCAGCATGTTTTAAAGGAAGCAGTTTTTTTGTGTGAGAAGAAAATGGACATATGAGACTCCAGCAGTATCGACGTTCAGCTTAGAAGCAAAGTGCAATGATTCCGTACAAACTCTGAAAATGAAACGCAGCAATAAAAAGGCAATGGGACATGTCAGCGAAAGCTTTGTGGCCAAGCAGGGTGAGATGTTTGAAGCAGAACCACAGTTTGGTTTCACTAAGGATCCATCATGGTGGATTGCAAACATGTGCCAAGACAACACATATTCTGCAGCTGTTGCAGCTCTCCGCAGGAAAACTAGCGCTTTCCCTTAGACTCTAAAATGCAGAGAAATGGCCTGCGCAGCGCAGAAGCTATTTGTGCTGCTTGTACACCTCTTCCAACCCCTCAGTGGAAACTATTGCGCCTGCCTTTAGACTCTGAGATCCAGAGAACACAATGGTAGAGGCAGTGGAGAATGGAAGGAGAGAGTGAAGTTTGATGAGTGAGTTTGATGTGACTTATGTGGAGCACGCAGAAAATGTAGCCCCGTACTGGTTTTTACACCTGGAGCCTATTTCTGTAAGACATTTCAGGTGGACATTTTTGATCAAGAAGCCAGAGTGAAAAAATTGACAGCAGGTCTCTCTGGGAAAGAAAAAGCAGCAAGGCGTCGTGTGCCATTTAAATGCTGCTATAAGAAGGGCGTACTTTAGCAGCATCTCTCTTGACACTTCTATCTGTGTAATCTCTAGCTGCTTGGACACAGCGACACTGAAAATAATTGTACTGCAAATACCAAGTTACACAGGGAAAAAGGGTAGGTCAGCAAATGCCTTCTGTCCTGGGACATCTCTCAGTCAGAACTCCAGCTGAAAAATTTTGCTGTAATGATGAACTTTGCCACCTGGAGAGAATTTATATAGTTGGGAAGAAGCATTCAAAGCCCTAGTGCATTTCGTCTATTTTACGGACTGCAAGGGCACTCTAAAGGCCAGCACTAGCTTTTTGTTGGACTTTTTCTTTTTGAGTAGCTGCTGGACGTTTTGAAGCGGTTTGGGATCTGCTAGAGTGCAAGGTAATACATAGAGTTTGAGGAAAGTGATATACACATTTTATATCTCCAGGGAGGTGGATGCAGTTCAGTGTGTGCGAGTTACATGTTGAGCGGCTGATCACACAGAAAAGAAGAGGCTGCGCTGCAATTGCCTTTTCATTTGCAGCTTATAAACTGCACAGCCCACAATGAAACAATTCCACTTCCTTCTGTGCTACATACAGGATCACATTCTCTCAGTCTCTAAGAGCCAGGACCCCCAGCGGAGCTCTTCCCTGCGCTGCTCCTACACCAATGAGGCCGGAGCCGCAAACAGCTTGGCTTTTTCCCTGGCACCGTCTGCCAGCGCTCATCAAAATAACCACACGATGGCGCTGTCGACTAACAAAAGAAGGAAACGCACCGAGGCCAGCTCCAAAGGACAGAGCCCAATTGGAAACGTCCCTGCTCTCAAATTAACTGTGCCAGGAAAAAAAGACTTTGCTGATCTTCCCCCTCCAAGTGTGCAAACACTTTTGCACCACACTCAAAGGGCAACACGAAATCTTCTGCCCTAACAAACATTTTCACTCTCGCAGAGTCCGGTAACAAACTCAAAGACATCCGCTCAACAAATGTGCCAGCGGAGAGAGAAAGTTCTTTGCTGCCTACAATTTCAACTTCACCCATCAAACAATGAACACACACCCTGCTATTGGCACTTTTCTTTTCAGCTCTACGCTCCTAAGCTTTCAGTCTCAGAGACAAGATCCAAGCAGCATGGCAACAGGGACTACTCACACACTAAAGCTACAAGGACAAAAAGCTCAACAACTTGCTGTCTAGATTCCCACTGTCAGTTAACCAGCTCTAACCCACAGGGAAACCTCTTGGGAAAAACCTTTAAATTCACTGAGACCACCCAAAGTGCCCATCCAAACTTAATTTCTTTGCCAAAGAGAAGAACAAGAAGCTCATTTCAAGAGAAAGGGCATCCCCTCCTCCAAAATCCAAAACATCCAGTGACTGATCCCATACAATGGTGTCAGAACACTCTTACTAGAGGCAGACAGCCTTCCAAAGATGGATACTGACTCAATGACTGTACAAATTGAGGGAGTGCTTCCAAATATGCCGGCACAAGAAGCTGCTGTCGTCCTTGAGCTGCGCGACACAGCTTCTTATCTGCACCTCCAACTCTGGGGCTACGTGCTTTCCTTCCCATGAGAAAGCATTGCTATTCTCCTTCAGGAACTTACCAAGCCAAGCTGTATGCCATGTCCTGTACTATGTCCAACAATGGCTCCTGCACAGAAGGGTCTACGACATAAATATCTCTCTGGACTATACCTCCTCATGGTACCTTTAACGCCTGCCCTATTACATTGTCACTATATCTTTTACTTGCCAAGGAAAGGCACTCAGAGTCACTTGGCCTTGCCTTGCCTTTGATGCTGTGGCTAGTCTACTCTTGTTTTGCTTGCTTGCTCATGTGTGCCTTGCCTGGCAAGACCTAGAAAGACCTTCCTTGCTTTGCTTTGCCTTGCCTACCGCTCTTTGCAATGCAAACCAAGTGTAGGCGCAATTGTAGGCAAGTCAAGGGAGAAGCTGACAAGGCTGGAGCCATGAGGGGCAAGCAAATGGAGTGGTAGGTGAGAGAAGGCCCAGAACTTCTAGGCAAGGATGGGCATAGGAAGGCCAGGCAGAAACAGGAAGGCCTAGGCAAGGCTAGGTTTCCCTGGAGGAAAGCAGTAGGCAGGTCAAGTGTGGGCGTAGGCACTGGAGGGAGTGCAAGGCTAGGGAGGCAAGGCAGGGCAAGGCAAGGAAACTTTTGGGTCACCAAGGCAAGACAAATGAGAGGTACATTCAAAGACTGCTGGTACACAAAAGGGGCTAGGACACACTTCTCTGGCTGGCCTTGATCTCACATGGGCCATCTCTAATCTGCACCTAAAACACTTGGATTACCTGCTTTCCTTGGTATACAAAAGAACTGTCATTCTGGTCCTGAAGCGCAAAGGTGAAATGTGAATTTTATGTCCAAAATTCAAGACATGTAAGGATAGGTGCCAGAAGCAAGCTGCCAGGACAGATGGGTGTGCTTGCACGTGACCTCTTTTGGGCTTCCTCTCACATGCTCCTGAAACGCTGGAGGTACGTGAAAGCCTTGAGAGTCCTAGGAGAAGCAGGCAGGGCAAGGCAAGATGAAGAAATTCCGCAAAAAGAGGGGTATTGAATTCCAGGTGGGGGACGAGTGAGCAAGGGAATGCAAGGCAAGGGAGAGGAGAGGAGAGGTTCAAAGGTAACGCCAAGAAAAGTGGTGGCTTTGCCAGGCAAGACAAAGGAGAGGCAAGCAAGGCAATGAGAGTCCTAGAAGGAGAAGGAAATGAAAGATTGGAGCTGGACAAAGGAGAAGGGAAACTGGACAAAGTGGCAGGGGGGATGGGTGGTGCAAGGCACTGGACTGGTAGGAAGGGCAAGGGAAAGACATGGATGGGTCAGGAAGGAAGAGGAAAACAATGGCCAGGAATGACAAAGAAATGCAAGGTTGGATAGGAAAGGAAAGGCAAGGCAATGTAGGGAAGGGGTAGGCCAGACAATGGGTGTCTTAAGAAGAAAAGTATGCATAGCAAGGCCAAGAGAAAAGCGGTAAAGAAGTTAGCGTGGGGGATAGGTGAGTGTAGCTGAGAAAGAAAGAAAGAAAGAAAGTGCCTCATTCCAGTTTGTATGTATGTATGTGTGTGTGAAGTTTGCAGGATGTAAAGCAGAAGAAAGCAGTGACTTGATGGTGGAGTGAAAGGATGCTTTTGAATACACGTGGCAAGGTCCAAGCAAACTATTTGTCTTGGCACATCTGTGTCCCATAAACTTCTTAGTTTAGATTCAGACTGTAAGCGGGACAGAGAACACCCCTAAAATTACAGCTGAGCAAGAAAGCAGGTCGCATCAGCATGTTTTAAAGGAAGCAGTTTTTTTGTGTGAGAAGAAAATGGACATATGAGACTCCAGCAGTATCGACGTTCAGCTTAGAAGCAAAGTGCAATGATTCCGTACAAACTCTGAAAATGAAACGCAGCAATAAAAAGGCAATGGGACATGTCAGCGAAAGCTTTGTGGCCAAGCAGGGTGAGATGTTTGAAGCAGAACCACAGTTTGGTTTCACTAAGGATCCATCATGGTGGATTGCAAACATGTGCCAAGACAACACATATTCTGCAGCTGTTGCAGCTCTCCGCAGGAACACTAGCGCTTTCCCTTAGACTCTAAAATGCAGAGAAATGGCCTGCGCAGCGCAGAAGCTATTTGTGCTGCTTGTACACCTCTTCCAACCCCTCAGTGGAAACTATTGCGCCTGCCTTTAGACTCTGAGATCCAGAGAACACAATGGTAGAGGCAGTGGAGAATGGAAGGAGAGAGTGAAGTTTGATGAGTGAGTTTGATGTGACTTATGTGGAGCACGCAGAAAATGTAGCCCCGTACTGGTTTTTACACCTGGAGCCTATTTCTGTAAGACATTTCAGGTGGACATTTTTGATCAAGAAGCCAGAGTGAAAAAATTGACAGCAGGTCTCTCTGGGAAAGAAAAAGCAGCAAGGCGTCGTGTGCCATTTAAATGCTGCTATAAGAAGGGCGTACTTTAGCAGCATCTCTCTTGACACTTCTATCTGTGTAATCTCTAGCTGCTTGGACACAGCGACACTGAAAATAATTGTACTGCAAATACCAAGTTACACAGGGAAAAAGGGTAGGTCAGCAAATGCCTTCTGTCCTGGGACATCTCTCAGTCAGAACTCCAGCTGAAAAATTTTGCTGTAATGATGAACTTTGCCACCTGGAGAGAATTTATATAGTTGGGAAGAAGCATTCAAAGCCCTAGTGCATTTCGTCTATTTTACGGACTGCAAGGGCACTCTAAAGGCCAGCACTAGCTTTTTGTTGGACTTTTTCTTTTTGAGTAGCTGCTGGACGTTTTGAAGCGGTTTGGGATCTGCTAGAGTGCAAGGTAATACATAGAGCTTGAGGAAAGTGATATACACATTTTATATCTCCAGGGAGGTGGATGCAGTTCAGTGTGTGCGAGTTACATGTTGAGCAGCTGATCACACAGAAAAGAAGAGGCTGCGCTGCAATTGCCTTTTCATTTGCAGCTTATAAACTGCACAGCCCACAATGAAACAATTCCACTTCCTTCTGTGCTACATACAGGATCACATTCTCTCAGTCTCTAAGAGCCAGGACCCCCAGCGGAGCTCTTCCCTGCGCTGCTCCTACACCAATGAGGCCGGAGCCGCAAACAGCTTGGCTTTTTCCCTGGCACCGTCTGCCAGCGCTCATCAAAATAACCACACGATGGCGCTGTCGACTAACAAAAGAAGGAAACGCACCGAGGCCAGCTCCAAAGGACAGAGCCCAATTGGAAACGTCCCTGCTCTCAAATTAACTGTGCCAGGAAAAAAAGACTTTGCTGATCTTCCCCCTCCAAGTGTGCAAACACTTTTGCACCACACTCAAAGGGCAACACGAAATCTTCTGCCCTAACAAACATTTTCACTCTCGCAGAGTCCGGTAACAAACTCAAAGACATCCGCTCAACAAATGTGCCAGCGGAGAGAGAAAGTTCTTTGCTGCCTACAATTTTAACTTCACCCATCAAACAATGAACACACACCCTGCTATTGGCACTTTTCTTTTCAGCTCTACGCTCCTAAGCTTTCAGTCTCAGAGACAAGATCCAAGCAGCATGGCAACAGGGACTACTCACACACTAAAGCTACAAGGACAGAAAGCTCAACAACTTGCTGTCTAGATTCCCACTGTCAGTTAACCAGCTCTAACCCACAGGGAAACCTCTTGGGAAAAACCATTAAATTCACTGAGACCACCCAAAGTGCCCATCCAAACTTAATTTCTTTGCCAAAGAGAAGAACAAGAAGCTCATTTCAAGAGAAAGGGCATCCCCTCCTCCAAAATCCAAAACATCCAGTGACTGATCCCATACAATGGTGTCAGAACACTCTTACTAGAGGCAGACAGCCTTCCAAAGATGGATACTGACTCAATGACTGTACAAATTGAGGGAGTGCTTCCAAATATGCCGGCACAAGAAGCTGCTGTCGTCCTTGAGCTGCGCGACACAGCTTCTTATCTGCACCTCCAACTCTGGGGCTACGTGCTTTCCTTCCCATGAGAAAGCATTGCTATTCTCCTTCAGGAACTTACCAAGCCAAGCTGTATGCCATGTCCTGTACTATGTCCAACAATGGCTCCTGCACAGAAGGGTCTACGACATAAATATCTCTCTGGACTATACCTCCTCATGGTACCTTTAACGCCTGCCCTATTACATTGTCACTATATCTTTTACTTGCCAAGGAAAGGCACTCAGAGTCACTTGGCCTTGCCTTGCCTTTGATGCTGTGGCTAGTCTACTCTTGTTTTGCTTGCTTGCTCATGTGTGCCTTGCCTGGCAAGACCTAGAAAGACCTTCCTTGCTTTGCTTTGCCTTGCCTACCGCTCTTTGCAATGCAAACCAAGTGTAGGCGCAATTGTAGGCAAGTCAAGGGAGAAGCTGACAAGGCTGGAGCCATGAGGGGCAAGCAAATGGAGTGGTAGGTGAGAGAAGGCCCAGAACTTCTAGGCAAGGATGGGCATAGGAAGGCCAGGCAGAAACAGGAGGGGCTAGGCAAGGCTAGGTTTCCCTGGAGGAAAGCAGTAGGCAGGTCAAGTGTGGGCGTAGGCACTGGAGGGAGTGCAAGGCTAGGGAGGCAAGGCAGGGCAAGGCAAGGAAACTTTTGGGTCACCAAGGCAAGACAAATGAGAGGTACATTCAAAGACTGCTGGTACACAAAAGGGGCTAGGACAGACTTCTCTGGCTGGCCTTGATCTCACATGGGCCATCTCTAATCTGCACCTAAAACACTTGGATTACCTGCTTTCCTTGGTATACAAAAGAACTGTCATTCTGGTCCTGAAGCGCAAAGGTGAAATGTGAATTTTATGTCCAAAATTCAAGACATGTAAGGATAGGTGCCAGAAGCAAGCTGCCAGGACAGATGGGTGTGCTTGCACGTGACCTCTTTTGGGCTTCCTCTCACATGCTCCTTAAACGCTGGAGGTACGTGAAAGCCTTGAGAGTCCTAGGAGAAGCAGGCAGGGCAAGGCAAGATGAAGAAATTCCGCAAAAAGAGGGGTATTGAATTCCAGGTGGGGTACAAGTGAGCAAGGTAATGCAAGGCAAGGGAGAGGAGAGGTTCAAAGGTAACGCCAAGAAAAGTGGTGGCTTTGCCAGGCAAGACAAAGGAGAGGCAAGCAAGGCAATGTGAGTCTTAGAAGGAGAAGCGTTGCCGCCCATTTGCTTGGTTTTATTTAGTTCAGAGGTGGTTTACCCCAGTTGCTCCCCTGTCATAAAGAATGGTTTGTCCCCAGTTGCCCATCATTGTAAACCCTTCCCATTTTTCCAGATTGTTCCCCATCCATCACCCCAATCCTGCCCCTAAGCCCTATCAATCTATGTGAACCCCCACCTTTTGTTCCAGTTCTTTCCTTGCCTATCATCCCTTCCTCGACGCCCCATTGATTGTACAGTTGCTTTCCCTCGCCCGGGTCCTTACCATTGGTCCTGCATATTGTAATCCCCACCCATAACCCCTCCGTTGCTGTTGTCCCATTGGTCACCATATGAGCCACCCACGGTCCTTAAAACCTGGCGCATGGGGGTGCCCAGGTTCTCGGCTCAGACCTCTCCCCTGTGATCCCAGCCCTGCACCTGTTGGAATAAACTTGTTCCTGGGAAATCGGGAGAGCCTGAGCACTCTTTCTCCCTTCGCCACAACCCGTGTCGCCCTGTGAGCCACAACGCCAGAGCGCAGAGGAGCTCTGGAGGTTCCAGGTTGAGCCTCGCAGTGCTTGCCTGGTTCCCCACTCCTGCCGCTGACATCGGCCACAGCTAGCCGAGGCAAAAGGGGCCGAGCGGGCAGCGACAGCTGGCGCCCAGACGCGGGGCCTCTCGTGAGGCGTGGAGACCCCCGGAGTGGTCGGTGAATCTACGCACTTTTGTGGATTTTACTAAAGACTGTGAGCGGCAGCTACCCCGGTAGAGCAGACTCATTTCTGTCGAGTAGCGCTCCCGGGGGTCGAGGCGGCAGCCGTCGACGTGCCGACGATCGCCTCGGGGTTGTGGACGTCTCCTGCAGCACCTGTCCGGACTCGGGTGAGTAGCCCCCACGTGGGGGACGAGGGGGTGTGCAAGTGTGTGCAGCTTTCCCTGCTGTGTGTTGGTGTGCAGCTCCCCCTGCTGTGTGTTGAGAATCCCTCGGGGAGGGAGTGTGGGGTAGCCCGGTCGGACCCTTACTTTTACTTTGTTACGTTTGCCTTTAGCTGCAGGGGGTGGTGGGAACTGCTGTGCTTGGGTTAGAAAGATGGGCGCACGTCTGTCAGCACAGCAAAAAAGAGTTTTCTACCAAGTTGTGGGTACCCTTGAGGGAGGGAGTAGACGGTTTTCTCGTGGGAGGGTGAAACAGTTTGTGAGATGGCTGTTCCTGCATTTCCCCAATTTCACCCCAGACAGAGCAAACATCGTAGAGTTTTGGAATGAAGTCGGAACAAAGTTAACAGAGTTAGTGAATGAAGGAGATACATCGGCTGACAAATTTGTAACATTGTTTATCTTAATTCAGTCTGCCGTAATAAAAGAAGAAAAAATGCAGGAGCAACCGCCACAAACTGCCCCAGTTTCCCCAGTTTTCCCATCCCCGTGTTCCTCTCCTCCTGATCCCGAGTTGAGGGAGACCTGCGGAGCGTCCTGCAGGGCAAGTTGTCCTGTTCAGGGTTCCCCCAAGGGTAACAGGATCCCTGGCTCCCCACGTCTCTCCCAGAACCCCTGCCCTGGTAGCCCTGGCCAAGCTACCAGAGCACTTTCCCATTCCCCCGTCTCCCCAGTTGCAAACCCTCAGCTAAACGTTTCCCAGGTTGCAAGTCCCCAGTTTTCACCCTCAGATCCCCGTGCCTCAGTTTCTTCCAGTTTCCAATGTTCCCCTGTGTTCCCCTACCCCTCTCCTAACCCTCAAAATGGCTCCCGGAGGGCACAAGATGGCGGGGACCACATGGCTGGGACCCTCCCTTGTGCTTCTTCTCCCCACATGGCTGGGACCTTCCCTTGTGCTTCTTCTCCCCACATGGCTGGGACCTTCCCTTGTGCTTCTTCTCCCCACATGGCTGGGACCTTCCCTTGTGCTCCTTCTCCCCATAATCCCTTTCAGACCCCCATGAACAACCCTTTCCTCCCTAGCTCCACCCTTTCTCCCTACCCTAACTCCACCCAGTTCCCCTCGAAAACCTCCTCCTCCTCAGGGGCGGGCCCCTCTGAAGTCATGCACCTAAACCCCGCCTTTTCTGATTGCCGCTCCTCCCCCTTGCCCTCCTCCTCAGTCGGTCCTCCAGTCCCGCCCCTTCCGGCTCCTGGTTCCCACGCCCTTTCTTCCGGTTCCCACGGTCCCACATCCGGTTCCCATGCTTTGGGAGCTGGAGGTGGTAAGCCTGGAAGCCAGAACCCAGAACAGGTAGAAATCCCCCTTGCCGCACCGGTGACTTTTCGTGGAAGGGGTGGGCGGTCCCGGGAATGGGAAGCCCTCTCCTTCCAAACTAAGAGGGAGCTGTGCAAGGCACAGAAGGAGTTCGGGAGGGGTAGCGAATATTTTAAAGGTCTATTAAAAGCTACCTTTTCTGCGAACAAAATGGTGCCCAGTGATCTGAAGGAGTTGTTTTCCTGCCTCCTTTCCACAGCTGACTTCAGGTTGTGGAAACAGGGGTGGAAGAGATCATTGGAGACCATCCTTCCAAGCCTCTTGCACAGTATTGATGGATGTATAGATGGAGTCCCTCTGACTTTAGATCACTTGTGCGGTGAGGGAAATTGGGACAAGCCAGAGGAGCAGGCCAGGGTATTACCCCGGCCTGTCCTGATTAAAGTCATGGAGGCCGCAGAAAAGGTTTTCAATACATTACCTGAGGAGGGACCCCAGATAAATTTAATGAGTATTTTCCAGCTCCCTAATGAACCTTTTAATAAGTTTATCAATAGATTGCAAGCCCAGGCAGAGAGGCAAGTAGAAGAGGCAAATCTACAAGAACGGTTTGTATTAGAAGCGGCGAAAGCCAATGCCAATGACATTTGTAAACAGATAATTTTCAGTTTGCCTCTCTACCCAACCCCGACACTAGACATCCTCATCGAAGCCTGCTCCAAGAAGGTGCCGATGATGGGGATGTCCAGAGCCATCCCACCGCAACAGTTGAGACGAGCGCCGACTGCAGCAGTGACGCAGTTTCCACCATCACCAGCGCGTCAACCACTGTGTTTCCGCTGCAGGCAACCTGGACATCTAGCTAGGGACTGCCCAGCAGGGCATCCTAGCCAAGGGAGCAGTGCGGGGGCAAGGGCAAGCAATACAATAATAAAAAAAAACTAGGGGAGCGGCGCGAGCCTGCCCCGCGCGAAGCGATAAATGGGGCAGGTCTCGCGGGGGAGGGGGGCTTTTTACATCAGGCTTGGACACCCAACCGGACGCGACATCTAACCACCATCAAGGACATCCTCTTTCGGACCCAGCACTGGACAGTAGTTGCTGTGGATCCACTGGAGGGAGGCAAGAAAAATACTGGATGTGACTGTAAGTACATCGCCATCGGGGACACTAAACACACACCCCCAGAGATTGAGATCTCCCCGATCACCTTCCCAGAGGGTCCGGAAGATCTCATCCTCTTAGCGCACTGCATTCACCCACCATATTTTCTCCCGAAGGGGCAAATCGTAGCCCAATACATTCCTGTCCCGGAGGGAGTCCCAGTGGACGACCACGCACCAGGCGTCTACTGGGCAAAAGTAGTGGGTGAAGACAAACCCATCGTCGATTGCAGCATCAAGCAGGGTGCGGAATCTGTCCATCTGAAGGGTCTGCTTGATACGGGGGCAGATGTGACGATCATCCCCCAGAGGAGATGGCCGTCACATTGGGAGCTGCAACCTGTGGCAGGGAAAATTCAGGGTATAGGGGGTACTCAATTGGTGCAGGTATCAAGGAGCGTAGTGCAAATTGTGGGGCCGGATGGGCAATTGGCAAACCTGCGCCCATTTGTTGCGGATTTTCAGGTTCCCTTGTGGGGGAGAGACCTTATGTCACAATGGGGGGTAAAGATCGAAATCCCGAAAACCCCTCGGGATTTTTAATAGCGGCCACTGTGGAGCGCCCCTTCCAGAAACTTGATTGGGCCACTGATGAAGCAATCTGGATTGATCAGTGGCCGCTTCGAAAAGACAAATTAAGGGCGCTCAACGAGCTCGTGGAGGAGCAATTATTAAAAGGTAATATTGTAGAGACTACCAGCCCTTGGAACTCCCCGGTATTTGTTATCCGGAAGCCGGGGAAAGACAAGTGGCGGCTCCTTCACGACCTTCGTGCCATCAATAAGATCATTGTTGACATGGGGCCCCTCCAACCAGGGATGCCTACTCCAACTATGCTCCCCCGAAATTGGGATCTGGCCGTAATTGATATAAAAGACTGCTTCTTTCAAATTCCCTTGCACCCTGATGACGCCCCACGGTTTGCCTTCTCGGTGCCCACCCTCAACCGAGAAGCCCCAATGAGGAGATTCCACTGGCGGGTGTTGCCACAAGGCATGAAAAATTCACCCACCATCTGCCAGTGGTATGTCTCCTCATTGCTGTCTCCCGTGCGCAAAGAGATGGGGGAGGTCATCATCCATCACTATATGGATGATGTCCTAGTGTGCGCCCCCCATGACGATCTACTCACCCGATCACTTGACCGAGTAGTTAAAGTTTTAACAGCTGCAGGCTTTCAACTCCAGGAGGATAAAGTTCAACGGATGCCACCCTGGAAATATCTGGGTCTGCGGATTGCTGAGAGGACTGTTGTGCCTCAAAAATTGGCAATAAACAGCAATTCCGAAAACCTTGTCAGACCTTCACTCGCTGTGTGGGACCTTAAACTGGGTCAGGCCTTGGCTGGGCCTTTCCACTGAAGACCTAGCCCCCCTCTTCACACTTTTGAAGGGGGAGAAGGAGCTGAGTTCTCCCAGGACCCTGACCCCAGAAGCGAGGAAAGCCCTGGAGAAAGTAGAAGAGGCGCTTGTCGAAAGACAGGCGCATCGGTACGAACCGACCCTGCCTTTTGAGTTTATTGTGCTCGGGAGAATGCCACACCTCAGTGGGCTGATTTTTCAGTGGGACCAGGGCTCAAAGGATCCCCTCTTAATCATAGAGTGGGTTTTCTTGAGCCATCAAAGGTCCAAAAGTGTCACCCGGCCACAGGAGCTGATGGCTCAGCTCATCGGAAGAGCTCGGGCCAGGCTTCGGGAGATGGCTGGGTGCGACTTTGCATGCATTCGGGTACCAGTCAGCTTGTCTCGGGACAAAGAGTCCCCAGATAAGCTGACAAAAGAGATGTTTAATCAGTTACTTCGGGAAAATGAGACACTCCAGATTGCTTTAGATAGTTTTGAGGGCCAAGTCTCTGTTCATGCCCCTGCCCACAAATTTTTCAATTCCAAATTCGAACCAATTCCAAAAGAAGTACGGAGCAGGAAGCCCCTCAAAGCCCTGACTGTGTTCACTGACGCATCCGGGGCATCTCACAAGTCTGTGGTGACTTGGAGAAATCCTGAGACTCAGCAGTGGGAAGCAGATGTTCAATATGTGGAGGGATCTCCACAGGTTGCTGAGTTGGATGCAGTCGTCAGGGCCTTTGAGAGGTTCTCTGAACCTTTCAATTTAGTCACTGATTCGGCCTATGTTGCAGGGGTGGTTGCCAGAGCAGAACACGCTGCCCTGAAGGAGGTCTCTAACCCAAAATTGTTCGAGTTGCTTTCTAAATTAATATATACTGTTTCCCACAGGAAGCAACCATTTTTCGTGATGCATGTGAGGTCGCACACAGATCTCCCCGGCCCAGTAGCCGAGGGAAACCAGATGGCTGATTCCCTCGCTGCCCCTGTTTCCATGGCTCAGCTCCCCGATCGGTTCCAACAAGCTAAGCTGAGCCACCAAATGTTCCATCAGAATGTGCCTGGCCTGGTCCGCCAATTCCACCTGCGGCGGGATCAGGCCAGAGCCATTGTGGCCACATGCCCCCATTGCCAGACCACCGTCATGCCCTCTCTAGGGGCGGGGGTGAACCCTCGAGGCCTGGGGAGCTGTGAGGTGTGGCAGATGGATATAACTCACATTCCCGAATTTGGCGGGCTAAAGTTCGTACATGTATCCATAGACACTTTCTCAGGGACAGTCTTTGCTTCTGCCCACGCAGGAGAGAAAGCCGAGCATGTCTGCAAACACCTCATGCAGGCTTTCTCTGTGCTGGGGGTCCCCAAAGAGCTAAAGACAGATAATGGCCCAGCATACACTTCCAGGAAACTGGAAGAATTCCTGCAGAGTTGGGGAGTGACACATAAGAGAGGCATCCCACACTCCCCCACCGGCCAAGCGATTGTAGAGCGAGCCCACCAGTCGCTCAAACGCGTCCTAAAACGTCAATGGGATTCAATGAAAGGTTGCGCCCCTCAGGATAGGCTATCAAAGGTGCTGTTTACTATCAATTTTCTGAACTGTACTGATACTAATCCAAATCCTCCAGTGGCACTGCACTTTAACTCCACCAGCAACTACGAGCTCCAACATCGCCCTCCAGTGCTGGTCCGGGACCCAGAAACCCAAAAGATCCTGGGTCCATTCGATCTGGTGACCTGGGGGCGAGGTTACGCTTGCGTCTCCTCGCCCCAGGGACTAAGGTGGATCCCACAAAAGTGGGTGAAACCTTATGTCCCAAAACATCCTACCAGGCCACCAGATGAGCAAGAGGATGTCGCTGCGTCCGTGCAGGCCGCCCCAGTAACCCCTGAGGGCGACGAGGAGGAGGAATGTCTCGAACCCCTTTTCTCTATTGATTTTTTGCTCTCCCTTTATGTTAACTGAAGTATTTGTTTTCCTTTATTTTCAGAGAGCCATCAGAAGGATGACCACCCCGAACGTCGCACTGGCCACCGTGCTCCTGCAGGATGGGGTGTCTCCGGATGGCTCTCTTCTGTTATAAGGACCATATTATGGATTGTTTTTGTAATTTTTTATTATTTTAGGTGCGTTCGCGGTGTTGCGGAAGTGTTTAATTGAATCCATCCTTTCTTTGTTATCCCCCCCACGGCAAGTTAACTATGTTGATGTAAACCCTCTTTCCCCTCCTCCTCCTCTTCCCTCTCCCGCTCCCGAATAGTTTGCTGTACCCTCTGCTCCCCTAGACCCCACGCCTTCCTCTGTTTCTTAAAAAGAAAGGGGGAGATGTTGCCGCCCATTTGCTTGGTTTTATTTAGTTCAGAGGTGGTTTACCCCAGTTGCTCCCCTGTCATAAAGAATGGTTTGTCCCCAGTTGCCCATCATTGTAAACCCTTCCCATTTTTCCAGATTGTTCCCCATCCATCACCCCAATCCTGCCCCTAAGCCCTATCAATCTATGTGAACCCCCACCTTTTGTTCCAGTTCTTTCCTTGCCTATCATCCCTTCCTCGACGCCCCATTGATTGTACAGTTGCTTTCCCTCGCCCGGGTCCTTACCATTGGTCCTGCATATTGTAATCCCCACCCATAACCCCTCCGTTGCTGTTGTCCCATTGGTCACCATATGAGCCACCCACGGTCCTTAAAACCTGGCGCATGGGGGTGCCCAGGTTCTCGGCTCAGACCTCTCCCCTGTGATCCCAGCCCTGCACCTGTTGGAATAAACTTGTTCCTGGGAAATCGGGAGAGCCTGAGCACTCTTTCTCCCTTCGCCACAACCCGTGTCGCCCTGTGAGCCACAACGCCAGAGCGCAGAGGAGCTCTGGAGGTTCCAGGTTGAGCCTCGCAGTGCTTGCCTGGTTCCCCACTCCTGCCGCTGACATCGGCCACAGCTAGCCGAGGCAAAAGGGGCCGAGCAGGCAGCGACAGAGAAGGAAATGAAAGATTGGAGCTGGACAAAGGGGAAGGGAAACCGGACAAAGTGGCAAGGGGGATGGGTGGTGCAAGGCACTGGACTGGTAGGAAGGGCAAGGTGTCATGAGGTTAGTTTACCTTTAAGGAAGTTAAAGTTGCTGGGGGCTCTTGGGAGTCTTTTCTCCTGACCAATTATCGGTCATTGCTGAGAATTGACAGCAGTTTTAACCATTGAAAAGTAGAATCAACTTGTGAACCCCACCTTAAAGTGTACACCCAGAAGTCTGTGGTGCCTCTTTGTTTCCTGGCTGTGAAGAGTGGCGGAGCTCCGGCTGGCCTCCCGTTCTCTGCCCAGGCCATGCGGCCTGGGTGGGGAGCTGGGCTGAGCCTGCCGTTCTCCCGGCCGGGAGATGGGGACCAGCGGGGGGCTTGCCCCTGGCTGAGCCGGGCCAGGCCGGTTCCTGGCTTAGCTGCAGGTTTTGCTGTGATGGAATTTACCAGAAAACTGCCGAGTAAAGAGGAAAAGCTCTGGACCTGCGGCAGGCTGAGACAGCAACCACACTGCAGAGCAGCCATGAAGAATCTTCTATCGAAGACAGCTCCAGCTGCTGCTCCGGCAGAGATCACAGAACCATCTACAAAAGCTTGGGCAAGATTTTAACTCTTTCTTATCCAGATGAGACTTGCGGATTAATCTTTTCGTCCAGAAAGAGAAAAGGAGAGTGATCCACATGAAAAGAGACTTTATAAACTACTAGGGGCAAGAAAGAAAAGAAAACTTCAAGAAAGGTAGAGAATTAAGAAGATGCTTTAATTAAGCTGAAATATCTTTCTGTTAAAACTATGGAGATAGACAATGAAGTCCTGAAAAGAACTCCTTTAATTCATAATAGAGTATGAAGAGGAATAAGGTGTTCAAAGTGTAAATTTGAGTAAAAAGTGGAGTAATTGTGGTATAGTGAAGTGCTGGGAGATTTGAAGCCTTGAGAGGCAATGAGAAAACTGTTTTCTAGTGAAGCTCACAGGAGCAGATGAAGAATACTTTTTTGCCTTTGACTAACTTATCCTTAAAAATACTATCCCCAAACTAATGACCTATAACATTTCAGAGTGATGTGGAATAGGAGGGGTGGGCTCTGATAATAACAGCTCTGAGCAGCTGATATCAGAAGAACGAGAAACTATAAAAAAATAGTTTTCTTGTGAAAAACTCCATAAATTAACAGAAAGGAACTTCTGTTTCTCTACAGAAACTGAGGAAAAGACTATAAAAAGAATTAGAACTGTTTAAACCGTCAAAATTATAAAGTTTTTGTCTCTGTTGTCATGTGAACAAAAGAATAGTGAGCAGCAAGAAATGAAAAGGTTTTTCTAAAAGTTTATTCTGGTGTTCTTATTCTTGTAGTTTGTCAATAAACTTCTCTTTATTCCTTTTAAGTTTTATGCCTGGTTTGCTCTTATTTTAATCCATATCTCACAGAAAAAAAAATAATAATTCTTTTTTCCCCCTTGTTTGTTAATTACTGGTTCAAACCCAGGACACAAAGGAAAAACATGGATGGGTCAGGAAGGAAGAGGAAAACAATGGCCAGGAATGACAAAGAAATGCAAGGTTGGATAGGAAAGGAAAGGCAAGGCAATGTAGGGAAGGGGTAGGCCAGACAATGGGTGTCTTAAGAGGAAAAGTATGCATAGCAAGGCCAAGAGAAAAGCGGTAAAGATGTTAGCGTGGGGGATAGGTGAGTGTAGCTGAGAAAGAAAGAAAGAAAGAAAGAAAGTGCCTCATTCCAGTATGTATGTATGTATGTGTGTGTGAAGTTTGCAGGATGTAAAGCAGAGACTTGATGGTGGAGTGAAAGGATGCTTTTGAATACACGTGGCAAGGTCCAAGCAAACTATTTGTCTTGGCACATCTGTGTCCCATAAACTTCTTAGTTTAGATTCAGACTGTAAGCGGGACAGAGAACACCCCTAAAATTACAGCTGAGCAAGAAAGCAGGTCGCATCAGCATGTTTTAAAGGAAGCAGTTTTTTTGTGTGAGAAGAAAATGGACATATGAGACTCCAGCAGTATCGACGTTCAGCTTAGAAGCAAAGTGCAATGATTCCGTACAAACTCTGAAAATGAAACGCGGCAATAAAAAGGCAATGGGACATGTCAGCGAAAGCTTTGTGGCCAAGCAGGGTGAGATGTTTGAAGCAGAACCACAGTTTGGTTTCACTAAGGATCCATCATGGTGGATTGGAAACATGTGCCAAGACAACACATATTCTGCAGCTGTTGCAGCTCTCCGCAGGAACACTAGCGCTTTACCTTAGACTCTAAAATGCAGAGAAATGGCCTGCGCAGCGCAGAAGCTATTTGTGCTGCTTGTACACCTCTTCTAACCCCTCAGTGGAAACTATTGCGCCTGCCTTTAGACTCTGAGATCCAGAGAACACAATGGTAGAGGCAGTGGAGAATGGAAGGAGAGAGTGAAGTTTGATGAGTGAGTTTGATGTGACTTATGTGGAGCACGCAGAAAATGTAGCCCCGTAATGGTTTTTACACCTGGAGCCTATTTCTGTAAGACATTTCAGGTGGACATTTTTGATCAAGAAGCCAGAGTGAAAAAATTGACAGCAGGTCTCTCTGGGAAAGAAAAAGCAGCAAGGCGTCGTGTGCCATTTAAATGCTGCTATAAGAAGGGCGTACTTTAGCAGCATCTCTCTTGACACTTCTATCTGTGTAATCTCTAGCTGCTTGGACACAGCGACACTGAAAATAATTGTACTGCAAATACCAAGTTACACAGGGAAAAAGGGGAGGTCAGCAAATGACTTCTGTCCTGGCACATCTCTCAGTCAGAACTGCAGCTGAAAAATTTTGCTGTAATGATGGACTTTGCCACCTGGAGAGAATTTATATAGTTGGGAAGAAGCATTCAAAGCCCTAGTGCATTTCGTCTATTTTACGGACTGCAAAGGCACTCTAAAGGCCAGCACTAGCTTTTTGTTGGACTTTTTCTTTTTGAGTAGCTGCTGGACGTTTTGAAGCGGTTTGGGATCTGCTAGAGTGCAAGGTAATACATAGAGTTTGAGGAAAGTGATATACACATTTTATATCTCCAGGGAGGTGGATGCAGTTCAGTGTGTGCGAGTTACATGTTGAGCAGCTGATCACACAGAAAAGAAGAGGCTGCGCTGCAATTGCCTTTTCATTTGCAGCTTATAAACTGCACAGCCCACAATGAAACAATTCCACTTCCTTCTGTGCTACATACAGGATCACATTCTCTCAGTCTCTAAGAGCCAGGACCCCCAGCGGAGCTCTTCCCTGCGCTGCTCCTACACCAATGAGGCCGGAGCCGCAAACAGCTTGGCTTTTTCCCTGGCACCGGCTGCCAGTGCTCATCAAAATAACCACACGATGGCGCTGTCGACTAACAAAAGACGGAAACGCACCGAGGCCAGCTCCAAAGGACAGAGCCGAGTTGGAAACGTCCCTGCTCTCAAATTAACTGTGCCAGGAAAAAAAGACTTTGCTGATCTTCCCCCTCCAAGTGTGCAAACACTTTTGCACCACACTCAAAGGGCAACACAAAATCCTCTGCCCTAACAAACATTTTCACTCTCGCAGAGTCCGGTAACAAACTCAAAGACATCCGCTCAACAAATGTGCCAGCGGAGAGAGAAAGTTCTTTGCTGCCTACAATTTCAGCTTCACCCATCAAACAATGAACACACACCCTGCTATTGGCACTTTTCTTTTCGGCTCTACGCTCCTAAGCTTTCAGTCTCAGAGTCAAGATCCAAGCAGCATGGCAACAGGGACTACTCACACACTAAAGCTACAAGGACAAAAAGCTCAACAACTTGGTGTCTAGATTCCCACTGTCAGTTCAACAGCTCTAACCCACAGGGAAACCTCTTGGGAAAAACCTTTAAATTCACTGAGACCACCCAAAGTGCCCATCCAAACTTAATTTCTTTGCCAAAGAGAAGAACGAGAAGCTCATTTCAAGAGAAAGGGCATCCCCTCCTCCAAAATCCAAAACATCCAGTGACTGATCCCATACAATGGTGTCAGAACACTCTTACTAGAGGCAGACAGCCTTCCAAAGATGGATACTGACTCAATGACGGTACAAATTGAGGGAGTGCTTCCAAATATGCCGGCACAAGAAGCTGCTGTCGTCCTTGAGCTGCGCGACACAGCTTCTTATCTGCACCTCCAACTCTGGGGCTACGTGCTTTCCTTCCCATGAGAAAGCATTGCCATTCTCCTTCAGGAACTTACCAAGCCAAGCTGTATGCCATGTCCTGTACTATGTCCAACAATGGCTCCTGCACAGAAGGGTCTACGACATAAATATCTCTCTGGACTATACCTCCTCATGGTACCTTTAACGCCTGCCCTATTACATTGTCACTATATCTTTTACTTGCCAAGGAAAGGCACTCAGAGTCACTTGGCCTTGCCTTGCCTTTGATGCTGTGGCTAGTCTACTCTTGTTTTGCTTGCTTGCTTATGTGTGCCTTGCCTGGCAAGACCTAGAAAGACCTTCCTTGCTTTGCTTTGCCTTGCCTACCGCTCTTTGCAATGCAAACCAAGTGTAGGCGCAATTGTAGGCAAGTCAAGGGAGAAGCTGACAAGGCTGGAGCCATGAGGGGCAAGCAAATGGAGTGGTAGGTGAGAGAAGGCCCAGAACTTCTAGGCAAGGATGGGCATAGGAAGGCCAGGCAGAAACAGGAAGGCCTAGGCAAGGCTAGGTTTCCTCGGAGGAAAGCAGTAGGCAGGTCAAGGGTGGGCGTAGGCACTGGAGGGAGTGCAAGGCTAGGGAGGCAAGGCAGGGCAAGGCAAGGAAACTTTTGGGTCACCAAGGCAAGACAAATGAGAGGTACATTCAAAGACTGCTGGTACACAAAAGGGGCTAGGACAGACTTCTCTGTCTGGCCTTGATCTCACATGGGCCATCTCTAATCTGCACCTAAAACACTTGGATTACCTGCTTTCCTTGGTATACAAAAGAACTGTCATTCTGGTCCTGAAGCGCAAAGGTGAAATGTGAATTTTATGTCCAAAATTCAAGACATGTAAGGATAGGTGCCAGAAGCAAGCTGCCAGGACAGATGGGTGTGCTTGCACGTGACCTCTTTTGGGCTTCCTCTCACATGCTCCTGAAACGCTGGAGGTACGTGAAAGCCTTGAGAGTCCTAGGAGAAGCAGGCAGGGCAAGGCAAGATGAAGAAATGCCGCAAAAAGAGGGGTATTGAATTCCAGGTGGGGGACGAGTGAGCAAGGGAATGCAAGGCAAGGGAGAGGAGAGGTTCAAAGGTAACGCCAAGAAAAGTGGTGGCTTTGCCAGGCAAGACAAAGGAGAGGCAAGCAAGGCAATGAGAGTCCTAGAAGGAGAAGGAAATGAAAGATTGGAGCTGGACAAAGGGGAAGGGAAACTGGACAAAGTGGCAAGGGGGATGGGTGGTGCAAGGCACTGGACTGGTAGGAAGGGCAAGGAAAGACATGGATGGGTCAGGAAGGAAGAGGAAAACAATGGCCAGGAATGACAAAGAAATGCAAGGTTGGATAGGAAAGGAAAGGCAAGGCAATGTAGGGAAGGGGTAGGCCAGACAATGGGTGTCTTAAGAGGAAAAGTATGCATAGAAAGGCCAAGAGAAATGCGGTAAAGATGTTAGCGTGGGGGATAGGTGAGTGTAGCTGAGAAAGAAAGAACGAAAGAAAGAAAGTGCCTCATTCCAGTATGTATGTATGTATGTGTGTGTGAAGTTTGCAGGATGTAAAGCAGAGACTTGATGGTGGAGTGAAAGGATGCTTTTGAATACACGTGGCAAGGTCCAAGCAAACTATTTGTCTTGGCACATCTGTGTCCCATAAAGTTCTTAGTTTAGATTCAGACTGTAAGCGGGACAGAGAACACCCCTAAAATTACAGCTGAGCAAGAAAGCAGGTCGCATCAGCATGTTTTAAAGGAAGCAGTTTTTTTGTGTGAGAAGAAAATGGACATATGAGACTCCAGCAGTATCGACGTTCAGCTTAGAAGCAAAGTGCAATGATTCCGTACAAACTCTGAAAATGAAACGCGGCAATAAAAAGGCAATGGGACATGTCAGCGAAAGCTTTGTGGCCAAGCAGGGTGAGATGTTTGAAGCAGAACCACAGTTTGGTTTCACTAAGGATCCATCATGGTGGATTGCAAACATGTGCCAAGACAACACATATTCTGCAGCTGTTGCAGCTCTCCGTAGGAACACTAGCGCTTTCCCTTAGGCTCTAAAATGCAGAGAAATGGCCTGCGCAGCGCAGAAGCTATTTGTGCTGCTTGTACACCTCTTCTAACCCCTCAGTGGAAACTATTGCGCCTGCCTTTAGACTCTGAGATCCAGAGAACACAATGGTAGAGGCAGTGGAGAATGGAAGGAGAGAGTGAAGTTTGATGAGTGAGTTTGATGTGACTTATGTGGAACACGCAGAAAATGTAGCCCCGTACTGGTTTTTACACCTGGAGCCTATTTCTGTAAGACATTTCAGGTGGACATTTTTGATCAAGAAGCCAGAGTGAAAAAATTGACAGCAGGTCTCTCTGGGAAAGAAAAAGCAGCAAGGCGTCGTGTGCCATTTAAATGCTGCTATAAGAAGGGCGTACTTTAGCAGCATCTCTCTTGACACTTCTATCTGTGTAATCTCTAGCTGCTTGGACACAGCGACACTGAAAATAATTGTACTGCAAATACCAAGTTACACAGGGAAAAAGGGTAGGTCAGCAAATGCCTTCTGTCCTGGCACATCTCTCAGTCAGAACTCCAGCTGAAAAATTATGCTGTAATGATGGACTTTGCCACCTGGAGAGAATTTATATAGTTGGGAAGAAGCATTCAAAGCCCTAGTGCATTTCGTCTATTTTACAGACTGCAAGGGCACTATAAAGGCCAGCACTAGCTTTTTGTTGGACTTTTTCTTTTTGAGTAGCTGCTGGACGTTTTGAAGCGGTTTGGGATCTGCTAGAGTGCAAGGTAATACATAGAGCTTGAGGAAAGTGATATACACATTTTATATCTCCAGGGAGGTGGATGCAGTTCAGTGTGTGCGAGTTACATGTTGAGCAGCTGATCACACAGAAAAGAAGAGGCTGCGCTGCAATTGCCTTTTCATTTGCAGCTTATAAACTGCACAGCCCACAATGAAACAATTCCACTTCCTTCTGTGCTACATACAGGATCACATTCTCTCAGTCTCTAAGAGCCAGGACCTCCAGCGGAGCTCTTCCCTGCGCTGCTCCTACACCAATGAGGCCGGAGCCGCAAACAGCTTGGCTTTTTCCCTGGCACCGTCTGCCAGCGCTCATCAAAATAACCACACGATGGCGCTGTCGACTAACAAAAGAAGGAAACGCACCGAGGCCAGCTCCAAAGGACAGAGCCGAGTTGGAAACGTCCCTGCTCTCAAATTAACTGTGCCAGGAAAAAAAGACTTTGCTGATCTTCCCCCTCCAAGTGTGCAAACACTTTTGCACCACACTCAAAGGGCAACACAAAATCCTCTGCCCTAACAAACATTTTCACTCTCGCAGAGTCCGGTAACAAACTCAAAGACATCCGCTCAACAAATGTGCCAGCGGAGAGAGAAAGTTCTTTGCTGCCTACAATTTCAGCTTCACCCATCAAACAATGAACACACACCCTGCTATTGGCACTTTTCTTTTCAGCTCTACGCTCCTAAGCTTTCAGTCTCAGAATCAAGATCCAAGCAGCATGGCAACAGGGACTACTCACACACTAAAGCTACAAGGACAGAAAGCTCAACAACTTGGTGTCTAGATTCCCACTGTCAGTTCAACAGCTCTAACCCACAGGGAAACCTCTTGGGAAAAACCTTTAAATTCACTGAGACCACCCAAAGTGCCCATCCAAACTTAATTTCTTTGCCAAAGAGAAGAACAAGAAGCTCATTTCAAGAGAAATGGCATCCCCTCCTCCAAAATCCAAAACATCCAGTGACTGATCCCATACAATGGTGTCAGAACACCCTTACTAGAGGCAGACAGCCTTCCAAAGATGGATACTGACTCAATGACGGTACAAATTGAGGGAGTGCTTCCAAATATGCCGGCACAAGAAGCTGTTGTCGTCCTTGAGCTGCGTGACACAGCTTCTTATCTGCACCTCCAACTCTGGGGCTACGTGCTTTCCTTCCCATGAGAAAGCATTGCCATTCTCCTTCAGGAACTTACCAAGCCAAGCTGTATGCCATGTCCTGTACTATGTCCAACAATGGCTCCTGCACAGAAGGGTCTACGACATAAATATCTCTCTGGACTATACCTCCTCATGGTACCTTTAACGCCTGCCCTATTACATTGTCACTATATCTTTTACTTGCCAAGGAAAGGCACTCAGAGTCACTTGGCCTTGCCTTGCCTTTGATGCTGTGGCTAGTCTACTCTTGTTTTGCTTGCTTGCTTATGTGTGCCTTGCCTGGCAAGACCTAGAAAGACCTTCCTTGCTTTGCTTTGCCTTGCCTACCGCTCTTTGCAATGCAAACCAAGTGTAGGCGCAATTGTAGGCAAGTCAAGGGAGAAGCTGACAAGGCTGGAGCCATGAGGGGCAAGCAAATGGAGTGGTGGGTGAGAGAAGGCCCAGAACTTCTAGGCAAGGATGGGCACAGGAAGGCCAGGCAGAAACAGGAAGGCCTAGGCAAGGCTATGTTTCCCTGGAGGAAAGCAGTAGGCAGGTCAAGTGTGGGCGTAGGCACTGGAGGGAGTGCAAGGCTAGGGAGGCAAGGCAGGGCAAGGCAAGGAAACTTTTGGGTCACCAAGGCAAGACAAATGAGAGGTACATTCAAAGACTGCTGGTACACAAAAGGGGCTAGGACAGACTTCTCTGGCTGGCCTTGATCTCACATGGGCCATCTCTAATCTGCACCTAAAACACTTGGATTACCTGCTTTCCTTGGTATACAAAAGAACTGTCATTCTGGTCCTGAAGCGCAAAGGTGAAATGTGAATTTTATGTCCAAAATTCAAGACATGTAAGGATAGGTGCCAGAAGCAAGCTGCCAGGACAGATGGGTGTGCTTGCACGTGACCTCTTTTGGGCTTCCTCTCACATGCTCCTGAAACGCTGGAGGTACGTGAAAGCCTTGAGAGTCCTAGGAGAAGCAGGCAGGGCAAGGCAAGATGAAGAAATGCCGCAAAAAGAGGGGTATTGAATTCCAGGTGGGGGACGAGTGAGCAAGGGAATGCAAGGCAAGGGAGAGGAGAGGTTCAAAGGTAACGCCAAGAAAAGTGGTGGCTTTGCCAGGCAAGACAAAGGAGAGGCAAGCAAGGCAATGAGAGTCCTAGAAGGAGAAGGAAATGAAAGATTGGTGCTGGACAAAGGGGAAGGGAAACTGGACAAAGTGGCAAGGGGGATGGGTGGTGCAAGGCACTGGACTGGTAGGAAGGGCAAGGGAAAGACATGAATGGGTCAGGAAGGAAGAGGAAAACAATGGCCAGGAATGACAAAGAAATGCAAGGTTGGATAGGAAAGGAAAGGCAAGGCAATGTAGGGAAGGGGTAGGCCAGACAACGGGTGTCTTAAGAGGAAAAGTATGCATAGCAAGGCCAAGAGAAAAGCGGTAAAGATGTTAGCGTGGGGGATAGGTGAGTGTAGCTGAGAAAGAAAGAAAGAAAGAAAGTGCCTCATTCCAGTATGTATGTATGTATGTGTGTGTGAAGTTTGCAGGATGTAAAGCAGAAGAAAGCAGTGACTTGATGGTGGAGTGAAAGGATGCTTTTGAATACACGTGGCAAGGTCCAAGCAAACTATTTGTCTTGGCACATCTGTGTCCCATAAACTTCTTAGTTTAGATTCAGACTGTAAGCGGGACAGAGAACACCCCTAAAATTACAGCTGAGCAAGAAAGCAGGTCGCATCAGCATGTTTTAAAGGAAGCAGTTTTTTTGTGTGAGAAGAAAATGGACATATGAGACTCCAGCAGTATCCAGCAGTATCGACGTTCAGCTTAGAAGCAAAGTGCAATGATTGCGTACAAACTCTGAAAATGAAACGCAGCAATAAAAAGGCAATGGGACATGTCAGCGAAAGCTTTGTGGCCAAGCAGGGTGAGATGTTTGAAGCAGAACCACAGTTTGGTTTCACTAAGGATCCATCATGGTGGATTGCAAACATGTGCCAAGACAACACATATTCTGCAGCTGTTGCAGCTCTCCGCAGGAACACTAGCGCTTTCCCTTAGACTCTAAAATGCAGAGAAATGGCCTGCGCAGCGCAGAAGCTATTTGTGCTGCTTGTACACCTCTTCTAACCCCTCAGTGGAAACTATTGCGCCTGCCTTTAGACTCTGAGATCCAGAGAACACAATGGTAGAGGCAGTGGTGGAGAATGGAAGGAGAGAGTGAAGTTTGATGAGTGCGTTTGATGTGACTTATGTGGAGCACGCAGAAAATGTAGCCCCGTACTGGTTTTTACACCTGGAGCCTATTTCTGTAAGACACTTCAGGTGGACATTTTTGATCAAGAAGCCAGAGTGAAAAAATTGACAGCAGGTCTCTCTGGGAAAGAAAAAGCAGCAAGGCGTCGTGTGCCATTTAAATGCTGCTATAAGAAGGGCGTACTTTAGCAGCATCTCTCTTGACACTTCTATCTATGTAATCTCTAGCTGCTTGGACACAGCGACACTGAAAATAATTGTACTGCAAATACCAAGTTACACAGGGAAAAAGGGTAGGTCAGCAAATGCCTTCTGTCCTGGCACATCTCTCAGTCAGAACTCCAGCTGAAAAATTTTGCTGTAAAGATGGACTTTGCCACTTGGAGAGAATTTATATAGTTGGGAAGAAGCATTCAAAGCCGTACTGCATTTCGTCTATTTTACGGACTGCAAAGGCACTATAAAGGCCAGCACTAGCTTTTTGTTGGACTTTTTCTTTTTGAGTAGCTGCTGGAGGTTTTGAAGCGGTTTGGGATCTACTAGAGTGCAAGGTAATACATAGAGCTTGAGGAAAGTGATATACACATTTTATATCTCCAGGGAGGTGGATGCAGTTCAGTGTGTGCGAGTTACATGTTGAGCAGCTGATCACACAGAAAAGAAGAGGCTGCGCTGCAATTGCCTTTTCATTTGCAGCTTATAAACTGCACAGCCCACAATGAAACAATTCCACTTCCTTCTGTGCTACATACAGGATCACATTCTCTCAGTCTCTAAGAGCCAGGACCCCCAGCGGAGCTCTTCCCTGCGCTGCTCCTACACCAATGAGGCCGGAGCCGCAAACAGCTTGGCTTTTTCCCTGGCACCGTCTGCCAGCGCTCATCAAAAAAACCACACGATGGCGGTGTCGACTAACAAAAGAAGGAAACGCACCGAGGCCAGCTCCAAAGGACAGAGCCGAGTTGGAAACGTCCCTGCTCTCAAATTAACTGTGCCAGGAAAAAAAGACTTTGCTGATCTTCCCCCTCCAAGTGTGCAAACACTTTTGCACCACACTCAAAGGGCAACACAAAATCCTCTGCCCTAACAAACATTTTCACTCTCGCAGAGTCCGGTAACAAACTCAAAGACATCCGCTCAACAAATGTGCCAGCGGAGAGAGAAAGTTCTTTGCTGCCTACAATTTCAGCTTCACCCATCAAACAATGAACACACACCCTGCTATTGGCACTTTTCTTTTCGGCTCTACGCTCCTAAGCTTTCAGTCTCAGAGTCAAGATCCAAGCAGCATGGCAACAGGGACTACTCACACACTAAAGCTACAAGGACAAAAAGCTCAACAACTTGGTGTCTAGATTCCCACTGTCAGTTCAACAGCTCTAACCCACAGGGAAACCTCTTGGGAAAAACCTTTAAATTCACTGAGACCACCCAAAGTGCCCATCCAAACTTAATTTCTTTGCCAAAGAGAAGAACGAGAAGCTCATTTCAAGAGAAAGGGCATCCCCTCCTCCAAAATCCAAAACATCCAGTGACTGATCCCATACAATGGTGTCAGAACACTCTTACTAGAGGCAGACAGCCTTCCAAAGATGGATACTGACTCAATGACGGTACAAATTGAGGGAGTGCTTCCAAATATGCCGGCACAAGAAGCTGTTGTCGTCTTTGAGCTGCGTGACACAGCTTCTTATCTGCACCTCCAACTCTGGGGCTACGTGCTTTCCTTCCCATGAGAAAGCATTGCCATTCTCCTTCAGGAACTTACCAAGCCAAGCTGTATGCCATGTCCTGTACTATGTCCAACAATGGCTCCTGCACAGAAGGGTCTACGACATAAATATCTCTCTGGACTATACCTCCTCATGGTACCTTTAACGCCTGCCCTATTACATTGTCACTATATCTTTTACTTGCCAAGGAAAGGCACTCAGAGTCACTTGGCCTTGCCTTGCCTTTGATGCTGTGGCTAGTCTACTCTTGTTTTGCTTGCTTGCTTATGTGTGCTTTGCCTGGCAAGACCTAGAAAGACCTTCCTTGCTTTGCTTTGCCTTGCCTACCGCTCTTTGCAATGCAAACCAAGTGTAGGCGCAATTGTAGGCAAGTCAAGGGAGAAGCTGACAAGGCTGGAGCCATGAGGGGCAAGCAAATGGACTGGTGGGTGAGAGAAGGCCCAGAACTTCTAGGCAAGGATGGGCACAGGAAGGCCAGGCAGAAACAGGAAGGCCTAGGCAAGGCTAGGTTTCCCTGGAGGAAAGCAGTAGGCAGGTCAAGTGTGGGCGTAGGCACTGGAGGGAGTGCAAGGCTAGGGAGGCAAGGCAGGGCAAGGCAAGGAAACTTTTGGGTCACCAAGGCAAGACAAATGAGAGGTACATTCAAAGACTGCTGGTACACAAAAGGGGCTAGGACAGACTTCTCTGTCTGGCCTTGATCTCACATGGGCCATCTCTAATCTGCACCTAAAACACTTGGATTACCTGCTTTCCTTGGTATACAAAAGAACTGTCATTCTGGTCCTGAAGCGCAAAGGTGAAATGTGAATTTTATGTCCAAAATTCAAGACATGTAAGGATAGGTGCCAGAAGCAAGCTGCCAGGACAGATGGGTGTGCTTGCACGTGACCTCTTTTGGGCTTCCTCTCACATGCTCCTGAAACGCTGGAGGTACGTGAAAGCCTTGAGAGTCCTAGGGGAAGCAGGCAGGGCAAGGCAAGATGAAGAAATGCCGCAAAAAGAGGGGTATTGAATTCCAGGTGGGGGACGAGTAAGCAAGGGAATGCAAGGCAAGGGAGAGGAGAGGTTCAAAGGTAACGCCAAGAAAAGTGGTGGCTTTGCCAGGCAAGACAAAGGAGAGGCAAGCAAGGCAATGAGAGTCCTAGAAGGAGAAGGAAATGAAAGATTGGTGCTGGACAAAGGGGAAGGGAAACTGGACAAAGTGGCAAGGGGGATGGGTGGTGCAAGGCACTGGACTGGTAGGAAGGGCAAGGGAAAGACATGAATGGGTCAGGAAGGAAGAGGAAAACAATGGCCAGGAATGACAAAGAAATGCAAGGTTGGATAGGAAAGGAAAGGCAAGGCAATGTAGGGAAGGGGTAGGCCAGACAACGGGTGTCTTAAGAGGAAAAGTATGCATAGCAAGGCCAAGAGAAAAGCGGTAAAGATGTTAGCGTGGGGGATAGGTGAGTGTAGCTGAGAAAGAAAGAAAGAAAGAAAGTGCCTCATTCCAGTATGTATGTATGTATGTGTGTGTGAAGTTTGCAGGATGTAAAGCAGAAGAAAGCAGTGACTTGATGGTGGAGTGAAAGGATGCTTTTGAATACACGTGGCAAGGTCCAAGCAAACTATTTGTCTTGGCACATCTGTGTCCCATAAACTTCTTAGTTTAGATTCAGACTGTAAGCGGGACAGAGAACACCCCTAAAATTACAGCTGAGCAAGAAAGCAGGTCGCATCAGCATGTTTTAAAGGAAGCAGTTTTTTTGTGTGAGAAGAAAATGGACATATGAGACTCCAGCAGTATCCAGCAGTATCGACGTTCAGCTTAGAAGCAAAGTGCAATGATTGCGTACAAACTCTGAAAATGAAACGCAGCAATAAAAAGGCAATGGGACATGTCAGCGAAAGCTTTGTGGCCAAGCAGGGTGAGATGTTTGAAGCAGAACCACAGTTTGGTTTCACTAAGGATCCATCATGGTGGATTGCAAACATGTGCCAAGACAACACATATTCTGCAGCTGTTGCAGCTCTCCGCAGGAACACTAGCGCTTTCCCTTAGACTCTAAAATGCAGAGAAATGGCCTGCGCAGCGCAGAAGCTATTTGTGCTGCTTGTACACCTCTTCTAACCCCTCAGTGGAAACTATTGCGCCTGCCTTTAGACTCTGAGATCCAGAGAACACAATGGTAGAGGCAGTGGTGGAGAATGGAAGGAGAGAGTGAAGTTTGATGAGTGCGTTTGATGTGACTTATGTGGAGCACGCAGAAAATGTAGCCCCGTACTGGTTTTTACACCTGGAGCCTATTTCTGTAAGACACTTCAGGTGGACATTTTTGATCAAGAAGCCAGAGTGAAAAAATTGACAGCAGGTCTCTCTGGGAAAGAAAAAGCAGCAAGGCGTCGTGTGCCATTTAAATGCTGCTATAAGAAGGGCGTACTTTAGCAGCATCTCTCTTGACACTTCTATCTATGTAATCTCTAGCTGCTTGGACACAGCGACACTGAAAATAATTGTACTGCAAATACCAAGTTACACAGGGAAAAAGGGTAGGTCAGCAAATGCCTTCTGTCCTGGCACATCTCTCAGTCAGAACTCCAGCTGAAAAATTTTGCTGTAAAGATGGACTTTGCCACTTGGAGAGAATTTATATAGTTGGGAAGAAGCATTCAAAGCCCTAGTGCATTTCGTCTATTTTACGGACTGCAAAGGCACTATAAAGGCCAGCACTAGCTTTTTGTTGGACTTTTTCTTTTTGAGTAGCTGCTGGAGGTTTTGAAGCGGTTTGGGATCTACTAGAGTGCAAGGAAATACATAGAGCTTGAGGAAAGTGATATACACATTTTATATCTCCAGGGAGGTGGATGCAGTTCAGTGTGTGCGAGTTACATGTTGAGCAGCTGATCACACAGAAAAGAAGAGGCTGCGCTGCAATTGCCTTTTCATTTGCAGCTTATAAACTGCACAGCCCACAATGAAACAATTCCACTTCCTTCTGTGCTACATACAGGATCACATTCTCTCAGTCTCTAAGAGCCAGGACCCCCAGCGGAGCTCTTCCCTGCGCTGCTCCTACACCAATGAGGCCGGAGCCGCAAACAGCTTGGCTTTTTCCCTGGCACCGTCTGCCAGCGCTCATCAAAAAAACCACACGATGGCGGTGTCGACTAACAAAAGAAGGAAACGCACCGAGGCCAGCTCCAAAGGACAGAGCCGAGTTGGAAACGTCCCTGCTCTCAAATTAACTGTGCCAGGAAAAAAAGACTTTGCTGATCTTCCCCCTCCAAGTGTGCAAACACTTTTGCACCACACTCAAAGGGCAACACGAAATCCTCTGCCCTAACAAACATTTTCACTCTCGCAGAGTCCGGTAACAAACTCAAAGACATCCGCTCAACAAATGTGCCAGCGGAGAGAGAAAGTTCTTTGCTGCCTACAATTTCAGCTTCATCCATCAAACAATGAACACACACCCTGCTATTGGCACTTTTCTTTTCAGCTCTACGCTCCTAAGCTTTCAGTCTCAGAGTCAAGATCCAAGCAGCATGGCAACAGGGACTACTCACACACTAAAGCTACAAGGACAAAAAAGCTCAACAACTTGGTGTCTAGATTCCCACTGTCAGTTCAACAGCTCTAAGCCACAGGGAAACATCTTGGGAAAAACCTTTAAATTCACTGAGACCACCCAAAGTGCCCATCCAAACTTAATTTCTTTGCCAAAGAGAAGAACAAGAAGCTCATTTCAAGAGAAATGGCATCCCCTCCTCCATAATCCAAAACATCCAGTGACTGATCCCATACAATGGTGTCAGAACACTCTTACTAGAGGCAGACAGCCTTCCAAAGATGGATACTGACTCAATGACTGTACAAATTGAGGGAGTGCTTCCAAATATGCCGGCACAAGAAGCTGCTGTCGTCCTTGAGCTGCGCGACACAGCTTCTTATCTGCACCTCCAACTCTGGGGCTACGTGCTTTCCTTCCCATGAGAAAGCATTGCCATTCTCCTTCAGGAACTTACCAAGCCAAGCTGTATGCCATGTCCTGTACTATGTCCAACAATGGCTCCTGCACAGAAGGGTCTACGACATAAATATCTCTCTGGACTATACCTCCTCATGGTACCTTTAACGCCTGCCCTATTACATTGTCACTATATCTTTTACTTGCCAAGGAAAGGCACTCAGAGTCACTTGGCCTTGCCTTGCCTTTGATGCTGTGGCTAGTCTACTCTTGTTTTGCTTGCTTGCTTCTGTGTGCCTTGCCTGGCAAGACCTAGAAAGACCTTCCTTGCTTTGCTTTGCCTTGCCTACCGCTCTTTGCAATGCAAACCAAGTGTAGGCGCAATTGTAGGCAAGTCAAGGGAGAAGTTGACAAGGCTGGAGCCATGAGGGGCAAGCAAATGGAGTGGTGGGTGAGAGAAGGTCCAGAACTTCTAGGCAAGGATGGGCACAGGAAGGCCTGGCAGAAACAGGAAGGCCTAGGCAAGGCTAGGTTTCCCTGGAGGAAAGCAGTAAGCAGGTCAAGTGTGGGCGTAGGCACTGGAGGGAGTGCAAGGCTAGGGAGGCAAGGCAGGGCAAGGCAAGGAAACTTTTGGGTCACCAAGGCAAGACAAATGAGAGGTACATTCAAAGACTGCTGGTACACAAAAGGGGCTAGGACACACTTCTCTGGCTGGCCTTGATCTCACATGGGCCATCTCTAATCTGCACCTAAAACACTTGGATTACCTGCTTTCCTTGGTATACAAAAGAACTGTCATTCTGGTCCTGAAGCGCAAAGGTGAAATGTGAATTTTATGTCCAAAATTCAAGACATGTAAGGATAGGTGCCAGAAGCAAGCTGCCAGGACAGATGGGTGTGCTTGCACGTGACCTCTTTTGGGCTTCCTCTCACATGCCCCTGAAACGCTGGAGGTACGTGAAAGCCTTGAGAGTCCTAGGAGAAGCAGGCAGGGCAAGGCAAGATGAAGAAATTCCGCAAAAAGAGGGGTATTGAATTCCAGGTGGGGGACGAGTGAGCAAGGGAATGCAAGGCAAGGGAGAGGAGAGGTTCAAAGGTAACGCCAAGAAAAGTGGTGGCTTTGCCAGGCAAGACAAAGGAGAGGCAAGCAAGGCAATGAGAGTCCTAGAAGGAGAAGGAAATGAAAGATTGGTGCTGGACAAATGAGAAGGGAAACCGGACAAAGTGGCAAGGGGGATGGGTGGTGCAAGGCACTGGACTGGTAGGAAGGGCAAGGGAAAGACATGGATGGGTCAGGAAGGAAGAGGAAAACAATGGCCAGGAATGACAAAGAAATGCAAGGTTGGATAGGAAAGGAAAGGCAAGGCAATGTAGGGAAGGGGTAGGCCAGACAATGGGTGTCTTAAGAGGAAAAGTATGCATAGCAAGGCCAAGAGAAAAGCGGTAAAGAAGTTAGCGTGGGGGATAGGTGAGTGTAGCTGAGAAAGAAAGAAAGAAAGTGCCTCATTCCAGTTTGTATGTATGTATGTGTGTGCGAAGTTTGCAGGATGAAAAGCAGAGACTTGATGGTGGAGTGAAAGGATGCTTTTGAATACACGTGGCAAGGTCCAAGCAAACTATTTGTCTTGGCACATCTGTGTCCCATAAACTTCTTAGTTTAGATTCAGACTGTAAGCGGGACAGAGAACACCCCTAAAATTACAGCTGAGCAAGAAAGCAGGTCGCATCAGCATGTTTTAAAGGAAGCAGTTTTTTTGTGTGAGAAGAAAATGGACATATGAGACTCCAGCAGTATCGACGTTCAGCTTAGAAGCAAAGTGCAATGATTCCGTACAAACTCTGAAAATGAAACGCAGCAATAAAAAGGCAATGGGACATGTCAGCGAAAGCTTTGTGGCCAAGCAGGGTGAGATGTTTGAAGCAGAACCACAGTTTGGTTTCACTAAGGATCCATCATGGTGGATTGCAAACATGTGCCAAGACAACACATATTCTGCAGCTGTTGCAGCTCTCCGCAGGAACACTAGCGCTTTCCCTTAGACTCTAAAATGCAGAGAAATGGCCTGCGCAGCGCAGAAGCTATTTGTGCTGCTTGTACACCTCTTCCAACCCCTCAGTGGAAACTATTGCGCCTGCCTTTAGACTCTGAGATCCAGAGAACACAATGGTAGAGGCAGTGGAGAATGGAAGGAGAGAGTGAAGTTTGATGAGTGAGTTTGATGTGACTTATGTGGAGCACGCAGAAAATGTAGCCCCGTACTGGTTTTTACACCTGGAGCCTATTTCTGTAAGACATTTCAGGTGGACATTTTTGATCAAGAAGCCAGAGTGAAAAAATTGACAGCAGGTCTCTCTGGGAAAGAAAAAGCAGCAAGGCGTCGTGTGCCATTTAAATGCTGCTATAAGAAGGGCGTACTTTAGCAGCATCTCTCTTGACACTTCTATCTGTGTAATCTCTAGCTGCTTGGACACAGCGACACTGAAAATAATTGTACTGCAAATACCAAGTTACACAGGGAAAAAGGGTAGGTCAGCAAATGCCTTCTGTCCTGGCACATCTCTCAGTCAGAACTCCAGCTGAAAAATTTTGCTGTAATGATGGACTTTGCCACCTGGAGAGAATTTATATAGTTGGGAAGAAGCATTCAAAGCCCTAGTGCATTTCGTCTATTTTACGGACTGCAAAGGCACTATAAAGGCCAGCACTAGCTTTTTGTTGGACTTTTTCTTTTTGAGTAGCTGCTGGACGTTTTGAAGCGGTTTGGGATCTGCTAGAGTGCAAGGTAATACATAGAGCTTGAGGAAAGTGATATACACATTTTATATCTCCAGGGAGGTGGATGCAGTTCAGTGTGTGCGAGTTACATGTTGAGCAGCTGATCACACAGAAAAGAAGAGGCTGCGCTGCAATTGCCTTTTCATTTGCAGCTTATAAACTGCACAGCCCACAATGAAACAATTCCACTTCCTTCTGTGCTACATACAGGATCACATTCTCTCAGTCTCTAAGAGCCAGGACCCCCAGCGGAGCTCTTCCCTGCGCTGCTCCTACACCAATGAGGCCGGAGCCGCAAACAGCTTGGCTTTTTCCCTGGCACCGTCTGCCAGCGCTCATCAAAATAACCACACGATGGCGCTGTCGACTAACAAAAGAAGGAAACGCACCGAGGCCAGCTCCAAAGGACAGAGCCGAGTTGGAAACGCCCCTGCTCTCAAATTAACTGTGCCAGGAAAAAAAGACTTTGCTGATCTTCCCCCTCCAAGTGTGCAAACACTTTTGCACCACACTCAAAAGGCAACACAAAATCCTCTGCCCTAACAAACATTTTCACTCTCGCAGAGTCCGGTAACAAACTCAAAGACATCCGCTCAACAAATGTGCCAGCGGAGAGAGAAAGTTCTTTGCTGCCTACAATTTCAGCTTCATCCATCAAACAATGAACACACACCCTGCTATTGGCACTTTTCTTTTCAGCTCTACGCTCCTAAGCTTTCAGTCTCAGAGTCAAGATCCAAGCAGCATGGCAACAGGGACTACTCACACACTAAAGCTACAAGGACAAAAAAGCTCAACAACTTGGTGTCTAGATTCCCACTGTCAGTTCAACAGCTCTAACCCACAGGGAAACCTCTTGGGAAAAACCTTTAAATTCACTGAGACCACCCAAAGTGCCCATCCAAACTTAATTTCTTTGCCAAAGAGAAGAACAAGAAGCTAATTTCAAGAGAAATGGCATCCCCTCCTCCATAATCCAAAACATCCAGTGACTGATCCCATACAATGGTGTCAGAACACTCTTACTAGAGGCAGACAGCCTTCCAAAGATGGATACTGACTCAATGACTGTACAAATTGAGGGAGTGCTTCCAAATATGCCGGCACAAGAAGCTGCTGTCGTCCTTGAGCTGCGCGACACAGCTTCTTATCTGCACCTCCAACTCTGGGGCTACGTGCTTTCCTTCCCATGAGAAAGCATTGCCATTCTCCTTCAGGAACTTACCAAGCCAAGCTGTATGCCATGTCCTGTACTATGTCCAACAATGGCTCCTGCACAGAAGGGTCTACGACATAAATATCTCTCTGGACTATACCTCCTCATGGTACCTTTAACGCCTGCCCTATTACATTGTCACTATATCTTTTACTTGCCAAGGAAAGGCACTCAGAGTCACTTGGCCTTGCCTTGCCTTTGATGCTGTGGCTAGTCTACTCTTGTTTTGCTTGCTTGCTTCTGTGTGCCTTGCCTGGCAAGACCTAGAAAGACCTTCCTTGCTTTGCTTTGCCTTGCCTACCGCTCTTTGCAATGCAAACCAAGTGTAGGCGCAATTGTAGGCAAGTCAAGGGAGAAGTTGACAAGGCTGGAGCCATGAGGGGCAAGCAAATGGAGTGGTGGGTGAGAGAAGGTCCAGAACTTCTAGGCAAGGATGGGCACAGGAAGGCCTGGCAGAAACAGGAAGGCCTAGGCAAGGCTAGGTTTCCCTGGAGGAAAGCAGTAAGCAGGTCAAGTGTGGGCGTAGGCACTGGAGGGAGTGCAAGGCTAGGGAGGCAAGGCAGGGCAAGGCAAGGAAACTTTTGGGTCACCAAGGCAAGACAAATGAGAGGTACATTCAAAGACTGCTGGTACACAAAAGGGGCTAGGACAGACTTCTCTGTCTGGCCTTGATCTCACATGGGCCATCTCTAATCTGCACCTAAAACACTTGGATTACCTGCTTTCCTTGGTATACAAAAGAACTGTCATTCTGGTCCTGAAGCGCAAAGGTGAAATGTGAATTTTATGTCCAAAATTCAAGACATGTAAGGATAGGTGCCAGAAGCAAGCTGCCAGGACAGATGGGTGTGCTTGCACGTGACCTCTTTTGGGCTTCCTCTCACATGCTCCTGAAACGCTGGAGGTACGTGAAAGCCTTGAGAGTCCTAGGGGAAGCAGGCAGGGCAAGGCAAGATGAAGAAATGCCGCAAAAAGAGGGGTATTGAATTCCAGGTGGGGGACGAGTGAGCAAGGGAATGCAAGGCAAGGGAGAGGAGAGGTTCAAAGGGAACGCCAAGAAAAGTGGTGGCTTTGCCAGGCAAGACAAAGGAGAGGCAAGCAAGGCAATGAGAGTCCTAGAAGGAGAAGGAAATGAAAGATTGGTGCTGGACAAATGGGAAGGGAAACCGGACAAAGTGGCAAGGGGGATGGGTGGTGCAAGGCACTGGACTGGTAGGAAGGGCAAGGGAAAGACATGGATGGGTCAGGAAGGAAGAGGAAAACAATGGCCAGGAATGACAAAGAAATGCAAGGTTGGATAGGAAAGGAAAGGCAAGGCAATGTAGGGAAGGGGTAGGCCAGACAATGGGTGTCTTAAGAGGAAAAGTATGCATAGCAAGGCCAAGAGAAAAGCGGTAAAGAAGTTAGCGTGGGGGATAGGTGAGTGTAGCTGAGAAAGAAAGAAAGAAAGTGCCTCATTCCAGTATGTATGTATGTATGTGTGTGTGAAGTTTGCAGGATGTAAAGCAGAGACTTGATGGTGGAGTGAAAGGATGCTTTTGAATACACGTGGCAAGGTCCAAGCAAACTATTTGTCTTGGCACATCTGTGTCCCATAAACTTCTTAGTTTAGATTCAGACTGTAAGCGGGACAGAGAACACCCCTAAAATTACAGCTGAGCAAGAAAGCAGGTCGCATCAGCATGTTTTAAAGGAAGCAGTTTTTTTGTGTGAGAAGAAAATGGACATATGAGACTCCAGCAGTATCGACGTTCAGCTTAGAAGCAAAGCGCAATGATTCCGTACAAACTCTGAAAATGAAACGCAGCAATAAAAAGGCAATGGGACATGTCAGCGAAAGCTTTGTGGCCAAGCAGGGTGAGATGTTTGAAGCAGAACCACAGTTTGGTTTCACTAAGGATCCATCATGGTGGATTGCAAACATGTGCCAAGACAACACATATTCTGCAGCTGTTGCAGCTCTCCGCAGGAACACTAGCGCTTTCCCTTAGACTCTAAAATGCAGAGAAATGGCCTGCGCAGCGCAGAAGCTATTTGTGCTGCTTGTACACCTCTTCCAACCCCTCAGTGGAAACTATTGCGCCTGCCTTTAGACTCTGAGATCCAGAGAACACAATGGTAGAGGCAGTGGAGAATGGAAGGAGAGAGTGAAGTTTGACGAGTGAGTTTGATGTGACTTATGTGGAGCACGCAGAAAATGTAGCCCCGTACTGGTTTTTACACCTGGAGCCTATTTCTGTAAGACACTTCAGGTGGACATTTTTGATCAAGAAGCCAGAGTGAAAAAATTGACAGCAGGTCTCTCTGGGAAAGAAAAAGCAGCAAGGCGTCGTGTGCCATTTAAATGCTGCTATAAGAAGGGCGTACTTTAGCAGCATCTCTCTTGACACTTCCATCTGTGTAATCTCTAGCTGCTTGGACACAGCGGCACTGAAAATAATTGTACTGCAAATACCAAGTTACACAGGGAAAAAGGGTAGGTCAGCAAATGCCTTCTGTCCTGGCACATCTCTCAGTCAGAACTCCAGCTGAAAAATTTTGCTGTAATGATGGACTTTGCCACCTGGAGAGAATTTATATAGTTGGGAAGAAGCATTCAAAGCCCTAGTGCATTTCGTCTATTTTACGGACTGCAAAGGCACTATAAAGGCCAGCACTAGCTTTTTGTTGGTCTTTTTCTTTTTGAGTAGCTGCTGGACGTTTTGAAGCGGTTTGGGATCTGCTAGAGTGCAAGGTAATACATAGAGTTTGAGGAAAGTGATATACACATTTTATATCTCCAGGGAGGTGGATGCAGTTCAGTGTGTGCGAGTTACATGTTGAGCAGCTGATCACACAGAAAAGAAGAGGCTGCGCTGCAATTGCCTTTTCATTTGCAGCTTATAAACTGCACAGCCCACAATGAAACAATTCCACTTCCTTCTGTGCTACATACAGGATCACATTCTCTCAGTCTCTAAGAGCCAGGACCCCCAGCGGAGCTCTTCCCTGCGCTGCTCCTACACCAATGAGGCCGGAGCCGCAAACAGCTTGGCTTTTTCCCTGGCACCGTCTGCCAGCGCTCATCAAAATAACCACACGATGGCGCTGTCGACTAACAAAAGAAGGAAACGCACCGAGGCCAGCTCCAAAGGACAGAGCCGAGTTGGAAACGTCCCTGCTCTCAAATTAACTGTGCCAGGAAAAAAAGACTTTGCTGATCTTCCCCCTCCAAGTGTGCAAACACTTTTGCACCACACTCAAAGGGCAACACAAAATCCTCTGCCCTAACAAACATTTTCACTCTCGCAGAGTCCGGTAACAAACTCAAAGACATCCGCTCAACAAATGTGCCAGCGGAGAGAGAAAGTTCTTTGCTGCCTACAATTTCAGCTTCACCCATCAAACAATGAACACACACCCTGCTATTGGCACTTTTCTTTTCAGCTCTACGCTCCTAAGCTTTCAGTCTCAGAGTCAAGATCCAAGCAGCATGGCAACAGGGACTACTCACACACTAAAGCTACAAGGACAAAAAGCTCAACAACTTGCTGTCTAGATTCCCACTGTCAGTTCAACAGCTCTAACCCACAGGGAAACCTCTTGGGAAAAACCTTTAAATTCACTGAGACCACCCAAAGTGCCCATCCAAACTTAATTTCTTTGCCAAAGAGAAGAACAAGAAGCTCATTTCAAGAGAAATGGCATCCCCTCCGCCAAAATCCAAATCATCCAGTGACTGATCCCATACAATGGTGTCAGAACACTCTTACTAGAGGCAGACAGCCTTCCAAAGATGGATACTGACTCAATGACTGTACAAATTGAGGGAGTGCTTCCAAATATGCCGGCACAAGAAGCTGCTGTCGTCCTTGAGCTGCGCGACACAGCTTCTTATCTGCACCTCCAACTCTGGGGCTACGTGCTTTCCTTCCCATGAGAAAGCATTGCCATTCTCCTTCAGGAACTTACCAAGCCAAGCTGTATGCCATGTCCTGTACTATGTCCAACAATGGCTCCTGCACAGAAGGGTCTACGACATAAATATCTTGCTGAACTATACCTCCTCATGGTACCTTTAACGCCTGCCCTATTACATTGTCACTATATCTTTTACTTGCCAAGGAAAGGCACTCAGAGTCACTTGGCCTTGCCTTGCCTTTGATGCTGTGGCTAATCTACTCTTGTTTTGCTTGCTTGCTTCTGTGTGCCTTGCCTGGCAAGACCTAGAAAGACCTTCCTTGCTTTGCTTTGCCTTGCCTACCGCTCTTTGCAATGCAAACCAAGTGTAGGCGCAATTGTAGGCAAGTCAAGGGAGAAGCTGACAAGGCTGGAGCCATGAGGGGCAAGCAAATGGAGTGGTGGGTGAGAGAAGGCCCAGAACTTCTAGGCAAGGATGGGCACAGGAAGGCCAGGCAGAAACAGGAAGGCCTAGGCAAGGCTAGGTTTCCCTGGAGGAAAGCAGTAGGCAGGTCAAGTGTGGGCGTAGGCACTGGAGGGAGTGCAAGGCTAGGGAGGCAAGGCAGGGCAAGGCAAGGAAACTTTTGGGTCACCAAGGCAAGACAAATGAGAGGTACATTCAAAGACTGCTGGTACACAAAAGGGGCTAGGACACACTTCTCTGGCTGGCCTTGATCTCACATGGGCCATCTCTAATCTGCACCTAAAACACTTGGATTACCTGCTTTCCTTGGTATACAAAAGAACTGTCATTCTGGTCCTGAAGCGCAAAGGTGAAATGTGAATTTTATGTCCAAAATTCAAGACATGTAAGGATAGGTGCCAGAAGCAAGCTGCCAGGACAGATGGGTGTGCTTGCACGTGACCTCTTTTGGGCTTCCTCTCACATGCCCCTGAAACGCTGGAGGTACGTGAAAGCCTTGAGAGTCCTAGGAGAAGCAGGCAGGGCAAGGCAAGATGAAGAAATTCCGCAAAAAGAGGGGTATTGAATTCCAGGTGGGGGACGAGTGAGCAAGGGAATGCAAGGCAAGGGAGAGGAGAGGTTCAAAGGTAACGCCAAGAAAAGTGGTGGCTTTGCCAGGCAAGACAAAGGAGAGGCAAGCAAGGCAATGAGAGTCCTAGAAGGAGAAGGAAATGAAAGATTGGTGCTGGACAAATGAGAAGGGAAACCGGACAAAGTGGCAAGGGGGATGGGTGGTGCAAGGCACTGGACTGGTAGGAAGGGCAAGGGAAAGACATGGATGGGTCAGGAAGGAAGAGGAAAACAATGGCCAGGAATGACAAAGAAATGCAAGGTTGGATAGGAAAGGAAAGGCAAGGCAATGTAGGGAAGGGGTAGGCCAGACAATGGGTGTCTTAAGAGGAAAAGTATGCATAGCAAGGCCAAGAGAAAAGCGGTAAAGAAGTTAGCGTGGGGGATAGGTGAGTGTAGCTGAGAAAGAAAGAAAGAAAGTGCCTCATTCCAGTTTGTATGTATGTATGTGTGTGCGAAGTTTGCAGGATGAAAAGCAGAGACTTGATGGTGGAGTGAAAGGATGCTTTTGAATACACGTGGCAAGGTCCAAGCAAACTATTTGTCTTGGCACATCTGTGTCCCATAAACTTCTTAGTTTAGATTCAGACTGTAAGCGGGACAGAGAACACCCCTAAAATTACAGCTGAGCAAGAAAGCAGGTCGCATCAGCATGTTTTAAAGGAAGCAGTTTTTTTGTGTGAGAAGAAAATGGACATATGAGACTCCAGCAGTATCGACGTTCAGCTTAGAAGCAAAGTGCAATGATTCCGTACAAACTCTGAAAATGAAACGCAGCAATAAAAAGGCAATGGGACATGTCAGCGAAAGCTTTGTGGCCAAGCAGGGTGAGATGTTTGAAGCAGAACCACAGTTTGGTTTCACTAAGGATCCATCATGGTGGATTGCAAACATGTGCCAAGACAACACATATTCTGCAGCTGTTGCAGCTCTCCGCAGGAACACTAGCGCTTTCCCTTAGACTCTAAAATGCAGAGAAATGGCCTGCGCAGCGCAGAAGCTATTTGTGCTGCTTGTACACCTCTTCCAACCCCTCAGTGGAAACTATTGCGCCTGCCTTTAGACTCTGAGATCCAGAGAACACAATGGTAGAGGCAGTGGAGAATGGAAGGAGAGAGTGAAGTTTGATGAGTGAGTTTGATGTGACTTATGTGGAGCACGCAGAAAATGTAGCCCCGTACTGGTTTTTACACCTGGAGCCTATTTCTGTAAGACATTTCAGGTGGACATTTTTGATCAAGAAGCCAGAGTGAAAAAATTGACAGCAGGTCTCTCTGGGAAAGAAAAAGCAGCAAGGCGTCGTGTGCCATTTAAATGCTGCTATAAGAAGGGCGTACTTTAGCAGCATCTCTCTTGACACTTCTATCTGTGTAATCTCTAGCTGCTTGGACACAGCGACACTGAAAATAATTGTACTGCAAATACCAAGTTACACAGGGAAAAAGGGTAGGTCAGCAAATGCCTTCTGTCCTGGCACATCTCTCAGTCAGAACTCCAGCTGAAAAATTTTGCTGTAATGATGGACTTTGCCACCTGGAGAGAATTTATATAGTTGGGAAGAAGCATTCAAAGCCCTAGTGCATTTCGTCTATTTTACGGACTGCAAAGGCACTATAAAGGCCAGCACTAGCTTTTTGTTGGACTTTTTCTTTTTGAGTAGCTGCTGGACGTTTTGAAGCGGTTTGGGATCTGCTAGAGTGCAAGGTAATACATAGAGCTTGAGGAAAGTGATATACACATTTTATATCTCCAGGGAGGTGGATGCAGTTCAGTGTGTGCGAGTTACATGTTGAGCAGCTGATCACACAGAAAAGAAGAGGCTGCGCTGCAATTGCCTTTTCATTTGCAGCTTATAAACTGCACAGCCCACAATGAAACAATTCCACTTCCTTCTGTGCTACATACAGGATCACATTCTCTCAGTCTCTAAGAGCCAGGACCCCCAGCGGAGCTCTTCCCTGCGCTGCTCCTACACCAATGAGGCCGGAGCCGCAAACAGCTTGGCTTTTTCCCTGGCACCGTCTGCCAGCGCTCATCAAAATAACCACACGATGGCGCTGTCGACTAACAAAAGAAGGAAACGCACCGAGGCCAGCTCCAAAGGACAGAGCCGAGTTGGAAACGCCCCTGCTCTCAAATTAACTGTGCCAGGAAAAAAAGACTTTGCTGATCTTCCCCCTCCAAGTGTGCAAACACTTTTGCACCACACTCAAAAGGCAACACAAAATCCTCTGCCCTAACAAACATTTTCACTCTCGCAGAGTCCGGTAACAAACTCAAAGACATCCGCTCAACAAATGTGCCAGCGGAGAGAGAAAGTTCTTTGCTGCCTACAATTTCAGCTTCATCCATCAAACAATGAACACACACCCTGCTATTGGCACTTTTCTTTTCAGCTCTACGCTCCTAAGCTTTCAGTCTCAGAGTCAAGATCCAAGCAGCATGGCAACAGGGACTACTCACACACTAAAGCTACAAGGACAAAAAAGCTCAACAACTTGGTGTCTAGATTCCCACTGTCAGTTCAACAGCTCTAACCCACAGGGAAACCTCTTGGGAAAAACCTTTAAATTCACTGAGACCACCCAAAGTGCCCATCCAAACTTAATTTCTTTGCCAAAGAGAAGAACAAGAAGCTAATTTCAAGAGAAATGGCATCCCCTCCTCCATAATCCAAAACATCCAGTGACTGATCCCATACAATGGTGTCAGAACACTCTTACTAGAGGCAGACAGCCTTCCAAAGATGGATACTGACTCAATGACTGTACAAATTGAGGGAGTGCTTCCAAATATGCCGGCACAAGAAGCTGCTGTCGTCCTTGAGCTGCGCGACACAGCTTCTTATCTGCACCTCCAACTCTGGGGCTACGTGCTTTCCTTCCCATGAGAAAGCATTGCCATTCTCCTTCAGGAACTTACCAAGCCAAGCTGTATGCCATGTCCTGTACTATGTCCAACAATGGCTCCTGCACAGAAGGGTCTACGACATAAATATCTCTCTGGACTATACCTCCTCATGGTACCTTTAACGCCTGCCCTATTACATTGTCACTATATCTTTTACTTGCCAAGGAAAGGCACTCAGAGTCACTTGGCCTTGCCTTGCCTTTGATGCTGTGGCTAGTCTACTCTTGTTTTGCTTGCTTGCTTCTGTGTGCCTTGCCTGGCAAGACCTAGAAAGACCTTCCTTGCTTTGCTTTGCCTTGCCTACCGCTCTTTGCAATGCAAACCAAGTGTAGGCGCAATTGTAGGCAAGTCAAGGGAGAAGTTGACAAGGCTGGAGCCATGAGGGGCAAGCAAATGGAGTGGTGGGTGAGAGAAGGTCCAGAACTTCTAGGCAAGGATGGGCACAGGAAGGCCAGGCAGAAACAGGAAGGCCTAGGCAAGGCTAGGTTTCCCTGGAGGAAAGCAGTAAGCAGGTCAAGTGTGGGCGTAGGCACTGGAGGGAGTGCAAGGCTAGGGAGGCAAGGCAGGGCAAGGCAAGGAAACTTTTGGGTCACCAAGGCAAGACAAATGAGAGGTACATTCAAAGACTGCTGGTACACAAAAGGGGCTAGGACAGACTTCTCTGTCTGGCCTTGATCTCACATGGGCCATCTCTAATCTGCACCTAAAACACTTGGATTACCTGCTTTCCTTGGTATACAAAAGAACTGTCATTCTGGTCCTGAAGCGCAAAGGTGAAATGTGAATTTTATGTCCAAAATTCAAGACATGTAAGGATAGGTGCCAGAAGCAAGCTGCCAGGACAGATGGGTGTGCTTGCACGTGACCTCTTTTGGGCTTCCTCTCACATGCTCCTGAAACGCTGGAGGTACGTGAAAGCCTTGAGAGTCCTAGGGGAAGCAGGCAGGGCAAGGCAAGATGAAGAAATGCCGCAAAAAGAGGGGTATTGAATTCCAGGTGGGGGACGAGTGAGCAAGGGAATGCAAGGCAAGGGAGAGGAGAGGTTCAAAGGGAACGCCAAGAAAAGTGGTGGCTTTGCCAGGCAAGACAAAGGAGAGGCAAGCAAGGCAATGAGAGTCCTAGAAGGAGAAGGAAATGAAAGATTGGTGCTGGACAAATGGGAAGGGAAACCGGACAAAGTGGCAAGGGGGATGGGTGGTGCAAGGCACTGGACTGGTAGGAAGGGCAAGGGAAAGACATGGATGGGTCAGGAAGGAAGAGGAAAACAATGGCCAGGAATGACAAAGAAATGCAAGGTTGGATAGGAAAGGAAAGGCAAGGCAATGTAGGGAAGGGGTAGGCCAGACAATGGGTGTCTTAAGAGGAAAAGTATGCATAGCAAGGCCAAGAGAAAAGCGGTAAAGAAGTTAGCGTGGGGGATAGGTGAGTGTAGCTGAGAAAGAAAGAAAGAAAGTGCCTCATTCCAGTATGTATGTATGTATGTGTGTGTGAAGTTTGCAGGATGTAAAGCAGAGACTTGATGGTGGAGTGAAAGGATGCTTTTGAATACACGTGGCAAGGTCCAAGCAAACTATTTGTCTTGGCACATCTGTGTCCCATAAACTTCTTAGTTTAGATTCAGACTGTAAGCGGGACAGAGAACACCCCTAAAATTACAGCTGAGCAAGAAAGCAGGTCGCATCAGCATGTTTTAAAGGAAGCAGTTTTTTTGTGTGAGAAGAAAATGGACATATGAGACTCCAGCAGTATCGACGTTCAGCTTAGAAGCAAAGCGCAATGATTCCGTACAAACTCTGAAAATGAAACGCAGCAATAAAAAGGCAATGGGACATGTCAGCGAAAGCTTTGTGGCCAAGCAGGGTGAGATGTTTGAAGCAGAACCACAGTTTGGTTTCACTAAGGATCCATCATGGTGGATTGCAAACATGTGCCAAGACAACACATATTCTGCAGCTGTTGCAGCTCTCCGCAGGAACACTAGCGCTTTCCCTTAGACTCTAAAATGCAGAGAAATGGCCTGCGCAGCGCAGAAGCTATTTGTGCTGCTTGTACACCTCTTCCAACCCCTCAGTGGAAACTATTGCGCCTGCCTTTAGACTCTGAGATCCAGAGAACACAATGGTAGAGGCAGTGGAGAATGGAAGGAGAGAGTGAAGTTTGACGAGTGAGTTTGATGTGACTTATGTGGAGCACGCAGAAAATGTAGCCCCGTACTGGTTTTTACACCTGGAGCCTATTTCTGTAAGACATTTCAGGTGGACATTTTTGATCAAGAAGCCAGAGTGAAAAAATTGACAGCAGGTCTCTCTGGGAAAGAAAAAGCAGCAAGGCGTCGTGTGCCATTTAAATGCTGCTATAAGAAGGGCGTACTTTCGCAGCATCTCTCTTGACACTTCTATCTGTGTAATCTCTAGCTGCTTGGACACAGCGACACTGAAAATAATTGTACTGCAAATACCAAGTTACACAGGGAAAAAGGGTAGGTCAGCAAATGCCTTCTGTCCTGGCACATCTCTCAGTCAGAACTCCAGCTGAAAAATTTTGCTGTAATGATGGACTTTGCCACTTGGAGAGAATTTATATAGTTGGGAAGAAGCATTCAAAGCCGTACTGCATTTCGTCTATTTTACGGACTGCAAAGGCACTATAAAGGCCAGCACTAGCTTTTTGTTGGACTTTTTCTTTTTGAGTAGCTGCTGGACGTTTTGAAGCGGTTTGGGATCTGCTAGAGTGCAAGGTAATACATAGAGCTTGAGGAAAGTGATATACACATTTTATATCTCCAGGGAGGTGGATGCAGTTCAGTGTGTGCGAGTTACATGTTGAGCAGCTGATCACACAGAAAAGAAGAGGCTGCGCTGCAATTGCCTTTTCATTTGCAGCTTATAAACTGCACAGCCCACAATGAAACAATTCCACTTCCTTCTGTGCTACATACAGGATCACATTCTCTCAGTCTCTAAGAGCCAGGACCCCCAGCGGAGCTCTTCCCTGCGCTGCTCCTACACCAATGAGGCCGGAGCCGCAAACAGCTTGGCTTTTTCCCTGGCACCGTCTGCCAGCGCTCATCAAAATAACCACACGATGGCGCTGTCGACTAACAAAAGAAGGAAACGCACCGAGGCCAGCTCCAAAGGACAGAGCCGAGTTGGAAACGTCCCTGCTCTCAAATTAACTGTGCCAGGAAAAAAAGACTTTGCTGATCTTCCCCCTCCAAGTGTGCAAACACTTTTGCACCACACTCAAAGGGCAACACAAAATCCTCTGCCCTAACAAACATTTTCACTCTCGCAGAGTCCGGTAACAAACTCAAAGACATCCGCTCAACAAATGTGCCAGCGGAGAGAGAAAGTTCTTTGCTGCCTACAATTTCAGCTTCACCCATCAAACAATGAACACACACCCTGCTATTGGCACTTTTCTTTTCAGCTCTACGCTCCTAAGCTTTCAGTCTCAGAGTCAAGATCCAAGCAGCATGGCAACAGGGACTACTCACACACTAAAGCTACAAGGACAAAAAGCTCAACAACTTGCTGTCTAGATTCCCACTGTCAGTTCAACAGCTCTAACCCACAGGGAAACCTCTTGGGAAAAACCTTTAAATTCACTGAGACCACCCAAAGTGCCCATCCAAACTTAATTTCTTTGCCAAAGAGAAGAACAAGAAGCTCATTTCAAGAGAAATGGCATCCCCTCCGCCAAAATCCAAATCATCCAGTGACTGATCCCATACAATGGTGTCAGAACACTCTTACTAGAGGCAGACAGCCTTCCAAAGATGGATACTGACTCAATGACTGTACAAATTGAGGGAGTGCTTCCAAATATGCCGGCACAAGAAGCTGCTGTCGTCCTTGAGCTGCGCGACACAGCTTCATATCTGCACCTCCAACTCTGGGGCTACGTGCTTTCCTTCCCATGAGAAAGCATTGCCATTCTCCTTCAGGAACTTACCAAGCCAAGCTGTATGCCATGTCCTGTACTATGTCCAACAATGGCTCCTGCACAGAAGGGTCTACGACATAAATATCTTGCTGAACTATACCTCCTCATGGTACCTTTAACGCCTGCCCTATTACATTGTCACTATATCTTTTACTTGCCAAGGAAAGGCATTCAGAGTCACTTGGCCTTGCCTTGCCTTTGATGCTGTGGCTAATCTACTCTTGTTTTGCTTGCTTGCTTCTGTGTGCCTTGCCTGGCAAGACCTAGAAAGACCTTTCTTGCTTTGCTTTGCCTTGCCTACCGCTCTTTGCAATGCAAACCAAGTGTAGGCGCAATTGTAGGCAAGTCAAGGGAGAAGCTGACAAGGCTGGAGCCATGAGGGGCAAGCAAATGGAGTGGTAGGTGAGAGAAGGCCCAGAACTTCTAGGCAAGGATGGGCACAGGAAGGCCAGGCAGAAACAGGAAGGCCTAGGCAAGGCTAGGTTTCCCCAAAGGAAAGCAGTAGGCAGGTCAAGTGTGGGCGTAGGCACTGGAGGGAGTGCAAGGCTAGGGAGGCAAGGCAGGGCAAGGCAAGGAAACTTTTGGGTCACCAAGGCAAGACAAATGAGAGGTACATTCAAAGACTGCTGGTACACAAAAGGGGCTAGGACAGACTTCTCTGTCTGGCCTTGATCTCACATGGGCCATCTCTAATCTGCACCTAAAACACTTGGATTACCTGCTTTCCTTGGTATACAAAAGAACTGTCATTCTGGTCCTGAAGCGCAAAGGTGAAATGTGAATTTTATGTCCAAAATTCAAGACATGTAAGGATAGGTGCCAGAAGCAAGCTGCCAGGACAGATGGGTGTGCTTGCACGTGACCTCTTTTGGGCTTCCTCTCACATGCTCCTGAAACGCTGGAGGTACGTGAAAGCCTTGAGAGTCCTAGGAGAGGCAGGCAGGGCAAGGCAAGATGAAGAAATTCCTCAAAAAGAGGAGTATTGAATTCCAGGTGGGGGACGAGTGAGCAAGGGAATGCAAGGCAAGGGAGAGGAGAGGTTCAAAGGTAACGCCAAGAAAAGTGGTGGCTTTGCCAGGCAAGACAAAGGAGAGGCAAGCAAGGCAATGAGAGTCCTAGAAGGAGAAGGAAATGAAAGATTGGAGCTGGACAAAGGGGAAGGGAAACTGGACAAAGTGGCAAGGGGGATGGGTGGTGCAAGGCACTGGACTGGTAGGAAGGGCAAGGGAAAGACATGGATGGGTCAGGGAGGAAGAGGAAAACAATGGCCAGGAATGACATAGAAATGCAAGGTTGGATAGGAAAGGAAAGGCAAGGCAATGTAGGGAAGGGGTAGGCCAGACAATGGGTGTCTTAAGAGGAAAAGTATGCATAGCAAGGCCAAGAGAAAAGCGGTAAAGAAGTTAGCGTGGGGGATAGGTGAGTGTAGCTGAGAAAGAAAGAAAGAAAGAAAGAGCCTCATTCCAGTATGTATGTATGTATGTATGTGTGTGTGAAGTTTGCAGGATGTAAAGCAGAGACTTGATGGTGGAGTGAAAGGATGCTTTTGAATACACGTGGCAAGGTCCAAGCAAACTATTTGTCTTGGCACATCTGTGTCCCATAAACTTCTTAGTTTAGATTCAGACTGTAAGCGGGACAGAGAACACCCCTAAAATTACAGCTGAGCAAGAAAGCAGGTCGCATCAGCATGTTTTAAAGGAAGCAGTTTTTTTGTGTGAGAAGAAAATGGACATATGAGACTCCAGCAGTATCGACGTTCAGCTTAGAAGCAAAGTGCAATGATTCCGTACAAACTCTGAAAATGAAACGCAGCAATAAAAAGGCAATGGGACATGTCAGCGAAAGCTTTGTGGCCAAGCAGGGTGAGATGTTTGAAGCAGAACCACAGTTTGGTTTCACTAAGGATCCATCATGGTGGATTGCAAACATGTGCCAAGACAACACATATTCTGCAGCTGTTGCAGCTCTCCGCAGGAACACTAGCGCTTTCCCTTAGACTCTAAAATGCAGAGAAATGGCCTGCGCAGCGCAGAAGCTATTTGTGCTGCTTGTACACCTCTTCCAACCCCTCAGTGGAAACTATTGCGCCTGCCTTTAGACTCTGAGATCCAGAGAACACAATGGTAGAGGCAGTGGAGAATGGAAGGAGAGAGTGAAGTTTGATGAGTGAGTTTGATGTGACTTATGTGGAGCATGCAGAAAATGTAGCCCCGTACTGGTTTTTACACCTGGAGCCTATTTCTGTAAGACACTTCAGGTGGACATTTTTGATCAAGAAGCCAGAGTGAAAAAATTGACAGCAGGTCTCTCTGGGAAAGAAAAAGCAGCAAGGCGTCGTGTGCCATTTAAATGCTGCTATAAGAAGGGCGTACTTTAGCAGCATCTCTCTTGACACTTCTATCTGTGTAATCTCTAGCTGCTTGGACACAGCGACACTGAAAATAATTGTACTGCAAATACCAAGTTACACAGGGAAAAAGGGTAGGTCAGCAAATGCCTTCTGTCCTGGCACATCTCTCAGTCAGAACTCCAGCTGAAAAATTTTGCTGTAATGATGGACTTTGCCACTTGGAGAGAATTTATATAGTTGGGAAGAAGCATTCAAAGCCCTAGTGCATTTCATCTATTTTACGGACTGCAAAGGCACTCTAAAGGCCAGCACTAGCTTTTTGTTGGACTTTTTCTTTTTGAGTAGCTGCTGGACGTTTTGAAGCGGTTTGGGATCTGCTAGAGTGCAAGGTAATACATAGAGTTTGAGGAAAGTGATATACACATTTTATATCTCCAGGGAGGTGGATGCAGTTCAGTGTGTGCGAGTTACATGTTGAGCAGCTGATCACACAGAAAAGAAGAGGCTGCGCTGCAATTGCCTTTTCATTTGCAGCTTATAAACTGCACAGCCCACAATGAAACAATTCCACTTCCTTCTGTGCTACATACAGGATCATATTCTCTCAGTCTCTAAGAGCCAGGACCCCCAGCAGAGCTCTTCCCTGCGCTGCTCCTACACCAATGAGGCCGGAGCCGCAAACAGCTTGGCTTTTTCCCTGGCACCGGCTGCCAGCGCTCATCAAAATAACCACACGATGGCGCTGTCGACTAACAAAAGAAGGAAACGCACCGAGGCCAGCTCCAAAGGACAGAGCCGAGTTGGAAACGTCCCTGCCCTCAAATTAACTGTGCCAGGAAAAAAAGACTTTGCTGATCTTCCCCCTCCAAGTGTGCAAACACTTTTGCACCACACTCAAAGGGCAACACGAAATCCTCTGCCCTAACAAACATTTTCACTCTCGCAGAGTCCGGTAACAAACTCAAAGACATCCGCTCAACAAATGTGCCAGCGGAGAGAGAAAGTTCTTTGCTGCCTACAATTTCAGCTTCACCCATCAAACAATGAACACACACCCTGCTATTGGCACTTTTCTTTTCAGCTCTACGCTCCTAAGCTTTCAGTCTCAGAGTCAAGATCCAAGCAGCATGGCAACAGGGACTACTCACACACTAAAGCTACAAGGACAAAAAGCTCAACAACTTGGTGTCTAGATTCCCACTGTCAGTTCAACAGCTCTAACCCACAGGGAAACCTCTTGGGAAAAACCTTTAAATTCACTGAGACCACCCAAAGTGCCCATCCAAACTTAATTTCTTTGCCAAAGAGAAGAACAAGAAGCTCATTTCAAGAGAAAGGGCATCCCCTCCTCCAAAATCCAAAACATCCAGTGACTGATCCCATACAATGGTGTCAGAACACTCTTACTAGAGGCAGACAGCCTTCCAAAGATGGATACTGACTCAATGACTGTACAAATTGAGGGAGTGCTTCCAAATATGCCGGCACAAGAAGCTGCTGTCGTCCTTGAGCTGCGCGACACAGCTTCTTATCTGCACCTCCAACTCTGGGGCTACGTGCTTTCCTTCCCATGAGAAAGCATTGCCATTCTCCTTCAGGAACTTACCAAGCCAAGCTGTATGCCATGTCCTGTACTATGTCCAACAATGGCTCCTGCACAGAAGGGTCTACGACATAAATATCTCTCTGGACTATACCTCCTCATGGTACCTTTAACGCCTGCCCTATTACATTGTCACTATATCTTTTACTTGCCAAGGAAAGGCACTCAGAGTCACTTGACCTTGCCTTGCCTTTGATGCTGTGGCTAGTCTACTCTTGTTTTGCTTGCTTGCTTCTGTGTGCCTTGCCTGGCAAGACCTAGAAAGACCTTCCTTGCTTTGCTTTGCCTTGCCTACCGCTCTTTGCAATGCAAACCAAGTGTAGGCGCAATTGTAGGCAAGTCAAGGGAGAAGCTGACAAGGCTGGAGCCATGAGGGGCAAGCAAATGGAGTGGTAGGTGAGAGAAGACCCAGAACTTCTAGGCAAGGATGGGCACAGGAAGGCCAGGCAGAAACAGGAAGGCCTAGGCAAGGCTAGGTTTCCCCAAAGGAAAGCAGTAGGCAGGTCAAGTGTGGGCGTAGGCACTGGAGGGAGTGCAAGGCTAGGGAGGCAAGGCAGGGCAAGGCAAGGAAACTTTTGGGTCACCAAGGCAAGACAAATGAGAGGTACATTCAAAGACTGCTGGTACACAAAAGGGGCTAGGACAGACTTCTCTGTCTGGCCTTGATCTCACATGGGCCATCTCTAATCTGCACCTAAAACACTTGGATTACCTGCTTTCCTTGGTATACAAAAGAACTGTCATTCTGGTCCTGAAGCGCAAAGGTGAAATGTGAATTTTATGTCCAAAATTCAAGACATGTAAGGATAGGTGCCAGAAGCAAGCTGCCAGGACAGATGGGTGTGCTTGCACGTGACCTCTTTTGGGCTTCCTCTCACATGCTCCTGAAACGCTGGAGGTACGTGAAAGCCTTGAGAGTCCTAGGAGAGGCAGGCAGGGCAAGGCAAGATGAAGAAATTCCTCAAAAAGAGGAGTATTGAATTCCAGGTGGGGGACGAGTGAGCAAGGGAATGCAAGGCAAGGGAGAGGAGAGGTTCAAAGGTAACGCCAAGAAAAGTGGTGGCTTTGCCAGGCAAGACAAAGGAGAGGCAAGCAAGGCAATGAGAGTCCTAGAATGAGAAGGAAATGAAAGATTGGAGCTGGACAAAGGGGAAGGGAAACTGGACAAAGTGGCAAGGGGGATGGGTGGTGCAAGGCACTGGACTGGTAGGAAGGGCAAGGGAAAGACATGGATGGGTCAGGGAGGAAGAGGAAAACAATGGCCAGGAATGACATAGAAATGCAAGGTTGGATAGGAAAGGAAAGGCAAGGCAATGTAGGGAAGGGGTAGGCCAGACAATGGGTGTCTTAAGAGGAAAAGTATGCATAGCAAGGCCAAGAGAAAAGCGGTAAAGAAGTTAGCGTGGGGGATAGGTGAGTGTAGCTGAGAAAGAAAGAAAGAAAGAAAGAGCCTCATTCCAGTATGTATGTATGTATGTATGTGTGTGTGAAGTTTGCAGGATGTAAAGCAGAGACTTGATGGTGGAGTGAAAGGATGCTTTTGAATACACGTGGCAAGGTCCAAGCAAACTATTTGTCTTGGCACATCTGTGTCCCATAAACTTCTTAGTTTAGATTCAGACTGTAAGCGGGACAGAGAACACCCCTAAAATTACAGCTGAGCAAGAAAGCAGGTCTCATCAGCATGTTTTAAAGGAAGCAGTTTTTTTGTGTGAGAAGAAAATGGACATATGAGACTCCAGCAGTATCGACGTTCAGCTTAGAAGCAAAGTGCAATGATTCCGTACAAACTCTGAAAATGAAACGCAGCAATAAAAAGGCAATGGGACATGTCAGCGAAAGCTTTGTGGCCAAGCAGGGTGAGATGTTTGAAGCAGAACCACAGTTTGGTTTCACTAAGGATCCATCATGGTGGATTGCAAACATGTGCCAAGACAACACATATTCTGCAGCTGTTGCAGCTCTCCGCAGGAACACTAGCGCTTTCCCTTAGACTCTAAAATGCAGAGAAATGGCCTGCGCAGCGCAGAAGCTATTTGTGCTGCTTGTACACCTCTTCCAACCCCTCAGTGGAAACTATTGCGCCTGCCTTTAGACTCTGAGATCCAGAGAACACAATGGTAGAGGCAGTGGAGAATGGAAGGAGAGAGTGAAGTTTGATGAGTGAGTTTGATGTGACTTATGTGGAGCATGCAGAAAATGTAGCCCCGTACTGGTTTTTACACCTGGAGCCTATTTCTGTAAGACACTTCAGGTGGACATTTTTGATCAAGAAGCCAGAGTGAAAAAATTGACAGCAGGTCTCTCTGGGAAAGAAAAAGCAGCAAGGCGTCGTGTGCCATTTAAATGCTGCTATAAGAAGGGCGTACTTTAGCAGCATCTCTCTTGACACTTCTATCTGTGTAATCTCTAGCTGCTTGGACACAGTGACACTGAAAATAATTGTACTGCAAATACCAAGTGACACAGGGAAAAAGGGTAGGTCAGCAAATGCCTTCTGTCCTGGCACATCTCTCAGTCAGAACTCCAGCTGAAAAATTTTGCTGTAATGATGGACTTTGCCACTTGGAGAGAATTTATATAGTTGGGAAGAAGCATTCAAAACCCTAGTGCATTTCATCTATTTTACGGACTGCAAAGGCACTCTAAAGGCCAGCACTAGCTTTTTGTTGGACTTTTTCTTTTTGAGTAGCTGCTGGACGTTTTGAAGCGGTTTGGGATCTGCTAGAGTGCAAGGTAATACATAGAGTTTGAGGAAAGTGATATACACATTTTATATCTCCAGGGAGGTGGATGCAGTTCAGTGTGTGCGAGTTACATGTTGAGCAGCTGATCACACAGAAAAGAAGAGGCTGCGCTGCAATTGCCTTTTCATTTGCAGCTTATAAACTGCACAGCCCACAATGAAACAATTCCACTTCCTTCTGTGCTACATACAGGATCATATTCTCTCAGTCTCTAAGAGCCAGGACCCCCAGCAGAGCTCTTCCTTGCGCTGCTCCTACACCAATGAGGCCGGAGCCGCAAACAGCTTGGCTTTTTCCCTGGCACCGTCTGCCAGCGCTCATCAAAATAACCACACGATGGCGCTGTCGACTAACAAAAGAAGGAAACGCACCGAGGCCAGCTCCAAAGGACAGAGCCGAGTTGGAAACGTCCCTGCCCTCAAATTAACTGTGCCAGGAAAAAAAGACTTTGCTGATCTTCCCCCTCCAAGTGTGCAAACACTTTTGCACCACACTCAAAGGGCAACACGAAATCCTCTGCCCTAACAAACATTTTCACTCTCGCAGAGTCCGGTAACAAACTCAAAGACATCCGCTCAACAAATGTGCCAGCGGAGAGAGAAAGTTCTTTGCTGCCTACAATTTCAGCTTCACCCATCAAACAATGAACACACACCCTGCTATTGGCACTTTTCTTTTCAGCTCTACGCTCCTAAGCTTTCAGTCTCAGAGTCAAGATCCAAGCAGCATGGCAACAGGGACTACTCACACACTAAAGCTACAAGGACAAAAAGCTCAACAACTTGCTGTCTAGATTCCCACTGTCAGTTCAACAGCTCTAACCCACAGGGAAACCTCTTGGGAAAAACCTTTAAATTCACTGAGACCACCCAAAGTGCCCATCCAAACTTAATTTCTTTGCCAAAGAGAAGAACAAGAAGCTCATTTCAAGAGAAAGGGCATCCCCTCCTCCAAAATCCAAAACATCCAGTGACTGATCCCATACAATGGTGTCAGAACACTCTTACTAGAGGCAGACAGCCTTCCAAAGATGGATACTGACTCAATGACTGTACAAATTGAGGGAGTGCTTCCAAATATGCCGGCACAAGAAGCTGCTGTCGTCCTTGAGCTGCGCGACACAGCTTCTTATCTGCACCTCCAACTCTGGGGCTACGTGCTTTCCTTCCCATGAGAAAGCATTGCCATTCTCCTTCAGGAACTTACCAAGCCAAACTGTATGCCATGTCCTGTACTATGTCCAACAATGGCTCCTGCACAGAACGGTCTATGACATAAATATCTTGCTGGACTATACCTCCTCATGGTACCTTTAACGCCTGCCCTATTACATTGTCACTATATCTTTTACTTGCCAAGGAAAGGCACTCAGAGTCACTTGGCCTTGCCTTGCCTTTGATGCTGTGGCTAGTCTACTCTTGTTTTGCTTGCTTGCTTCTGTGTGCCTTGCCTGGCAAGACCTAGAAAGACCTTCCTTGCTTTGCTTTGCCTTGCCTACCGCTCTTTGCAATGCAAACCAAGTGTAGGCGCAATTGTAGGCAAGTCAAGGGAGAAGCTGACAAGGCTGGAGCCATGAGGGGCAAGCAAATGGAGTGGTAGGTGAGAGAAGGCCCAGAACTTCTCGGCAAGGATGGGCATAGGAAGGCCAGGCAGAAACAGGAGGGGCTAGGCAAGGCTAGGTTTCCCTGGAGGAAAGCAGTAGGCAGGTCAAGTGTGGGCGTAGGCACTGGAGGGAGTGCAAGGCTAGGGAGGCAAGGCAGGGCAAGGCAAGGAAACTTTTGGGTCACCAAGGCAAGACAAATGAGAGGTACATTCAAAGACTGCTGGTACACAAAAGGGGCTAGGACAGACTTCTCTGTCTGGCCTTGATCTCACATGGGCCATCTCTAATCTGCACCTAAAACACTTGGATTACCTGCTTTCCTTGGTATACAAAAGAACTGTCATTCTGGTCCTGAAGCGCAAAGGTGAAATGTGAATTTTATGTCCAAAATTCAAGACATGTAAGGATAGGTGCCAGAAGCAAGCTGCCAGGACAGATGGGTGTGCTTGCACGTGACCTCTTTTGGGCTTCCTCTCACATGCTCCTGAAACGCTGGAGGTACGTGAAAGCCTTGAGAGTCCTAGGAGAGGCAGGCAGGGCAAGGCAAGATGAAGAAATTCCTCAAAAAGAGGAGTATTGAATTCCAGGTGGGGGACGAGTGAGCAAGGGAATGCAAGGCAAGGGAGAGGAGAGGTTCAAAGGTAACGCCAAGAAAAGTGGTGGCTTTGCCAGGCAAGACAAAGGAGAGGCAAGCAAGGCAATGAGAGTCCTAGAAGGAGAAGGAAATGAAAGATTGGAGCTGGACAAAGGGGAAGGGAAACTGGACAAAGTGGCAAGGGGGATGGGTGGTGCAAGGCACTGGACTGGTAGGAAGGGCAAGGGAAAGACATGGATGGGTCAGGGAGGAAGAGGAAAACAATGGCCAGGAATGACAAAGAAATGCAAGGTTGGATAGGAAAGGAAAGGCAAGGCAATGTAGGGAAGGGGTAGGCCAGACAATGGGTGTCTTAAGAGGAAAAGTATGCATAGCAAGGCCAAGAGAAAAGCGGTAAAGAAGTTAGCGTGGGGGATAGGTGAGTGTAGCTGAGAAAGAAAGAAAGAAAGAAAGTGCCTCATTCCAGTATGTATGTATGTATGTGTGTGTGATGTTTGCAGGATGTAAAGCAGAGACTTGATGGTGGAGTGAAAGGATGCTTTTGAATACACGTGGCAAGGTCCAAGCAAACTATTTGTCTTGGCACATCTGTGTCCCATAAACTTCTTAGTTTAGATTCAGACTGTAAGCGGGACAGAGAACACCCCTAAAATTACAGCTGAGCAAGAAAGCAGGTCGCATCAGCATTTTTTAAAGGAAGCAGTTTTTTGGTGTGAGAAGAAAATGGACATATGAGACTCCAGCAGTATCGACGTTCAGCTTAGAAGCAAAGTGCAATGATTCCGTACAAACTCTGAAAATGAAACGCAGCAATAAAAAGGCAATGGGACATGTCAGCGAAAGCTTTGTGGCCAAGCAGGGTGAGATGTTTGAAGCAGAACCACAGTTTGGTTTCACTAAGGATCCATCATGGTGGATTGCAAACATGTGCCAAGACAACACATATTCTGCAGCTGTTGCAGCTCTCCGCAGGAACACTAGCGCTTTCCCTTAGACTCTAAAATGCAGAGAAATGGCCTGCGCAGCGCAGAAGCTATTTGTGCTGCTTGTACACCTCTTCCAACCCCTCAGTGGAAACTATTGCGCCTGCCTTTAGACTCTGAGATCCAGAGAACACAATGGTAGAGGCAGTGGAGAATGGAAGGAGAGAGTGAAGTTTGATGAGTGAGTTTGATGTGACTTATGTGGAGCACGCAGAAAATGTAGCCCCGTACTGGTTTTTACACCTGGAGCCTATTTCTGTAAGACACTTCAGGTGGACATTTTTGATCAAGAAGCCAGAGTGAAATAATTGACAGCAGGTCTCTCTGGGAAAGAAAAAGCAGCAAGGCGTCGTGTGCCATTTAAATGCTGCTATAAGAAGGGCGTACTTTAGCAGCATCTCTCTTGACACTTCTATCTGTGTAATCTCTAGCTGCTTGGACACAGCGACACTGAAAATAATTGTACTGCAAATACCAAGTTACACAGGGAAAAAGGGTAGGTCAGCAAATGCCTTCTGTCCTGGCACATCTCTCAGTCAGAACTCCAGCTGAAAAATTTTGCTGTAATGATGGACTTTGCCACTTGGAGAGAATTTATATAGTTGGGAAGAAGCATTCAAAGCCCTAGTGCATTTCATCTATTTTACGGACTGCAAAGGCACTCTAAAGGCCAGCACTAGCTTTTTGTTGGACTTTTTCTTTTTGAGTAGCTGCTGGACGTTTTGAAGCGGTTTGGGATCTGCTAGAGTGCAAGGTAATACATAGAGTTTGAGGAAAGTGATATACACATTTTATATCTCCAGGGAGGTGGATGCAGTTCAGTGTGTGCGAGTTACATGTTGAGCAGCTGATCACACAGAAAAGAAGAGGCTGCGCTGCAATTGCCTTTTCATTTGCAGCTTATAAACTGCACAGCCCACAATGAAACAATTCCACTTCCTTCTGTGCTACATACAGGATCATATTCTCTCAGTCTCTAAGAGCCAGGACCCCCAGCAGAGCTCTTCCTTGCGCTGCTCCTACACCAATGAGGCCGGAGCCGCAAACAGCTTGGCTTTTTCCCTGGCACCGTCTGCCAGCGCTCATCAAAATAACCACACGATGGCGCTGTCGACTAACAAAAGAAGGAAACGCACCGAGGCCAGCTCCAAAGGACAGAGCCGAGTTGGAAACGTCCCTGCCCTCAAATTAAATGTGCCAGGAAAAAAAGACTTTGCTGATCTTCCCCCTCCAAGTGTGCAAACACTTTTGCACCACACTCAAAGGGCAACACGAAATCCTCTGCCCTAACAAACATTTTCACTCTCGCAGAGTCCGGTAACAAACTCAAAGACATCCGCTCAACAAATGTGCCAGCGGAGAGAGAAAGTTCTTTGCTGCCTACAATTTCAGCTTCACCCATCAAACAATGAACACACACCCTGCTATTGGCACTTTTCTTTTCAGCTCTACGCTCCTAAGCTTTCAGTCTCAGAGTCAAGATCCAAGCAGCATGGCAACAGGGACTACTCACACACTAAAGCTACAAGGACAAAAAGCTCAACAACTTGCTGTCTAGATTCCCACTGTCAGTTCAACAGCTCTAACCCACAGGGAAACCTCTTGGGAAAAACCTTTAAATTCACTGAGACCACCCAAAGTGCCCATCCAAACTTAATTTCTTTGCCAAAGAGAAGAACAAGAAGCTCATTTCAAGAGAAAGGGCATCCCCTCCTCCAAAATCCAAAACATCCAGTGACTGATCCCATACAATGGTGTCAGAACACTCTTACTAGAGGCAGACAGCCTTCCAAAGATGGATACTGACTCAATGACTGTACAAATTGAGGGAGTGCTTCCAAATATGCCGGCACAAGAAGCTGCTGTCGTCCTTGAGCTGCGCGACACAGCTTCTTATCTGCACCTCCAACTCTGGGGCTACGTGCTTTCCTTCCCATGAGAAAGCATTGCCATTCTCCTTCAGGAACTTACCAAGGCAAACTGTATGCCATGTCTTGTACTATGTCCAACAATGGCTCCTGCACAGAAGGGTCTACGACATAAATATCTTGCTGGACTATACCTCCTCATGGTACCTTTAACGCCTGCCCTATTACATTGTCACTATATCTTTTACTTGCCAAGGAAAGGCACTCAGAGTCACTTGGCCTTGCCTTGCCTTTGATGCTGTGGCTAGTCTACTCTTGTTTTGCTTGCTTGCTTATGTGTGCCTTGCCTGGCAAGACCTAGAAAGACCTTCCTTGCTTTGCTTTGCCTTGCCTACCGCTCTTTGCAATGCAAACCAAGTGTAGGCGCAATTGTAGGCAAGTCAAGGGAGAAGTTGACAAGGCTGGAGACATGAGGGGCAAGCAAATGGAGTGGTAGGTGAAAGAAGGCCCGGAACTTCTAGGCAAGGATGGGCATAGGAAGGCCAGGCAGAAACAGGAAGGCCTAGGCAAGGCTAGGTTTCCCTGGAGGAAAGCAGTCAAGTGTGGGCAGGTCAAGTGTGGGCGTAGGCACTGGAGGGAGTGCAAGGCTAGGGAGGCAAGGCAGGGCAAGGCAAGGAAACTTTGGGGTCACCAAGGCAAGACAAATGAGAGGTACATTCAAAGACTGCTGGTACACAAAAGGGGCTAGGACAGACTTCTCTGTCTGGCCTTGATCTCACATGGGCCATCTCTAATCTGCACCTAATACACTTGGATTAGCTGCTTTCCTTGGTGTACAAAAGAACTGTCATTCTGGTCCTGAAGCGCAAAGGTGAAATGTGAATTTTATGTCCAAAATTCAAGACATGTAAGGATAGGTGCCAGAAGCAAGCTGCCAGGACAGATGGGTGTGCTTGCACGTGACCTCTTTTGGGCTTCCTCTCACATGCTCCTGAAACGCTGGAGGTACGTGAAAGCCTTGAGAGTCCTTGGAGAAGCAGGCAGGGCAAGGCAAGATGAAGAAATGCCGCAAAAAGAGGGGTATTGAATTCCAGGTGGGGGACGAGTGAGCAAGGGAATGCAAGGCAAGGGAGAGGAGAGGTTCAAAGGTAACGCCAAGAAAAGTGGTGGCTTTGCCAGGCAAGACAAAGGAGAGGCAAGCAAGGCAATGAGAGTCCTAGAAGGAGAAGGAAATGAAAGATTGGAGCTGGACAAAGGGGAAGGGAAACTGGACAAAGTGGCAAGGGGGATGGGTGGTGCAAGGCACTGGACTGGTAGGAAGGGCAAGGGAAAGACATGGATGGGTCAGGAAGGAAGAGGAAAACAATGGCCAGGAATGACAAAGAAATGCAAGGTTGGATAGGAAAGGAAAGGCAAGGCAATGTAGGGAAGGGGTAGGCCAGACAATGGGTGTCTTAAGAGGAAAAGTATGCATAGCAAGGCCAAGAGAAAAGCGGTAAAGAAGTTAGCTTGGGGGATAGGTGAGTGTAGCTGAGAAAGAAAGAAAGTGCCTCATTCCAGTTTGTATGTATGTATGTGTGTGTGAAGTTTGCAGGATGTAAAGCAGAAGAAAGCAGTGACTTGATGGTGGAGTGAAAGAATGCTTTTGAATACACGTGGCAAGGTCCAAGCAAACTATTTGTCTTGGCACATCTGTGTCCCATAAACTTCTTAGTTTAGATTCAGACTGTAAGCGGGACAGAGAACACCCCTAAAATTACAGCTGAGCAAGAAAGCAGGTCGCATCAGCATGTTTTAAAGGAAGCAGTTTTTTTGTGTGAGAAGAAAATGGACATATGAGACTCCAGCAGTATCGACGTTCAGCTTAGAAGCAAAGTGCAATGATTCCGTACAAACTCTGAAAATGAAACGCAGCAATAAAAAGGCAATGGGACATGTCAGCGAAAGCTTTGTGGCCAAGCAGGGTGAGATGTTTGAAGCAGAACCACAGTTTGGTTTCACTAAGGATCCATCATGGTGGATTGCAAACATGTGCCAAGACAACACATATTCTGCAGCTGTTGCAGCTCTCCGCAGGAACACTAGCGCTTTCCCTTAGACACTAAAATGCAGAGAAATGGCCTGCGCAGCGCAGAAGCTATTTGTGCTGCTTGTACACCTCTTCCAACTGCTCAGTGGAAACTATTACGCCTGCCTTTAGACTCTGAGATCCAGAGAACACAATGGTAGAGGCAGTGGAGAATGGAAGGAGAGAGTGAAGTTTGATGAGTGAGTTTGATGTGACTTATGTGGAGCACGCAGAAAATGTAGCCCCGTACTGGTTTTTACACCTGGAGCCTATTTCTGTAAGACATTTCAGGTGGACATTTTTGATCAAGAAGCCAGAGTGAAAAAATTGACAGCAGGTGTCTGTGGGAAAGAAAAAGCAGCAAGGCGTCGTGTGCCATTTAAATGCTGCTATAAGAAGGGCGTACTTTAGCAGCATCTCTCTTGACACTTCTATCTGTGTAATCTCTAGCTGCTTGGACACAGCGACACTGAAAATAATTGTACTGCAAATACCAAGTTACACAGGGAAAAAGGGTAGGTCAGCAAATGCCTTCTGTCCTGGCACATCTCTCAGTCAGAACTCCAGCTGAAAAATTTTGCTGTAATGATGGACTTTGCCATTTGGAGAGAATTTATACAGTTGGGAAGAAGCATTCAAAGCCCTAGTGCATTTTGTCTATTTTACGGACTGCAAAGGCACTCTAAAGGCCAGCACTAGCTTTTTGTTGGACTTTTTCTTTTTGAGTAGCTGCTGGACGTTTTGAAGCGGTTTGGGATCTGCTAGAGTGCAAGGTAATACATAGAGTTTGAGGAAAGTGATATACACATTTTATATCTCCAGGGAGGTGGATGCAGTTCAGTGTGTGCGAGTTACATGTTGAGCAGCTGATCACACAGAAAAGAAGAGGCTGCGCTGCAATTGCCTTTTCATTTGCAGCTTATAAACTGCACAGCCCACAATGAAACAATTCCACTTCCTTCTGTGCTACATACAGGATCACATTCTCTCAGTCTCTAAGAGCCAGGACCCCCAGCGGAGCTCTTCCTTGCGCTGCTTTTACACCAATGAGGCCGGAGCCGCAAACAGCTTGGCTTTTTCCCTGGCACCGTCTGCCAGCGCTCATCAAAATAACCACACGATGGCGCTGTCGACTAACAAAAGAAGGAAACGCACCGAGGCCAGCTCCAAAGGACAGAGCCGAGTTGGAAACGTCCCTGCTCTCAAATTAACTGTGCCAGGAAAAAAAGACTTTACTGATATTCCCCCTCCAAGTGTGCAAACACTTTTGCACCACACTCAAAGGGCAACACGAAATCCTCTGCCCTAACAAACATTTTCACTCTCGCAGAGTCCGGTAACAAACTCAAAGACATCCGCTCAACAAATGTGCCAGCTGAGAGAGAAAGTTCTTTGCTGACTACAATTTCAGCTTCATCCATCAAACAATGAACACGCACCCTGCTATTGGCACTTTTCTTTTCTGCTCTACGCTCCTAAGCTTTCAGTCTCAGAGTCAAGATCCAAGCAGCATGGCAACAGGGACTACTCACACACTAAAGCTACAAGGACAAAAAGCTCAACAACTTGCTGTCTAGATTCCCACTGTCAGTTCAACAGCTCTAACCCACAGGGAAACCTCTTGGGAAAAACCTTTAAATTCACTGAGACCACCCAAAGTGCCCATCCAAACTTAATTTCTTTGCCAAAGAGAAGAACAAGAAGCTCATTTCAAGAGAAAGGGCATCCCCTCCTCCAAAATCCAAAACATCCAGTGACTGATCCCATACAATGGTGTCAGAACACTCTTACTAGAGGCAGACAGCCTTCCAAAGATGGATACTGACTCAATGACTGTACAAATTGAGGGAGTGCTTCCAAATATGCCGGCACAAGAAGCTGCTGTCGTCCTTGAGCTGCGCGACACAGCTTCTTATCTGCACCTCCAACTCTGGGGCTACGTGCTTTCCTTCCCATGAGAAAGCATTGCCATTCTCCTTCAGGAACTTACCAAGCCAAACTGTATGCCATGTCCTGTACTATGTCCAACAATGGCTCCTGCACAGAACGGTCTACGACATAAATATCTTGCTGGACTATACCTCCTCATGGTACCTTTAACGCCTGCCCTATTACATTGTCACTATATCTTTTACTTGCCAAGGAAAGGCACTCAGAGTCACTTGGCCTTGCCTTGCCTTTGATGCTGTGGCTAGTCTACTCTTGTTTTGCTTGCTTGCTTATGTGTGCCTTGCCTGGCAAGACCTAGAAAGACCTTCCTTGCTTTGCTTTGCCTTGCCTACCGCTCTTTGCAATGCAAACCAAGTGTAGGCGCAATTGTAGGCAAGTCAAGGGAGAAGCTGACAAGGCTGGAGCCATGAGGGGCAAGCAAATGGAGTGGTAGGTGAGAGAAGGCCCAGAACTTCTAGGCAAGGATGGGCATAGGAAGGCCAGGCAGAAACAGGAAGGCCTAGGCAAGGCTAGGTTTCCCCGGAGGAAAGCAGTCAAGTGTGGGCAGGTCAAGTGTGGGCGTAGGCACTGGAGGGAGTGCAAGGCTAGGGAGGCAAGGCAGGGCAAGGCAAGGAAACTTTGGGGTCACCAAGGCAAGACAAATGAGAGGTACATTCAAAGACTGCTGGTACACAAAAGGGGCTAGGACAGACTTCTCTGGCTGGCCTTGATCTCACATGGGCCATCTCTAATCTGCACCTAATACACTTGGATTACCTGCTTTCCTTGGTATACAAAAGAACTGTCATTCTGGTCCTGAAGCGCAAAGGTGAAATGTGAATTTTATGTCCAAAATTCAAGACATGTAAGGATAGGTGCCAGAAGCAAGCTGCCAGGACAGATGGGTGTGCTTGCACGTGACCTCTTTTGGGCTTCCTCTCACATGCTCCTGAAACGCTGGAGGTACGTGAAAGCCTTGAGAGTCCTAGGAGAAGCAGGCAGGGCAAGGCAAGATGAAGAAATGCCGCAAAAAGAGGGGTATTGAATTCCAGGTGGGGGACGAGTGAGCAAGGGAATGCAAGGCAAGGGAGAGGAGAGGTTCAAAGGTAACGCCAAGAAAAGTGGTGGCTTTGCCAGGCAAGACAAAGGAGAGGCAAGCAAGGCAATTAGAGTCCTAGAAGGAGAAGGAAATGAAAGATTGGAGCTGGACAAAGGGGAAGGGAAACTGGACAAAGTGGCAAGGGGGATGGGTGGTGCAAGGCACTGGACTGGTAGGAAGGGCAAGGGAAAGACATGGATGGGTCAGGAAGGAAGAGGAAATCAATGGCCAGGAATGACAAAGAAATGCAAGGTTGGATAGGAAAGGAAAGGCAAGGCAATGTAGGGAAGGGGTAGGCCAGACAATGGGTGTCTTAAGAGGAAAAGTATGCATAGCAAGGCCAAGAGAAAAGCGGTAAAGTAGTTAGCGTGGGGGATAGGTGAGTGTAGCTGAGAAAAAAAGAAAGTGCCTCATTCCAGTTTGTATGTATGTATGTGTGTGTGAAGTTTGCAGGATGTAAAGCAGAAGAAAGCAGTGACTTGATGGTGGAGTGAAAGAATGCTTTTGAATACACGTGGCAAGGTCCAAGCAAACTATTTGTCTTGGCACATCTGTGTCCCATAAACTTCTTAGTTTAGATTCAGACTGTAAGCGGGACAGAGAACACCCCTAAAATTACAGCTGAGCAAGAAAGCAGGTCGCATCAGCATGTTTTAAAGGAAGCAGTTTTTTTGTGTGAGAAGAAAATGGACATATGAGACTCCAGCAGTATCGACGTTCAGCTTAGAAGCAAAGTGCAATGATTCCGTACAAACTCTGAAAATGAAACGCAGCAATAAAAAGGCAATGGGACATGTCAGCGAAAGCTTTGTGGCCAAGCAGGGTGAGATGTTTGAAGCAGAACCACAGTTTGGTTTCACTAAGGATCCATCATGGTGGATTGCAAACATGTGCCAAGACAACACATATTCTGCAGCTGTTGCAGCTCTCCGCAGGAACACTAGCGCTTTCCCTTAGACTCTAAAATGCAGAGAAATGGCCTGCGCAGCGCAGAAGCTATTTGTGCTGCTTGTACACCTCTTCCAACTGCTCAGTGGAAACTATTACGCCTGCCTTTAGACTCTGAGATCCAGAGAACACAATGGTAGAGGCAGTGGAGAATGGAAGGAGAGAGTGAAGTTTGATGAGTGAGTTTGATGTGACTTATGTGGAGCACGCAGAAAATGTAGCCCCGTACTGGTTTTTACACCTGGAGCCTATTTCTGTAAGACATTTCAGGTGGACATTTTTGATCAAGAAGCCAGAGTGAAAAAATTGACAGCGGGTCTCTCTAGGAAAGAAAAAGCAGCAAGGCGTCGTGTGCCATTTAAATGCTGCTATAAGAAGGGCGTACTTTAGCAGCATCTCTCTTGACACTTCTATCTGTGTAATCTCTAGCTGCTTGGACACAGCGACACTGAAAATAATTGTACTGCAAATACCAAGTTACACAGGGAAAAAGGGTAGGTCAGCAAATGCCTTCTGTCCTGGCACATCTCTCAGTCAGAACTCCAGCTGAAAAATTTTGCTGTAATGATGGACTTTGCCATTTGGAGAGAATTTATACAGTTGGGAAGAAGCATTCAAAGCCCTAGTGCATTTCGTCTATTTTACGGACTGCAAAGGCACTCTAAAGGCCAGCACTAGCTTTTTGTTGGACTTTTTCTTTTTGAGTAGCTGCTGGACGTTTTGAAGCGGTTTGGGATCTGCTAGAGTGCAAGGTAATACATAGAGTTTGAGGAAAGTGATATACACATTTTATATCTCCAGGGAGGTGGATGCAGTTCAGTGTGTGCGAGTTACATGTTGAGCAGCTGATCACACAGAAAAGAAGAGGCTGCGCTGCAATTGCCTTTTCATTTGCAGCTTATAAACTGCACAGCCCACAATGAAACAATTCCACTTCCTTCTGTGCTACATACAGGATCACATTCTCTCAGTCTCTAAGAGCCAGGACCCCCAGCGGAGCTCTTCCTTGCGCTGCTTTTACACCAATGAGGCCGGAGCCGCAAACAGCTTGGCTTTTTCCCTGGCACCGTCTGCCAGCGCTCATCAAAATAACCACACGATGGCGCTGTCGACTAACAAAAGAAGGAAACGCACCGAGGCCAGCTCCAAAGGACAGAGCCGAGTTGGAAACGTCCCTGCTCTCAAATTAACTGTGCCAGGAAAAAAAGACTTTACTGATATTCCCCCTCCAAGTGTGCAAACACTTTTGCACCACACTCAAAGGGCAACACGAAATCCTCTGCCCTAACAAACATTTTCACTCTCGCAGAGTCCGGTAACAAACTCAAAGACATCCGCTCAACAAATGTGCCAGCTGAGAGAGAAAGTTCTTTGCTGACTACAATTTCAGCTTCATCCATCAAACAATGAACACGCACCCTGCTATTGGCACTTTTCTTTTCTGCTCTACGCTCCTAAGCTTTCAGTCTCAGAGTCAAGATCCAAGCAGCATGGCAACAGGGACTACTCACACACTAAAGCTACAAGGACAAAAAGCTCAACAACTTGGTGTCTAGATTCCCACTGTCAGTTCAACAGCTCTAACCCACAGGGAAACCTCTTGGGAAAAACCTTTACATTCACTGAGACCACCCAAAGTGCCCATCCAAACTTAATTTCTTTGCCAAAGAGAAGAACAAGAAGCTCATTTCAAGAGAAATGGCATCCCCTCCTCCAAAATCCAAAACATCCAGTGACTGATCCCATACAATGGTGTCAGAACACTCTTACTAGAGGCAGACAGCCTTCCAAAGATGGATACTGGCTCAATGACTGTACAAATTGAGGGAGTGCTTCCAAATATGCCGGCACAAGAAGCTGCTGTCGTCCTTGAGCTGCGCGACACAGCTTCTTATCTGCACCTCCAACTCTGGGGCTACGTGCTTTCCTTCCCATGAGAAAGCATTGCCATTCTCCTTCAGGAACTTACCAAGCCAAACTGTATGCCATGTCCTGTACTATGTCCAACAATGGCTCCTGCACAGAAGGGTCTACGACATAAATATCTTGCTGGACTATACCTCCTCATGGTACCTTTAACGCCTGCCCTATTACATTGTCACTATATCTTTTACTTGCCAAGGAAAGGCACTCAGAGTCACTTGGCCTTGCCTTGCCTTTGATGCTGTGGCTAGTCTACTCTTGTTTTGCTTGCTTGCTTATGTGTGCCTTGCCTGGCAAGACCTAGAAAGACCTTCCTTGCTTTGCTTTGCCTTGCCTACCGCTCTTTGCAATGCAAACCAAGTGTAGGCGCAATTGTAGGCAAGTCAAGGGAGAAGCTGACAAGGCTGGAGCCATGAGGGGCAAGCAAATGGAGTGGTAGGTGAGAGAAGGCCCAGAACTTCTAGGCAAGGATGGGCATAGGAAGGCCAGGCAGAAACAGGAAGGCCTAGGCAAGGCTAGGTTTCCCCGGAGGAAAGCAGTCAAGTGTGGGCAGGTCAAGTGTGGGCGTAGGCACTGGAGGGAGTGCAAGGCTAGGGAGGCAAGGCAGGGCAAGGCAAGGAAACTTTGGGGTCACCAAGGCAAGACAAATGAGAGGTACATTCAAAGACTGCTGGTACACAAAAGGGGCTAGGACAGACTTCTCTGGCTGGCCTTGATCTCACATGGGCCATCTCTAATCTGCACCTAATACACTTGGATTACCTGCTTTCCTTGGTATACAAAAGAACTGTCATTCTGGTCCTGAAGCGCAAAGGTGAAATGTGAATTTTATGTCCAAAATTCAAGACATGTAAGGATAGGTGCCAGAAGCAAGCTGCCAGGACAGATGGGTGTGCTTGCACGTGACCTCTTTTGGGCTTCCTCTCACATGCTCCTGAAACGCTGGAGGTACGTGAAAGCCTTGAGAGTCCTAGGAGAAGCAGGCAGGGCAAGGCAAGATGAAGAAATGCCGCAAAAAGAGGGGTATTGAATTCCAGGTGGGGGACGAGTGAGCAAGGGAATGCAAGGCAAGGGAGAGGAGAGGTTCAAAGGTAACGCCAAGAAAAGTGGTGGCTTTGCCAGGCAAGACAAAGGAGAGGCAAGCAAGGCAATTAGAGTCCTAGAAGGAGAAGGAAATGAAAGATTGGAGCTGGACAAAGGGGAAGGGAAACTGGACAAAGTGGCAAGGGGGATGGGTGGTGCAAGGCACTGGACTGGTAGGAAGGGCAAGGGAAAGACATGGATGGGTCAGGAAGGAAGAGGAAATCAATGGCCAGGAATGACAAAGAAATGCAAGGTTGGATAGGAAAGGAAAGGCAAGGCAATGTAGGGAAGGGGTAGGCCAGACAATGGGTGTCTTAAGAGGAAAAGTATGCATAGCAAGGCCAAGAGAAAAGCGGTAAAGTAGTTAGCGTGGGGGATAGGTGAGTGTAGCTGAGAAAAAAAGAAAGTGCCTCATTCCAGTTTGTATGTATGTATGTGTGTGTGAAGTTTGCAGGATGTAAAGCAGAAGAAAGCAGTGACTTGATGGTGGAGTGAAAGAATGCTTTTGAATACACGTGGCAAGGTCCAAGCAAACTATTTGTCTTGGCACATCTGTGTCCCATAAACTTCTTAGTTTAGATTCAGACTGTAAGCGGGACAGAGAACACCCCTAAAATTACAGCTGAGCAAGAAAGCAGGTCGCATCAGCATGTTTTAAAGGAAGCAGTTTTTTTGTGTGAGAAGAAAATGGACATATGAGACTCCAGCAGTATCGACGTTCAGCTTAGAAGCAAAGTGCAATGATTCCGTACAAACTCTGAAAATGAAACGCAGCAATAAAAAGGCAATGGGACATGTCAGCGAAAGCTTTGTGGCCAAGCAGGGTGAGATGTTTGAAGCAGAACCACAGTTTGGTTTCACTAAGGATCCATCATGGTGGATTGCAAACATGTGCCAAGACAACACATATTCTGCAGCTGTTGCAGCTCTCCGCAGGAACACTAGCGCTTTCCCTTAGACTCTAAAATGCAGAGAAATGGCCTGCGCAGCGCAGAAGCTATTTGTGCTGCTTGTACACCTCTTCCAACTGCTCAGTGGAAACTATTACGCCTGCCTTTAGACTCTGAGATCCAGAGAACACAATGGTAGAGGCAGTGGAGAATGGAAGGAGAGAGTGAAGTTTGATGAGTGAGTTTGATGTGACTTATGTGGAGCACGCAGAAAATGTAGCCCCGTACTGGTTTTTACACCTGGAGCCTATTTCTGTAAGACATTTCAGGTGGACATTTTTGATCAAGAAGCCAGAGTGAAAAAATTGACAGCGGGTCTCTCTAGGAAAGAAAAAGCAGCAAGGCGTCGTGTGCCATTTAAATGCTGCTATAAGAAGGGCGTACTTTAGCAGCATCTCTCTTGACACTTCTATCTGTGTAATCTCTAGCTGCTTGGACACAGCGACACTGAAAATAATTGTACTGCAAATACCAAGTTACACAGGGAAAAAGGGTAGGTCAGCAAATGCCTTCTGTCCTGGCACATCTCTCAGTCAGAACTCCAGCTGAAAAATTTTGCTGTAATGATGGACTTTGCCATTTGGAGAGAATTTATACAGTTGGGAAGAAGCATTCAAAGCCCTAGTGCAATTCGTCTATTTTACGGACTGCAAAGGCACTCTAAAGGCCAGCACTAGCTTTTTGTTGGACTTTTTCTTTTTGAGTAGCTGCTGGACGTTTTGAAGCGGTTTGGGATCTGCTAGAGTGCAAGGTAATACATAGAGTTTGAGGAAAGTGATATACACATTTTATATCTCCAGGGAGGTGGATGCAGTTCAGTGTGTGCGAGTTACATGTTGAGCAGCTGATCACACAGAAAAGAAGAGGCTGCGCTGCAATTGCCTTTTCATTTGCAGCTTATAAACTGCACAGCCCACAATGAAACAATTCCACTTCCTTCTGTGCTACATACAGGATCACATTCTCTCAGTCTCTAAGAGCCAGGACCCCCAGCGGAGCTCTTCCTTGCGCTGCTTTTACACCAATGAGGCCGGAGCCGCAAACAGCTTGGCTTTTTCCCTGGCACCGTCTGCCAGCGCTCATCAAAATAACCACACGATGGCGCTGTCGACTAACAAAAGAAGGAAACGCACCGAGGCCAGCTCCAAAGGACAGAGCCGAGTTGGAAACGTCCCTGCTCTCAAATTAACTGTGCCAGGAAAAAAAGACTTTACTGATATTCCCCCTCCAAGTGTGCAAACACTTTTGCACCACACTCAAAGGGCAACACGAAATCCTCTGCCCTAACAAACATTTTCACTCTCGCAGAGTCCGGTAACAAACTCAAAGACATCCGCTCAACAAATGTGCCAGCTGAGAGAGAAAGTTCTTTGCTGACTACAATTTCAGCTTCATCCATCAAACAATGAACACGCACCCTGCTATTGGCACTTTTCTTTTCTGCTCTACGCTCCTAAGCTTTCAGTCTCAGAGTCAAGATCCAAGCAGCATGGCAACAGGGACTACTCACACACTAAAGCTACAAGGACAAAAAGCTCAACAACTTGGTGTCTAGATTCCCACTGTCAGTTCAACAGCTCTAACCCACAGGGAAACCTCTTGGGAAAAACCTTTACATTCACTGAGACCACCCAAAGTGCCCATCCAAACTTAATTTCTTTGCCAAAGAGAAGAACAAGAAGCTCATTTCAAGAGAAAGGGCATCCCCTCCTCCAAAATCCAAAACATCCAGTGACTGATCCCATACAATGGTGTCAGAACACTCTTACTAGAGGCAGACAGCCTTCCAAAGATGGATACTGGCTCAATGACTGTACAAATTGAGGGAGTGCTTCCAAATATGCCGGCACAAGAAGCTGCTGTCGTCCTTGAGCTGCGCGACACAGCTTCTTATCTGCACCTCCAACTCTGGGGCTACGTGCTTTCCTTCCCATGAGAAAGCATTGCCATTCTCCTTCAGGAACTTACCAAGCCAAACTGTATGCCATGTCCTGTACTATGTCCAACAATGGCTCCTGCACAGAAGGGTCTACGACATAAATATCTTGCTGGACTATACCTCCTCATGGTACCTTTAACGCCTGCCCTATTACATTGTCACTATATCTTTTACTTGCCAAGGAAAGGCACTCAGAGTCACTTGGCCTTGCCTTGCCTTTGATGCTGTGGCTAGTCTACTCTTGTTTTGCTTGCTTGCTTCTGTGTGCCTTGCCTGGCAAGACCTAGAAAGACCTTCCTTGCTTTGCTTTGCCTTGCCTACCGCTCTTTGCAATGCAAACCAAGTGTAGGCGCAATTGTAGGCAAGTCAAGGGAGAAGCTGACAAGGCTGGAGCCATGAGGGGCAAGCAAATGGAGTGGTAGGTGAGAGAAGGCCCAGAACTTCTAGGCAAGGATGGGCATAGGAAGGCCAGGCAGAAACAGGAAGGCCTAGGCAAGGCTAGGTTTCCCCGGAGGAAAGCAGTCAAGTGTGGGCAGGTCAAGTGTGGGCGTAGGCACTGGAGGGAGTGCAAGGCTAGGGAGGCAAGGCAGGGCAAGGCAAGGAAACTTTGGGGTCACCAAGGCAAGACAAATGAGAGGTACATTCAAAGACTGCTGGTACACAAAAGGGGCTAGGACAGACTTCTCTGGCTGGCCTTGATCTCACATGGGCCATCTCTAATCTGCACCTAATACACTTGGATTACCTGCTTTCCTTGGTATACAAAAGAACTGTCATTCTGGTCCTGAAGCGCAAAGGTGAAATGTGAATTTTATGTCCAAAATTCAAGACATGTAAGGATAGGTGCCAGAAGCAAGCTGCCAGGACAGATGGGTGTGCTTGCACGTGACCTCTTTTGGGCTTCCTCTCACATGCTCCTGAAACGCTGGAGGTACGTGAAAGCCTTGAGAGTCCTAGGAGAAGCAGGCAGGGCAAGGCAAGATGAAGAAATGCCGCAAAAAGAGGGGTATTGAATTCCAGGTGGGGGACGAGTGAGCAAGGGAATGCAAGGCAAGGGAGAGGAGAGGTTCAAAGGTAACGCCAAGAAAAGTGGTGGCTTTGCCAGGCAAGACAAAGGAGAGGCAAGCAAGGCAATTAGAGTCCTAGAAGGAGAAGGAAATGAAAGATTGGAGCTGGACAAAGGGGAAGGGAAACTGGACAAAGTGGCAAGGGGGATGGGTGGTGCAAGGCACTGGACTGGTAGGAAGGGCAAGGGAAAGACATGGATGGGTCAGGAAGGAAGAGGAAATCAATGGCCAGGAATGACAAAGAAATGCAAGGTTGGATAGGAAAGGAAAGGCAAGGCAATGTAGGGAAGGGGTAGGCCAGACAATGGGTGTCTTAAGAGGAAAAGTATGCATAGCAAGGCCAAGAGAAAAGCGGTAAAGTAGTTAGCGTGGGGGATAGGTGAGTGTAGCTGAGAAAAAAAGAAAGTGCCTCATTCCAGTTTGTATGTATGTATGTGTGTGTGAAGTTTGCAGGATGTAAAGCAGAAGAAAGCAGTGACTTGATGGTGGAGTGAAAGAATGCTTTTGAATACACGTGGCAAGGTCCAAGCAAACTATTTGTCTTGGCAGATCTGTGTCCCATAAACTTCTTAGTTTAGATTCAGACTGTAAGCGGGACAGAGAACACCCCTAAAATTACAGCTGAGCAAGAAAGCAGGTCGCATCAGCATGTTTTAAAGGAAGCAGTTTTTTTGTGTGAGAAGAAAATGGACATATGAGACTCCAGCAGTATCGACGTTCAGCTTAGAAGCAAAGTGCAATGATTCCGTACAAACTCTGAAAATGAAACGCAGCAATAAAAAGGCAATGGGACATGTCAGCGAAAGCTTTGTGGCCAAGCAGGGTGAGATGTTTGAAGCAGAACCACAGTTTGGTTTCACTAAGGATCCATCATGGTGGATTGCAAACATGTGCCAAGACAACACATATTCTGCAGCTGTTGCAGCTCTCCGCAGGAACACTAGCGCTTTCCCTTAGACTCTAAAATGCAGAGAAATGGCCTGCGCAGCGCAGAAGCTATTTGTGCTGCTTGTACACCTCTTCCAACTGCTCAGTGGAAACTATTACGCCTGCCTTTAGACTCTGAGATCCAGAGAACACAATGGTAGAGGCAGTGGAGAATGGAAGGAGAGAGTGAAGTTTGATGAGTGAGTTTGATGTGACTTATGTGGAGCACGCAGAAAATGTAGCCCCGTACTGGTTTTTACACCTGGAGCCTATTTCTGTAAGACATTTCAGGTGGACATTTTTGATCAAGAAGCCAGAGTGAAAAAATTGACAGCGGGTCTCTCTAGGAAAGAAAAAGCAGCAAGGCGTCGTGTGCCATTTAAATGCTGCTATAAGAAGGGCGTACTTTAGCAGCATCTCTCTTGACACTTCTATCTGTGTAATCTCTAGCTGCTTGGACACAGCGACACTGAAAATAATTGTACTGCAAATACCAAGTTACACAGGGAAAAAGGGTAGGTCAGCAAATGCCTTCTGTCCTGGCACATCTCTCAGTCAGAACTCCAGCTGAAAAATTTTGCTGTAATGATGGACTTTGCCATTTGGAGAGAATTTATACAGTTGGGAAGAAGCATTCAAAGCCCTAGTGCAATTCGTCTATTTTACGGACTGCAAAGGCACTCTAAAGGCCAGCACTAGCTTTTTGTTGGACTTTTTCTTTTTGAGTAGCTGCTGGACGTTTTGAAGCGGTTTGGGATCTGCTAGAGTGCAAGGTAATACATAGAGTTTGAGGAAAGTGATATACACATTTTATATCTCCAGGGAGGTGGATGCAGTTCAGTGTGTGCGAGTTACATGTTGAGCAGCTGATCACACAGAAAAGAAGAGGCTGCGCTGCAATTGCCTTTTCATTTGCAGCTTATAAACTGCACAGCCCACAATGAAACAATTCCACTTCCTTCTGTGCTACATACAGGATCACATTCTCTCAGTCTCTAAGAGCCAGGACCCCCAGCGGAGCTCTTCCTTGCGCTGCTTTTACACCAATGAGGCCGGAGCCGCAAACAGCTTGGCTTTTTCCCTGGCACCGTCTGCCAGCGCTCATCAAAATAACCACACGATGGCGCTGTCGACTAACAAAAGAAGGAAACGCACCGAGGCCAGCTCCAAAGGACAGAGCCGAGTTGGAAACGTCCCTGCTCTCAAATTAACTGTGCCAGGAAAAAAAGACTTTGCTGATATTCCCCCTCCAAGTGTGCAAACACTTTTGCATCACACTCAAAGGGCAACACGAAATCCTCTGCCCTAACAAACATTTTCACTCTCGCAGAGTCCGGTAACAAACTCAAAGACATCCGCTCAACAAATGTGCCAGCTGAGAGAGAAAGTTCTTTGCTGACTACAATTTCAGCTTCATCCATCAAACAATGAACACGCACCCTGCTATTGGCACTTTTCTTTTCTGCTCTACGCTCCTAAGCTTTCAGTCTCAGAGTCAAGATCCAAGCAGCATGGCAACAGGGACTACTCACACACTAAAGCTACAAGGACAAAAAGCTCAACAACTTGGTGTCTAGATTCCCACTGTCAGTTCAACAGCTCTAACCCACAGGGAAACCTCTTGGGAAAAACCTTTACATTCACTGAGACCACCCAAAGTGCCCATCCAAACTTAATTTCTTTGCCAAAGAGAAGAACAAGAAGCTCATTTCAAGAGAAAGGGCATCCCCTCCTCCAAAATCCAAAACATCCAGTGACTGATCCCATACAATGGTGTCAGAACACTCTTACTAGAGGCAGACAGCCTTCCAAAGATGGATACTGGCTCAATGACTGTACAAATTGAGGGAGTGCTTCCAAATATGCCGGCACAAGAAGCTGCTGTCGTCCTTGAGCTGCGCGACACAGCTTCTTATCTGCACCTCCAACTCTGGGGCTACGTGCTTTCCTTCCCATGAGAAAGCATTGCCATTCTCCTTCAGGAACTTACCAAGCCAAACTGTATGCCATGTCCTGTACTATGTCCAACAATGGCTCCTGCACAGAAGGGTCTACGACATAAATATCTTGCTGGACTATACCTCCTCATGGTACCTTTAACGCCTGCCCTATTACATTGTCACTATATCTTTTACTTGCCAAGGAAAGGCACTCAGAGTCACTTGGCCTTGCCTTGCCTTTGATGCTGTGGCTAGTCTACTCTTGTTTTGCTTGCTTGCTTATGTGTGCCTTGCCTGGCAAGACCTAGAAAGACCTTCCTTGCTTTGCTTTGCCTTGCCTACCGCTCTTTGCAATGCAAACCAAGTGTAGGCGCAATTGTAGGCAAGTCAAGGGAGAAGCTGACAAGGCTGGAGCCATGAGGGGCAAGCAAATGGAGTGGTAGGTGAGAGAAGGCCCAGAACTTCTAGGCAAGGATGGGCATAGGAAGGCCAGGCAGAAACAGGAAGGCCTAGGCAAGGCTAGGTTTCCCCGGAGGAAAGCAGTCAAGTGTGGGCAGGTCAAGTGTGGGCGTAGGCACTGGAGGGAGTGCAAGGCTAGGGAGGCAAGGCAGGGCAAGGCAAGGAAACTTTGGGGTCACCAAGGCAAGACAAATGAGAGGTACATTCAAAGACTGCTGGTACACAAAAGGGGCTAGGACAGACTTCTCTGTCTGGCCTTGATATCACATGGGCCATCTCTAATCTGCACCTAAAACACTTGGATTACCTGCTTTCCTTGGTATACAAAAGAACTGTCATTCTGGTCCTGAAGCGCAAAGGTGAAATGTGAATTTTATGTCCAAAATTCAAGACATGTAAGGATAGGTGCCAGAAGCAAGCTGCCAGGACAGATGGGTGTGCTTGCACGTGACCTCTTTTGGGCTTCCTCTCACATGCTCCTGAAACGCTGGAGGTACGTGAAAGCCTTGAGAGTCCTAGGAGAAGCAGGCAGGGCAAGGCAAGATGAAGAAATGCCGCAAAAAGAGGGGTATTGAATTCCAGGTGGGGGACGAGTGAGCAAGGGAATGCAAGGCAAGGGAGAGGAGAGGTTCAAAGGTAACGCCAAGAAAAGTGGTGGCTTTGCCAGGCAAGACAAAGGAGAGGCAAGCAAGGCAATGAGAGTCCTAGAAGGAGAAGGAAATGAAAGATTGGAGCTGGACAAAGGGGAAGGGAAACTGGACAAAGTGGCAAGGGGGATGGGTGGTGCAAGGCACTGGACTGGTAGGAAGGGCAAGGGAAAGACATGGATGGGTCAGGAAGGAAGAGGAAATCAATGGCCAGGAATGACAAAGAAATGCAAGGTTGGATAGGAAAGGAAAGGCAAGGCAATGTAGGGAAGGGGTAGGCCAGACAATGGGTGTCTTAAGAGGAAAAGTATGCATAGCAAGGCCAAGAGAAAAGCGGTAAAGTAGTTAGCGTGGGGGATAGGTGAGTGTAGCTGAGAAAAAAAGTGCCTCATTCCAGTATGTATGTATGTATGTGTGTGTGAAGTTTGCAGGATGTAAAGCAGAAGAAAGCAGTGACTTGATGGTGGAGTGAAAGGATGCTTTTGAATACACGTGGCAAGGTCCAAGCAAACTATTTGTCTTGGCACATCTGTGTCCCATAAACTTCTTAGTTTAGATTCAGACTGGAAGCGGGACAGAGAACACCCCTAAAATTACAGCTGAGCAAGAAAGCAGGTCGCATCAGCGTGTTTTAAAGGAAGCAGTTTCTTTGTGTGAGAAGAAAATGGACATATGAGACTCCAGCAGTATCGACGTTCAGCTTAGAAGCAAAGTGCAATGATTCCGTACAAACTCTGAAAATGAAACGCAGCAATAAAAAGGCAATGGGACATGTCAGCGAAAGCTTTGTGGCCAAGCAGGGTGAGATGTTTGAAGCAGAACCACAGTTTGGTTTCACTAAGGATCCATCATGGTGGATTGCAAACATGTGCCAAGACAACACATATTCTGCAGCTGTTGCAGCTCTCCGCAGGAACACTAGCGCTTTCCCTTAGGCTCTAAAATGCAGAGAAATGGCCTGCGCAGCGCAGAAGCTATTTGTGCTGCTTGTACACCTCTTCCAACTGCTCAGTGGAAACTATTGCGCCTGCCTTTAGACTCTGAGATCCAGAGAACACAATGGTAGAGGCAGTAGAGAATGGAAGGAGAGAGTGAAGTTTGATGAGTGAGTTTGATGTGACTTATGTGGAGCACGCAGAAAATGTAGCCCCGTACTGGTTTTTACACCTGGAGCCTATTTCTGTAAGACATTTCAGGTGGACATTTTATGATCAAGAAGCCAGAGTGAAAAAATTGACAGCAGGTCTCTCTGGGAAAGAAAAAGCAGCAAGGCGTCGTGTGCCATTTAAATGCTGCTATAAGAAGGGCGTACTTTAGCAGCATCTCTCTTGACACTTCTATCTGTGTAATCTCTAGCTGCTTGGACACAGCGACACTGAAAATAATTGTACTGCAAATACCAAGTTACACAGGGAAAAAGGGTAGGTCAGCAAATGCCTTCTGTCCTGGCACATCTCTCAGTCAGAACTCCAGCTGAAAAATTTTGCTGTAATGATAGACTTTGCCACTTGGAGAGAATTTATATAGTTGGGAAGAAACATTCAAAGCCCTAGTGCATTTCGTCTATTTTACGGACTGCAAAGGCACTCTAAAGGCCAGCACTAGCTTTTTGTTGGACTTTTTCTTTTTGAGTAGCTGCTGGACGTTTTGAAGCGGTTTGGGATCTGCTAGAGTGCAAGGTAATACATGGAGTTTGAGGAAAGTGATATACACATTTTATATCTCCAGGGAGGTGGATGCAGTTCAGTGTGTGCGAGTTACATGTTGAGCAGCTGATCACACAGAAAAGAAGAGGCTGCGCTGCAATTGCCTTTTCATTTGCAGCTTATAAACTGCACAGCCCACAATGAAACAATTCCACTTCCTTCTGTGCTACATACAGGATCACATTCTCTCAGTCTCTAAGAGCCAGGACCCCCAGCGGAGCTCTTCCCTGCGCTGCTTTTACACCAATGAGGCCGGAGCCGCAAACAGCTTGGCTTTTTCCCTGGCACCGTCTGCCAGCGCTCATCAAAATAACCACACGATGGCGCTGTCGACTAACAAAAGAAGGAAACGCACCGAGGCCAGCTCCAAAGGACAGAGCCGAGTTGGAAACGTCCCTGCTCTCAAATTAACTGTGCCAGGAAAAAAAGACTTTGCTGATATTCCCCCTCCAAGTGTGCAAACACTTTTGCATCACACTCAAAGGGCAACACGAAATCCTCTGCCCTAACAAACATTTTCACTCTCGCAGAGTCCGGTAACAAACTCAAAGACATCCGCTCACCAAATGTGCCAGCTGAGAGAGAAAGTTCTTTGCTGCCTACAATTTCAACTTCACCCATCAAACAATGAACACACACCCTGCTATTGGCACTTTTCTTTTCAGCTCTACGCTCCTAAGCTTTCAGTCTCAGAGTCAAGATCCAAGCAGCAGGGCAACAGGGACTACTCACACACTAAAGATACAAGGACAAAAAGCTCAACAACTTGGTGTCTAGATTCCCACTGTCAGTTCAACAGCTCTAACCCACAAGGAAACCTCTTGGGAAAAACCTTTACATTCACTGAGACCACCCAAAGTGCCCATCCAAACTTAATTTCTTTGCCAAAGAGAAGAACAAGAAGCTCATTTCAAGAGAAATGGCATCCCCTCCTCCAAAATCCAAAACATCCAGTGACTGATCCCATACAATGGTGTCAGAACACTCTTACTAGAGGCAGACAGACTTCCAAAGATGGATACTGACTCAATGACTGTACAAATTGAGGGAGTGCTTCCAAATATGCCGGCACAAGAAGCTGCTGTCGTCCTTGAGCTGCGCGACACAGCTTCTTATCTGCACCTCCAACTCTGGGGCTACGTGCTTTCCTTCCCATGAGAAAGCATTGCCATTCTCCTTCAGGAACTTACCAAGCCAAGCTGTATGCCATGTCCTGTACTATGTCCAACAATGGCTCCTGCAGAGAAGGGTCTACGACATAAATATCTTGCTGGACTATACCTCCTCATGGTACCTTTAACGCCTGCCCTATTACATTGTCACTATATCTTTTACTTGCCAAGGAAAGGCACTCAGAGTCACTTGGCCTTGCCTTGCCTTTGATGCTGTGGCTAGTCTACTCTTGTTTTGCCTGCTTGCTTATGTGTGCCTTGCCTGGCAAGACCTAGAAAGACCTTCCTTGCTTTGCTTTGCCTTGCCTACCGCTCTTTGCAATGCAAACCAAGTGTAGGCGCAATTGTAGGCAAGTCAAGGGAGAAGTTGACAAGGCTGGAGCCATGAGGGGCAAGCAAATGGAGTGGTAGGTGAGAGAAGGCCCAGAACTTCTAGGCAAGGATGGGCATAGGAAGGCCAGGCAGAAACAGGAGGGGTTAGGCAAGGCTAGGTTTCCCTGGAGGAAAGCAGTCAAGTGTGGGCAGGTCAAGTGTGGGCGTAGGCACTGGAGGGAGTGCAAGGCTAGGGAGGCAAGGCAGGGCAAGGCAAGGAAACTTTTGGGTCACCAAGGCAAGACAAATGAGAGGTACATTCAAAGACTGCTGGTACACAAAAAAAGCTAGGACAGATTTCTCTGGCTGGCCTTGATCTCACATGGGCCATCTCTAATCTGCACCTAAAAAACTTGGATTACCTGCTTTCCTTGGTATACAAAAGAACTGTCATTCTGGTCCTGAAGCGCAAAGGTGAAATGTGAATTTTATGTCCAAAATTCAAGACATGTAAGGATAGGTGCCAGAAGCAAGCTGCCAGGACAGATGGGTGTGCTTGCACGTGACCTCTTTTGGGCTTCCTCTCACATGCTCCTGAAACGCTGGAGGTACGTGAAAGCCTTGAGAGTCCTAGGAGAAGCAGGCAGGGCAAGGCAAGATGAAGAAATGCCGCAAAAAGAGGGGTATTGAATTCCAGGTGGGGGACGAGTGAGCAAGGGAATGCAAGGCAAGGGAGAGGAGAGGTTCAAAGGTAACGCCAAGAAAAGTGGTGGCTTTGCCAGGCAAGACAAAGGAGAGGCAAGCAAGGCAATGAGAGTCCTAGAAGGAGAAGGAAATGAAAGATTGGAGCTGGACAAAGGGGAAGGGAAACTGGACAAAGTGGCAAGGGGGATGGGTGGTGCAAGGCACTGGACTGGTAGGAAGGGCAAGGGAAAGACATGGATGGGTCAGGAAGGAAGAGGAAAACAATGGCCAGGAATGACAAAGAAATGCAAGGTTGGATAGGAAAGGAAAGGCAAGGCAATGTAGGGAAGGGGTAGGCCAGACAATGGGTGTCTTAAGAGGAAAAGTATGCATAGCAAGGCCAAGAGAAAAGCGGTAAAGAAGTTAGCGTGGGGGATAGGTGAGTGTAGCTGAGAAAGAAAGAAAGTGCCTCATTCCAGTATGTATGTATGTATGTGTGTGTGAAGTTTGCAGGATGTAAAGCAGAAGAAAGCAGTGACTTGATGGTGGAGTGAAAGGATGCTTTTGAATACACGTGGCAAGGTCCAAGCAAACTATTTGTCTTGGCACATCTGTGTCCCATAAACTTCTTAGTTTAGATTCAGACTGGAAGCGGGACAGAGAACACCCCTAAAATTACAGCTGAGCAAGAAAGCAGGTCGCATCAGCATGTTTTAAAGGAAGCAGTTTTTTTGTGTGAGAAGAAAATGGACATATGAGACTCCAGCAGTATCGACGTTCAGCTTAGAAGCAAAGTGCAATGATTCCGTACAAACTCTGAAAATGAAACGCGGCAATAAAAAGGCAATGGGACATGTCAGCGAAAGCTTTGTGGCCAAGCAGGGTGAGATGTTTGAAGCAGAACCACAGTTTGGTTTCACTAAGGATCCATCATGGTGGATTGCAAACATGTGCCAAGACAACACATATTCTGCAGCTGTTGCAGCTCTCCGCAGGAACACTAGCGCTTTCCCTTAGGCTCTAAAATGCAGAGAAATGGCCTGCGCAGCGCAGAAGCTATTTGTGCTGCTTGTACACCTCTTCCAACCCCTCAGTGGAAACTATTGCGCCTGCCTTTAGACTCTGAGATCCAGAGAACACAATGGTAGAGGCAGTGGTGGAGAATGGAAGGAGAGAGTGAAGTTTGATGAGTGAGTTTGATGTGACTTATGTGGAGCACGCAGAAAATGTAGCCCCGTACTGGTTTTTACACCTGGAGCCTATTTCTGTAAGACATTTCAGGTGGACATTTTTGATCAAGAAGCCAGAGTGAAAAAATTGACAGCAGGTCTCTCTGGGAAAGAAAAAGCAGCAAGGCGTCGTGTGCCATTTAAATGCTGCTATAAGAAGGGCGTACTTTAGCAGCATCTCTCTTGACACTTCTATCTGTGTAATCTCTAGCTGCTTGGACACAGCGACACTGAAAATAATTGTACTGCAAATACCAAGTTACACAGGGAAAAAGGGTAGGTCAGCAAATGCCTTCTGTCCTGGCACATCTCTCAGTCAGAACTCCAGCTGAAAAATTTTGCTGTAATGATGGACTTTGCCACTTGGAGAGAATTTATATAGTTGGGAAGAAGCATTCAAAGCCCTAGTGCATTTCGTCTATTTTACGGACTGCAAGGGCACTCTAAAGGCCAGCACTAGCTTTTTGTTGGACTTTTTCTTTTTGAGTAGCTGCTGGACGTTTTGAAGCGGTTTGGGATCTGCTAGAGTGCAAGGTAATACATAGAGTTTGAGGAAAGTGATATACACATTTTATATCTCCAGGGAGGTGGATGCAGTTCAGTGTGTGCGAGTTACATGTTGAGCAGCTGATCACACAGAAAAGAAGAGGCTGCGCTGCAATTGCCTTTTCATTTGCAGCTTATAAACTGCACAGCCCACAATGAAACAATTCCACTTCCTTCTGTGCTACATACAGGATCACATTCTCTCAGTCTCTAAGAGCCAGGACCCCCAGCGGAGCTCTTCCCTGCGCTGCTCCTACACCAATGAGGCCGGAGCCGCAAACAGCTTGGCTTTTTCCCTGGCACCGTCTGCCAGCGCTCATCAAAATAACCACACGATGGCGCTGTGGACTAACAAAAGAAGGAAACGCACCGAGGCCAGCTCCAAAGGACAGAGCCGAGTTGGAAACGTCCCTGCTCTCAAATTAACTGTGCCAGGAAAAAAAGACTTTGCTGATCTTCCCCCTCCAACTGTGCAAACACTTTTGCACCACACTCAAAGGGCAACACGAAATCCTCTGCCCTAACAAACATTTTCACTCTCGCAGAGTCCAGTAACAAACTCAAAGACATCCGCTCACCAAATGTGCCAGCTGAGAGAGAAAGTTCTTTGCTGCCTACAATTTCAACTTCACCCATCAAACAATGAACACACACCCTGCTATTGGCACTTTTCTTTTCAGCTCTACGCTCCTAAGCTTTCAGTCTCAGAGTCAAGATCCAAGCAGCATGGCAACAGGGACTACTCACACACTAAAGCTACAAGGACAAAAAGCTCAACAACTTGCTGTCTAGATACCCACTGTCAGTTCAACAGCTCTAACCCACAGGGAAACCTCTTGGGAAAAACCTTTAAATTCACTGAGACCACCCAAAGTGCCCATCCAAACCTATATTCTTTGCCAAAGAGAAGAACAAGAAGCTCATTTCAAGAGAAAGGGCATCCCCTCCTCCAAAATCCAAAACATCCAGTGACTGATCCCATACAATGGTGTCAGAACACTCTTACTAGAGGCAGACAGCCTTCCAAAGATGGATACTGACTCAATGACTGTACAAATTGAGGGAGTGCTTCCAAATATGCCGGCACAAGAAGCTGCTGTCGTCCTTGAGCTGCGCGACACAGCTTCTTATCTGCACCTCCAACTCTGGGGCTACGTGCTTTCCTTCCCATGAGAAAGCATTGCCATTCTCCATCAGGAACTTACCAAGCCAAACTGTATGCCATGTCCTGTACTATGTCCAACAATGGCTCCTGCACAGAAGGGTCTACGACATAAATATCTTGCTGGACTATACCTCTTCATGGTTCCTTTAACGCCTGCCCTATTACATTGTCACTATATCTTTTTCTTGCCAAGGAAAGGCACTCAGAGTCACTTGGCCTTGCCTTGCCTTTGATGCTGTGGCTAGTCTACTCTTGTTTTGCTTGCTTGCTTATGTGTGCCTTGCCTGGCAAGACCTAGAAAGACCTTCCTTGCTTTGCTTTGCCTTGCCTACCGCTCTTTGCAATGCAAACCAAGTGTAGGCGCAATTGTAGGCAAGTCAAGGGAGAAGCTGACAAGGCTGGAGCCATGAGGGGCAAGCAAATGGAGTGGTAGGTGAGAGAAGGCCCAGAACTTCTAGGCAAGGATGGGCATAGGAAGGCCAGGCAGAAACAGGAAGGCCTAGGCAAGGCTAGGTTTCCCTGGAGGAAAGCAGTAGGCAGGTCAAGTGTGGGCATAGGCACTGGAGGGAGTGCAAGGCTAGGGAGGCAAGGCAGGGCAAGGCAAGGAAACTTTTGGGTCACCAAGGCAAGACAAATGAGAGGTACATTCAAAGACTGCTGGTACACAAAAGGGGCTAGGACAAACTTCTCTGGCTGGCCTTGATCTCACATGGGCCATCTCTAATCTGCACCTAATACACTTGGATTACCTGCTTTCCTTGGTATACAAAAGAACTGTCATTCTGGTCCTGAAGCGCAAAGGTGAAATGTGAATTTTATGTCCAAAATTCAAGACATGTAAGGATAGGTGCCAGAAGCAAGCTGCCAGGACAGATGGGTGTGCTTGCACGTGACCTCTTTTGGGCTTCCTCTCACATGCTCCTGAAACGCTGGAGGTACGTGAAAGCCTTGAGAGTCCTAGGAGAAGCAGGCAGGGCAAGGCAAGATGAAGAAATGCCGCAAAAAGAGGGGTATTGAATTCCAGGTGGGGGACGAGTGAGCAAGGGAATGCAAGGCAAGGGAGAGGAGAGGTTCAAAGGTAACGCCAAGAAAAGTGGTGGCTTTGCCAGGCAAGACAAAGGAGAGGCAAGCAAGGCAATGAGAGTCCTAGAAGGAGAAGGAAATGAAAGATTGGAGCTGGACAAAGGGGAAGGGAAACTGGACAAAGTGGCAAGGGGGATGGGTGGTGCAAGGCACTGGACTGGTAGGAAGGGCAAGGGAAAGACATGGATGGGTCAGGAAGGAAGAGGAAATCAATGGCCAGGAATGACAAAGAAATGCAAGGTTGGATAGGAAAGGAAAGGCAAGGCAATGTAGGGAAGGGGTAGGCCAGACAATGGGTGTCTTAAGAGGAAAAGTATGCATAGCAAGGCCAAGAGAAAAGCGGTAAAGAAGTTAGCGTGGGGGATAGGTGAGTGTAGCTGAGAAAGAAAGAAAGTGCCTCATTCCAGTATGTATGTATGTATGTGTGTGTGAAGTTTGCAGGATGTAAAGCAGAAGAAAGCAGTGACTTGATTGTGGAGTGAAAGGATGCTTTTGAATACACGTGGCAAGGTCCAAGCAAACTATTTGTCTTGGCACATCTGTGTCCCATAAACTTCTTAGTTTAGATTCAGACTGTAAGCGGGACAGAGAACACCCCTAAAATTACAGCTGAGCAAGAAAGCAGGTCACATCAGCATGTTTTAAATGAAGCAGTTTTTTTGTGTGAGAAGAAAATGGACATATGAGACTCCAGCAGTATCGACGTTCAGCTTAGAAGCAAAGTGCAATGATTCCGTACAAACTCTGAAAATGAAACGCAGCAATAAAAAGGCAATGGGACATGTCAGCGAAAGCTTTGTGGCCAAGCAGGGTGAGATGTTTGAAGCAGAACCACAGTTTGGTTTCACTAAGGATCCATCATGGTGGATTGCAAACATGTGCCAAGACAACACATATTCTGCAGCTGTTGCAGCTCTCCGCAGGAACACTAGCGCTTTCCCTTAGACTCTAAAATGCAGAGAAATGGCCTGCGCAGCGCAGAAGCTATTTGTGCTGCTTGTACACCTCTTCCAACCCCTCAGTGGAAACTATTGCGCCTGCCTTTAGACTCTGAGATCCAGAGAACACAATGGTAGAGGCAGTGGTGGAGAATGGAAGGAGAGAGTGAAGTTTGATGAGTGAGTTTGATGTGACTTATGTGGAGCACGCAGAAAATGTAGCCCTGTACTGGTTTTTACACCTGGAGCCTATTTCTGTAAGACATTTCAGGTGGACATTTTTGATCAAGAAGCCAGAGTGAAAAAATTGACAGCAGGTCTCTCTGGGAAAGAAAAAGCAGCAAGGCGTCGTGTGCCATTTAAATGCTGCTATAAGAAGGGCGTACTTTAGCAGCATCTCTCTTGACACTTCTATCTGTGTAATCTCTAGCTGCTTGGACACAGCGACACTGAAAATAATTGTACTGCAAATACCAAGTTACACAGGGAAAAAGGGTAGGTCAGCAAATGCCTTCTGTCCTGGCACATCTCTCAGTCAGAACTCCAGCTGAAAAATTTTGCTGTAATGATGGACTTTGCCACTTGGAGAGAATTTATATAGTTGGGAAGAAGCATTCAAAGCCCTAGTGCATTTCGTCTATTTTACGGACTGCAAGGGCACTCTAAAGGCCAGCACTAGCTTTTTGTTGGACTTTTTCTTTTTGAGTAGCTGCTGGACGTTTTGAAGCGGTTTGGGATCTGCTAGAGTGCAAGGTAATACATAGAGTTTGAGGAAAGTGATATACACATTTTATATCTCCAGGGAGGTGGATGCAGTTCAGTGTGTGCGAGTTACATGTTGAGCAGCGGATCACACAGAAAAGAAGAGGCTGCGCTGCAATTGCCTTTTCATTTGCAGCTTATAAACTACACAGCCCACAATGAAACAATTCCACTTCCTTCTGTGCTACATACAGGATCACATTCTCTCAGTCTCTAAGAGCCAGGACCCCCAGCGGAGCTCTTCCCTGCGCTGCTCCTACACCAATGAGGCCGGAGCCGCAAACAGCTTGGCTTTTTCCCTGGCACCGTCTGCCAGCGCTCATCAAAATAACCACACGATGGCGCTGTCGACTAACAAAAGAAGGAAACGCACCGAGGCCAGCTCCAAAGGACAGAGCCGAGTTGGAAACGTCCCTGCTCTCAAATTAACTGTGCCAGGAAAAAAAGACTTTGCTGATCTTCCCCCTCCAACTGTGCAAACACTTTTGCACCACACTCAAAGGGCAACACGAAATCCTCTGCCCTAACAAACATTTTCACTCTCGCAGAGTCCAGTAACAAACTCAAAGACATCCGCTCACCAAATGTGCCAGCTGAGAGAGAAAGTTCTTTGCTGCCTACAATTACAACTTCACCCATCAAACAATGAACACACACCCTGCTATTGGCACTTTTCTTTTCAGCTCTACGCTCCTAAGCTTTCAGTCTCAGAGTCAAGATCCAAGCAGCATGGCAACAGGGACTACTCACACACTAAAGCTACAAGGACAAAAAGCTCAACAACTTGCTGTCTAGATTCCCACTGTCAGTTCAACATCTCTAACCCACAGGGAAACCTCTTGGGAAAAACCTTTAAATTCACTGAGACCACCCAAAGTGCCCATCCAAACCTATATTCTTTGCCAAAGAGAAGAACAAGAAGCTCATTTCAAGAGAAAGGGCATCCCCTCCTCCAAAATCCAAAACATCCAGTGACTGATCCCATACAATGGTGTCAGAACACTCTTACTAGAGGCAGACAGCCTTCCAAAGATGGATACTGACTCAATGACTGTACAAATTGAGGGAGTGCTTCCAAATATGCCGGCACAAGAAGCTGCTGTCGTCCTTGAGCTGCGCGACACAGCTTCTTATCTGCACCTCCAACTCTGGGGCTACGTGCTTTCCTTCCCATGAGAAAGCATTGCCATTCTCCTTCAGGAACTTACCAAGCCAAGCTGTATGCCATGTCCTGTACTATGTCCAACAATGGCTCCTGCACAGAAGGGTCTACGACATAAATATCTTGCTGGACTATACCTCTTCATGGTTCCTTTAACGCCTGCCCTATTACATTGTCACTATATCTTTTTCTTGCCAAGGAAAGGCACTCAGAGTCACTTGGCCTTGCCTTGCCTTTGATGCTGTAGCTAGTCTACTCTTGTTTTGCTTGCTTGCTTATGTGTGCCTTGCCTGGCAAGACCTAGAAAGACCTTCCTTGCTTTGCTTTGCCTTGCCTACCGCTCTTTGCAATGCAAACCAAGTGTAGGCGCAATTGTAGGCAAGTCAAGGGAGAAGCTGACAAGGCTGGAGCCATGAGGGGCAAGCAAATGGAGTGGTAGGTGAGAGAAGGCCCAGAACTTCTAGGCAAGGATGGGCATAGGAAGGCCAGGCAGAAACAGGAAGGCCTAGGCAAGGCTAGGTTTCCCTGGAGGAAAGCAGTAGGCAGGTCAAGTGTGGGCATAGGCACTGGAGGGAGTGCAAGGCTAGGGAGGCAAGGCAGGGCAAGGCAAGGAAACTTTTGGGTCACCAAGGCAAGACAAATGAGAGGTACATTCAAAGACTGCTGGTACACAAAAGGGGCTAGGACAGACTTCTCTGTCTGGCCTTGATATCACATGGGCCATCTCTAATCTGCACCTAAAACACTTGGATTACCTGCTTTCCTTGGTATACAAAAGAACTGTCATTCTGGTCCTGAAGCGCAAAGGTGAAATGTGAATTTTATGTCCAAAATTCAAGACATGTAAGGATAGGTGCCAGAAGCAAGCTGCCAGGACAGATGGGTGTGCTTGCACGTGACCTCTTTTGGGCTTCCTCTCACATGCTCCTGAAACGCTGGAGGTACGTGAAAGCCTTGAGAGTCCTAGGAGAAGCAGGCAGGGCAAGGCAAGATGAAGAAATGCCGCAAAAAGAGGGGTATTGAATTCCAGGTGGGGGACGAGTGAGCAAGGGAATGCAAGGCAAGGGAGAGGAGAGGTTCAAAGGTAACGCCAAGAAAAGTGGTGGCTTTGCCAGGCAAGACAAAGGAGAGGCAAGCAAGGCAATGAGAGTCCTAGAAGGAGAAGGAAATGAAAGATTGGAGCTGGACAAAGGGGAAGGGAAACTGGACAAAGTGGCAAGGGGGATGGGTGGTGCAAGGCACTGGACTGGTAGGAAGGGCAAGGGAAAGACATGGATGGGTCAGGAAGGAAGAGGAAATCAATGGCCAGGAATGACAAAGAAATGCAAGGTTGGATAGGAAAGGAAAGGCAAGGCAATGTAGGGAAGGGGTAGGCCAGACAATGGGTGTCTTAAGAGGAAAAGTATGCATAGCAAGGCCAAGAGAAAAGCGGTAAAGAAGTTAGCGTGGGGGATAGGTGAGTGTAGCTGAGAAAGAAAGAAAGTGCCTCATTCCAGTATGTATGTATGTATGTGTGTGTGAAGTTTGCAGGATGTAAAGCAGAAGAAAGCAGTGACTTGATGGTGGAGTGAAAGGATGCTTTTGAATACACGTGGCAAGGTCCAAGCAAACTATTTGTCTTGGCACATCTGTGTCCCATAAACTTCTTAGTTTAGATTCAGACTGTAAGCGGGACAGAGAACACCCCTAAAATTACAGCTGAGCAAGAAAGCAGGTCGCATCAGCATGTTTTAAAGGAAGCAGTTTTTTTGTGTGAGAAGAAAATGGACATATGAGACTCCAGCAGTATCGACGTTCAGCTTAGAAGCAAAGTGCAATGATTCCGTACAAACTCTGAAAATGAAACGCAGCAATAAAAAGGCAATGGGACATGTCAGCGAAAGCTTTGTGGCCAAGCAGGGTGAGATGTTTGAAGCAGAACCACAGTTTGGTTTCACTAAGGATCCATCATGGTGGATTGCAAACATGTGCCAAGACAACACATATTCTGCAGCTGTTGCAGCTCTCCGCAGGAACACTAGCGCTTTCCCTTAGACTCTAAAATGCAGAGAAATGGCCTGCGCAGCGCAGAAGCTATTTGTGCTGCTTGTACACCTCTTCCAACCCCTCAGTGGAAACTATTGCGCCTGCCTTTAGACTCTGAGATCCAGAGAACACAATGGTAGAGGCAGTGGTGGAGAATGGAAGGAGAGAGTGAAGTTTGATGAGTGAGTTTGATGTGACTTATGTGGAGCACGCAGAAAATGTAGCCCTGTACTGGTTTTTACACCTGGAGCCTATTTCTGTAAGACATTTCAGGTGGACATTTTTGATCAAGAAGCCAGAGTGAAAAAATTGACAGCAGGTCTCTCTGGGAAAGAAAAAGCAGCAAGGCGTCGTGTGCCATTTAAATGCTGCTATAAGAAGGGCGTACTTTAGCAGCATCTCTCTTGACACTTCTATCTGTGTAATCTCTAGCTGCTTGGACACAGCGACACTGAAAATAATTGTACTGCAAATACCAAGTTACACAGGGAAAAAAGGTAGGTCAGCAAATGCCTTCTGTCTTGGCACATCTCTCAGTCAGAACTCCAGCTGAAAAATTTTGCTGTAATGATGGACTTTGCCACTTGGAGAGAATTTATATAGTTGGGAAGAAGCATTCAAAGCCCTAGTGCATTTCGTCTATTTTACGGACTGCAAGGGCACTCTAAAGGCCAGCACTAGCTTTTTGTTGGACTTTTTCTTTTTGAGTAGCTGCTGGACGTTTTGAAGCGGTTTGGGATCTGCTAGAGTGCAAGGTAATACATAGAGTTTGAGGAAAGTGATATACACATTTTATATCTCCAGGGAGGTGGATGCAGTTCAGTGTGTGCGAGTTACATGTTGAGCAGCGGATCACACAGAAAAGAAGAGGCTGCGCTGCAATTGCCTTTTCATTTGCAGCTTATAAACTGCACAGCCCACAATGAAACAATTCCACTTCCTTCTGTGCTACATACAGGATCACATTCTCTCAGTCTCTAAGAGCCAGGACCCCCAGCGGAGCTCTTCCCTGCGCTGCTCCTACACCAATGAGGCCGGAGCCGCAAACAGCTTGGCTTTTTCCCTGGCACCGTCTGCCAGCGCTCATCAAAATAACCACACGATGGCGCTGTCGACTAACAAAAGAAGGAAACGCACCGAGGCCAGCTCCAAAGGACAGAGCCGAGTTGGAAACGTCCCTGCTCTCAAATTAACTGTGCCAGGAAAAAAAGACTTTGCTGATCTTCCCCCTCCAACTGTGCAAACACTTTTGCACCACACTCAAAGGGCAACACGAAATCCTCTGCCCTAACAAACATTTTCACTCTCGCAGAGTCCAGTAACAAACTCAAAGACATCCGCTCACCAAATGTGCCAGCTGAGAGAGAAAGTTCTTTGCTGCCTACAATTACAACTTCACCCATCAAACAATGAACACACACCCTGCTATTGGCACTTTTCTTTTCAGCTCTACGCTCCTAAGCTTTCAGTCTCAGAGTCAAGATCCAAGCAGCATGGCAACAGGGACTACTCACACACTAAAGCTACAAGGACAAAAAGCTCAACAACTTGCTGTCTAGATTCCCACTGTCAGTTCAACATCTCTAACCCACAGGGAAACCTCTTGGGAAAAACCTTTAAATTCACTGAGACCACCCAAAGTGCCCATCCAAACCTATATTCTTTGCCAAAGAGAAGAACAAGAAGCTCATTTCAAGAGAAAGGGCATCCCCTCCTCCAAAATCCAAAACATCCAGTGACTGATCCCATACAATGGTGTCAGAACACTCTTACTAGAGGCAGACAGCCTTCCAAAGATGGATACTGACTCAATGACTGTACAAATTGAGGGAGTGCTTCCAAATATGCCGGCACAAGAAGCTGCTGTCGTCCTTGAGCTGCGCGACACAGCTTCTTATCTGCACCTCCAACTCTGGGGCTACGTGCTTTCCTTCCCATGAGAAAGCATTGCCATTCTCCTTCAGGAACTTACCAAGCCAAGCTGTATGCCATGTCCTGTACTATGTCCAACAATGGCTCCTGCACAGAAGGGTCTACGACATAAATATCTTGCTGGACTATACCTCTTCATGGTTCCTTTAACGCCTGCCCTATTACATTGTCACTATATCTTTTTCTTGCCAAGGAAAGGCACTCAGAGTCACTTGGCCTTGCCTTGCCTTTGATGCTGTGGCTAGTCTACTCTTGTTTTGCTTGCTTGCTTATGTGTGCCTTGCCTGGCAAGACCTAGAAAGACCTTCCTTGCTTTGCTTTGCCTTGCCTACCGCTCTTTGCAATGCAAACCAAGTGTAGGCGCAATTGTAGGCAAGTCAAGGGAGAAGCTGACAAGGCTGGAGCCATGAGGGGCAAGCAAATGGAGTGGTAGGTGAGAGAAGGCCCAGAACTTCTAGGCAAGGATGGGCATAGGAAGGCCAGGCAGAAACAGGAAGGCCTAGGCAAGGCTAGGTTTCCCTGGAGGAAAGCAGTAGGCAGGTCAAGTGTGGGCATAGGCACTGGAGGGAGTGCAAGGCTAGGGAGGCAAGGCAGGGCAAGGCAAGGAAACTTTTGGGTCACCAAGGCAAGACAAATGAGAGGTACATTCAAAGACTGCTGGTACACAAAAGGGGCTAGGACAAACTTCTCTGGCTGGCCTTGATCTCACATGGGCCATCTCTAATCTGCACCTAATACACTTGGATTACCTGCTTTCCTTGGTATACAAAAGAACTGTCATTCTGGTCCTGAAGCGCAAAGGTGAAATGTGAATTTTATGTCCAAAATTCAAGACATGTAAGGATAGGTGCCAGAAGCAAGCTGCCAGGACAGATGGGTGTGCTTGCACGTGACCTCTTTTGGGCTTCCTCTCACATGCTCCTGAAACGCTGGAGGTACGTGAAAGCCTTGAGAGTCCTAGGAGAAGCAGGCAGGGCAAGGCAAGATGAAGAAATGCCGCAAAAAGAGGGGTATTGAATTCCAGGTGGGGGACGAGTGAGCAAGGGAATGCAAGGCAAGGGAGAGGAGAGGTTCAAAGGTAACGCCAAGAAAAGTGGTGGCTTTGCCAGGCAAGACAAAGGAGAGGCAAGCAAGGCAATGAGAGTCCTAGAAGGAGAAGGAAATGAAAGATTGGAGCTGGACAAAGGGGAAGGGAAACTGGACAAAGTGGCAAGGGGGATGGGTGGTGCAAGGCACTGGACTGGTAGGAAGGGCAAGGGAAAGACATGGATGGGTCAGGAAGGAAGAGGAAATCAATGGCCAGGAATGACAAAGAAATGCAAGGTTGGATAGGAAAGGAAAGGCAAGGCAATGTAGGGAAGGGGTAGGCCAGACAATGGGTGTCTTAAGAGGAAAAGTATGCATAGCAAGGCCAAGAGAAAAGCGGTAAAGAAGTTAGCGTGGGGGATAGGTGAGTGTAGCTGAGAAAGAAAGAAAGTGCCTCATTCCAGTATGTATGTATGTATGTGTGTGTGAAGTTTGCAGGATGTAAAGCAGAAGAAAGCAGTGACTTGATTGTGGAGTGAAAGGATGCTTTTGAATACACGTGGCAAGGTCCAAGCAAACTATTTGTCTTGGCACATCTGTGTCCCATAAACTTCTTAGTTTAGATTCAGACTGTAAGCGGGACAGAGAACACCCCTAAAATTACAGCTGAGCAAGAAAGCAGGTCGCATCAGCATGTTTTAAATGAAGCAGTTTTTTTGTGTGAGAAGAAAATGGACATATGAGACTCCAGCAGTATCGACGTTCAGCTTAGAAGCAAAGTGCAATGATTCCGTACAAACTCTGAAAATGAAACGCAGCAATAAAAAGGCAATGGGACATGTCAGCGAAAGCTTTGTGGCCAAGCAGGGTGAGATGTTTGAAGCAGAACCACAGTTTGGTTTCACTAAGGATCCATCATGGTGGATTGCAAACATGTGCCAAGACAACACATATTCTGCAGCTGTTGCAGCTCTCCGCAGGAACACTAGCGCTTTCCCTTAGACTCTAAAATGCAGAGAAATGGCCTGCGCAGCGCAGAAGCTATTTGTGCTGCTTGTACACCTCTTCCAACCCCTCAGTGGAAACTATTGCGCCTGCCTTTAGACTCTGAGATCCAGAGAACACAATGGTAGAGGCAGTGGTGGAGAATGGAAGGAGAGAGTGAAGTTTGATGAGTGAGTTTGATGTGACTTATGTGGAGCACGCAGAAAATGTAGCCCTGTACTGGTTTTTACACCTGGAGCCTATTTCTGTAAGACATTTCAGGTGGACATTTTTGATCAAGAAGCCAGAGTGAAAAAATTGACAGCAGGTCTCTCTGGGAAAGAAAAAGCAGCAAGGCGTCGTGTGCCATTTAAATGCTGCTATAAGAAGGGCGTACTTTAGCAGCATCTCTCTTGACACTTCTATCTGTGTAATCTCTAGCTGCTTGGACACAGCGACACTGAAAATAATTGTACTGCAAATACCAAGTTACACAGGGAAAAAGGGTAGGTCAGCAAATGCCTTCTGTCCTGGCACATCTCTCAGTCAGAACTCCAGCTGAAAAATTTTGCTGTAATGATGGACTTTGCCACTTGGAGAGAATTTATATAGTTGGGAAGAAGCATTCAAAGCCCTAGTGCATTTCGTCTATTTTACGGACTGCAAGGGCACTCTAAAGGCCAGCACTAGCTTTTTGTTGGACTTTTTCTTTTTGAGTAGCTGCTGGACGTTTTGAAGCGGTTTGGGATCTGCTAGAGTGCAAGGTAATACATAGAGTTTGAGGAAAGTGATATACACATTTTATATCTCCAGGGAGGTGGATGCAGTTCAGTGTGTGCGAGTTACATGTTGAGCAGCGGATCACACAGAAAAGAAGAGGCTGCGCTGCAATTGCCTTTTCATTTGCAGCTTATAAACTACACAGCCCACAATGAAACAATTCCACTTCCTTCTGTGCTACATACAGGATCACATTCTCTCAGTCTCTAAGAGCCAGGACCCCCAGCGGAGCTCTTCCCTGCGCTGCTCCTACACCAATGAGGCCGGAGCCGCAAACAGCTTGGCTTTTTCCCTGGCACCGTCTGCCAGCGCTCATCAAAATAACCACACGATGGCGCTGTCGACTAACAAAAGAAGGAAACGCACCGAGGCCAGCTCCAAAGGACAGAGCCGAGTTGGAAACGTCCCTGCTCTCAAATTAACTGTGCCAGGAAAAAAAGACTTTGCTGATCTTCCCCCTCCAACTGTGCAAACACTTTTGCACCACACTCAAAGGGCAACACGAAATCCTCTGCCCTAACAAACATTTTCACTCTCGCAGAGTCCAGTAACAAACTCAAAGACATCCGCTCACCAAATGTGCCAGCTGAGAGAGAAAGTTCTTTGCTGCCTACAATTTCAACTTCACCCATCAAACAATGAACACACACCCTGCTATTGGCACTTTTCTTTTCAGCTCTACGCTCCTAAGCTTTCAGTCTCAGAGTCAAGATCCAAGCAGCATGGCAACAGGGACTACTCACACACTAAAGCTACAAGGACAAAAAGCTCAACAACTTGCTGTCTAGATTCCCACTGTCAGTTCAACATCTCTAACCCACAGGGAAACCTCTTGGGAAAAACCTTTAAATTCACTGAGACCACCCAAAGTGCCCATCCAAACCTATATTCTTTGCCAAAGAGAAGAACAAGAAGCTCATTTCAAGAGAAAGGGCATCCCCTCCTCCAAAATCCAAAACATCCAGTGACTGATCCCATACAATGGTGTCAGAACACTCTTACTAGAGGCAGACAGCCTTCCAAAGATGGATACTGACTCAATGACTGTACAAATTGAGGGAGTGCTTCCAAATATGCCGGCACAAGAAGCTGCTGTCGTCCTTGAGCTGCGCGACACAGCTTCTTATCTGCACCTCCAACTCTGGGGCTACGTGCTTTCCTTCCCATGAGAAAGCATTGCCATTCTCCTTCAGGAACTTACCAAGCCAAACTGTATGCCATGTCCTGTACTATGTCCAACAATGGCTCCTGCACAGAAGGGTCTACGACATAAATATCTTGCTGGACTATACCTCTTCATGGTTCCTTTAACGCCTGCCCTATTACATTGTCACTATATCTTTTTCTTGCCAAGGAAAGGCACTCAGAGTCACTTGGCCTTGCCTTGCCTTTGATGCTGTAGCTAGTCTACTCTTGTTTTGCTTGCTTGCTTATGTGTGCCTTGCCTGGCAAGACCTAGAAAGACCTTCCTTGCTTTGCTTTGCCTTGCCTACCGCTCTTTGCAATGCAAACCAAGTGTAGGCGCAATTGTAGGCAAGTCAAGGGAGAAGCTGACAAGGCTGGAGCCATGAGGGGCAAGCAAATGGAGTGGTAGGTGAGAGAAGGCCCAGAACTTCTAGGCAAGGATGGGCATAGGAAGGCCAGGCAGAAACAGGAAGGCCTAGGCAAGGCTAGGTTTCCCTGGAGGAAAGCAGTAGGCAGGTCAAGTGTGGGCATAGGCACTGGAGGGAGTGCAAGGCTAGGGAGGCAAGGCAGGGCAAGGCAAGGAAACTTTTGGGTCACCAAGGCAAGACAAATGAGAGGTACATTCAAAGACTGCTGGTACACAAAAGGGGCTAGGACAGACTTCTCTGTCTGGCCTTGATATCACATGGGCCATCTCTAATCTGCACCTAAAACACTTGGATTACCTGCTTTCCTTGGTATACAAAAGAACTGTCATTCTGGTCCTGAAGCGCAAAGGTGAAATGTGAATTTTATGTCCAAAATTCAAGACATGTAAGGATAGGTGCCAGAAGCAAGCTGCCAGGACAGATGGGTGTGCTTGCACGTGACCTCTTTTGGGCTTCCTCTCACATGCTCCTGAAACGCTGGAGGTACGTGAAAGCCTTGAGAGTCCTAGGAGAAGCAGGCAGGGCAAGGCAAGATGAAGAAATGCCGCAAAAAGAGGGGTATTGAATTCCAGGTGGGGGACGAGTGAGCAAGGGAATGCAAGGCAAGGGAGAGGAGAGGTTCAAAGGTAACGCCAAGAAAAGTGGTGGCTTTGCAAGGCAAGACAAAGGAGAGGCAAGCAAGGCAATGAGAGTCCTAGAAGGAGAAGGAAATGAAAGATTGGAGCTGGACAAAGGGGAAGGGAAACTGGACAAAGTGGCAAGGGGGATGGGTGGTGCAAGGCACTGGACTGGTAGGAAGGGCAAGGGAAAGACATGGATGGGTCAGGGAGGAAGAGGAAAACAATGGCCAGGAATGACAAAGAAATGCAAGGTTGGATAGGAAAGGAAAGGCAAGGCAATGTAGGGAAGGGGTAGGCCAGACAATGGGTGTCTTAAGAGGAAAAGTATGCATAGCAAGGCCAAGAGAAAAGCGGTAAAAAAGTTAGCGTGGGGGATAGGTGAGTGTAGCTGAGAAAGAAAGAAAGTGCCTCATTCCAGTATGTATGTATGTATGTGTGTGTGAAGTTTGCAGGATGTAAAGCAGAAGAAAGCAGTGACTTGATGGTGGAGTGAAAGGATGCTTTTGAATACACGTGGCAAGGTCCAAGCAAACTATTTGTCTTGGCACATCTGTGTCCCATAAACTTCTTAGTTTAGATTCAGACTGTAAGCGGGACAGAGAACACCCCTAAAATTACAGCTGAGCAAGAAAGCAGGTCGCATCAGCATGTTTTAAAGGAAGCAGTTTTTTTGTGTGAGAAGAAAATGGACATATGAGACTCCAGCAGTATCGACGTTCAGCTTAGAAGCAAAGTGCAATGATTCCGTACAAACTCTGAAAATGAAACGCAGCAATAAAAAGGCAATGGGACATGTCAGCGAAAGCTTTGTGGCCAAGCAGGGTGAGATGTTTGAAGCAGAACCACAGTTTGGTTTCACTAAGGATCCATCATGGTGGATTGCAAACATGTGCCAAGACAACACATATTCTGCAGCTGTTGCAGCTCTCCGCAGGAACACTAGCGCTTTCCCTTAGACTCTAAAATGCAGAGAAATGGCCTGCGCAGCGCAGAAGCTATTTGTGCTGCTTGTACACCTCTTCCAACCCCTCAGTGGAAACTATTGCGCCTGCCTTTAGACTCTGAGATCCAGAGAACACAATGGTAGAGGCAGTGGTGGAGAATGGAAGGAGAGAGTGAAGTTTGATGAGTGAGTTTGATGTGACTTATGTGGAGCACGCAGAAAATGTAGCCCTGTACTGGTTTTTACACCTGGAGCCTATTTCTGTAAGACATTTCAGGTGGACATTTTTGATCAAGAAGCCAGAGTGAAAAAATTGACAGCAGGTCTCTCTGGGAAAGAAAAAGCAGCAAGGCGTCGTGTGCCATTTAAATGCTGCTATAAGAAGGGCGTACTTTAGCAGCATCTCTCTTGACACTTCTATCTGTGTAATCTCTAGCTGCTTGGACACAGCGACACTGAAAATAATTGTACTGCAAATACCAAGTTACACAGGGAAAAAAGGTAGGTCAGCAAATGCCTTCTGTCTTGGCACATCTCTCAGTCAGAACTCCAGCTGAAAAATTTTGCTGTAATGATGGACTTTGCCACTTGGAGAGAATTTATATAGTTGGGAAGAAGCATTCAAAGCCCTAGTGCATTTCGTCTATTTTACGGACTGCAAGGGCACTCTAAAGGCCAGCACTAGCTTTTTGTTGGACTTTTTCTTTTTGAGTAGCTGCTGGACGTTTTGAAGCGGTTTGGGATCTGCTAGAGTGCAAGGTAATACATAGAGTTTGAGGAAAGTGATATACACATTTTATATCTCCAGGGAGGTGGATGCAGTTCAGTGTGTGCGAGTTACATGTTGAGCAGCGGATCACACAGAAAAGAAGAGGCTGCGCTGCAATTGCCTTTTCATTTGCAGCTTATAAACTGCACAGCCCACAATGAAACAATTCCACTTCCTTCTGTGCTACATACAGGATCACATTCTCTCAGTCTCTAAGAGCCAGGACCCCCAGCGGAGCTCTTCCCTGCGCTGCTCCTACACCAATGAGGCCGGAGCCGCAAACAGCTTGGCTTTTTCCCTGGCACCGTCTGCCAGCGCTCATCAAAATAACCACACGATGGCGCTGTGGACTAACAAAAGAAGGAAACGCACCGAGGCCAGCTCCAAAGGACAGAGCCGAGTTGGAAACGTCCCTGCTCTCAAATTAACTGTGCCAGGAAAAAAAGACTTTGCTGATCTTCCCCCTCCAACTGTGCAAACACTTTTGCACCACACTCAAAGGGCGACACGAAATCCTCTGCCCTAACAAACATTTTCACTCTCGCAGAGTCCAGTAACAAACTCAAAGACATCCGCTCACCAAATGTGCCAGCTGAGAGAGAAAGTTCTTTGCTGCCTACAATTTCAACTTCACCCATCAAACAATGAACACACACCCTGCTATTGGCACTTTTCTTTTCAGCTCTACGCTCCTAAGCTTTCAGTCTCAGAGTCAAGATCCAAGCAGCATGGCAACAGGGACTACTCACACACTAAAGCTACAAGGACAAAAAGCTCAACAACTTGCTGTCTAGATTCCCACTGTCAGTTCAACATCTCTAACCCACAGGGAAACCTCTTGGGAAAAACCTTTAAATTCACTGAGACCACCCAAAGTGCCCATCCAAACTTAATTTCTTTGCCAAAGAGAAGAACAAGAAGCTCATTTCAAGAGAAATGGCATCCCCTCCTCCAAAATCCAAAACATCCTGTGACTGATCCCATACAATGGTGTCAGAACACTCTTACTAGAGGCAGACAGCCTTCCAAAGATGGATACTGACTCAATGACTGTACAAATTGAGGGAGTGCTTCCAAATATGCCGGCACAAGAAGCTGCTGTCGTCCTTGAGCTGCGCGACACAGCTTGTTATCTGCACCTCCAACTCTGGGGCTACGTGCTTTCCTTCCCATGAGAAAGCATTGCCATTCTCCTTCAGGAACTTACCAAGCCAAGCTGTATGCCATGTCCTGTACTATGTCCAACAATGGCTCCTGCAGAGAAGGGTCTACGACATAAATATCTTGCTGGACTATACCTCCTCATGGTACCTTTAACGCCTGCCCTATTACATTGTCACTATATCTTTTACTTGCCAAGGAAAGGCACTCAGAGTCACTTGGCCTTGCCTTGCCTTTGATGCTGTGGCTAGTCTACTCTTGTTTTGCTTGTTTGCTTATGTGTGCCTTGCCTGGCAAGACCTAGAAAGACCTTCCTTGCTTTGCTTTGCCTTGCCTACCGCTCTTTGCAATGCAAACCAAGTGTAGGCGCAATTGTAGGCAAGTCAAGGGAGAAGCTGACAAGGCTGGAGCCATGAGGGGCAAGCAAATGGAGTGGTAGGTGAGAGAAGGCCCAGAACTTCTAGGCAAGGATGGGCATAGGAAGGCCAGGCAGAAACAGGAAGGCCTAGGCAAGGCTAGGTTTCCCTGGAGGAAAGCAGTCAAGTGTGGGCAGGTCAAGTGTGGGCATAGGCACTGGAGGGAGTGCAAGGCTAGGGAGGCAAGGCAGGGCAAGGCAAGGAAACTTTTGGGTCACCAAGGCAAGACAAATGAGAGGTACATTCAAAGACTGCTGGTACACAAAAGGGGCTAGGACAGACTTCTCTGGCTGGCCTTGATCTCACATGGGCCATCTCTAATCTGCACCTAAAACACTTGGATTACCTGCTTTCCTTGGTATACAAAAGAACTGTCATTCTGGTCCTGAAGCGCAAAGGTGAAATGTGAATTTTATGTCCAAAATTCAAGACATGTAAGGATAGGTGCCAGAAGCAAGCTGCCAGGACAGATGGGTGTGCTTGCACTTGACCTCTTTTGGGCTTCCTCTCACATGCTCCTGAAACGCTGGAGGTACGTGAAAGCCTTGAGAGTCCTAGGAGAAGCAGGCAGGGCGAGGCAAGATGAAGAAATTCCGCAAAAAGAGGGGTATTGAATTCCAGGTGGGGGACGAGTGAGCAAGGGAATGCAAGGCAAAGGAGAGGAGAGGTTCAAAGGTAACGCCAAGAAAAGTGGTGGCTTTGCCAGGCAAGACAAAGGAGAGGCAAGCAAGGCAATGAGAGTCCTAGAAGGAGAAGGAAATGAAAGATTGGAGCTGGACAAAGGGGAAGGGAAACTGGACAAAGTGGCAAGGGGGATGGGTGGTGCAAGGCACTGGACTGGTAGGAAGGGCAAGGGAAAGACATGGATGGGTCAGGAAGGAAGAGGAAAACAATGGCCAGGAATGACAAAGAAATGCAAGGTTGGATAGGAAAGGAAAGGCAAGGCAATGTAGGGAAGGGGTAGGCCAGACAATGGGTGTCTTAAGAGGAAAAGTATGCATAGCAAGGCCAAGAGAAAAGCGGTAAAGAAGTTAGCGTGGGGGATAGGTGAGTGTAGCTGAGAAAGAAGAAGAAAGAAAGAAAGAAAGAAAGAAAGAAAGAAAGAAAGAAAGAAAGAAAGAAAGAAAGAAAGAAAGAAAGAAAGAAAGAAAGAAAGAAAGAAAGAAAGAAAGAAAGAAAGAAAGAAAGAAAGAAAGAAAGAAAGAAAGAAAGAAAGAAAGAAAGAAAGAAAGAAAAAAAAGAAAGAAAGAAAGAAAGAAGAAAGAAAGAAAGAAAGAAAGAAAGAAAGAAAGAAAGAAAGAAAGAAAGAAAGAAAGAAAGAAAGAAAGAAAGAAAGAAAGAGCCTCATTCCAGTATGTATGTATGTATGTGTGTGTGAAGTTTGCAGGATGTAAAGCAGAGACTTGATGGTGGAGTGAAAGGATGCTTTTGAATACACGTGGCAAGGTCCAAGCAAACTATTTGTCTTGGCACATCTGTGTTACATAAACTTCTTAGTTTAGATTCAGACTGTAAGCGGGACAGAGAACACCCCTAAAATTACAGCTGAGCAAGAAAGCAGGTCGCATCAGCATGTTTTAAAGGAAGCAGTTTTTTTGTGTGAGAAGAAAATGGACATATGAGACTCCAGCAGTATTGACGTTCAGCTTAGAAGCAAAGTGCAATGATTCCGTACAAACTCTGAAAATGAAACGCAGCAATAAAAAGGCAATGGGACATGTCAGCGAAAGCTTTGTGGCCAAGCAGGGTGAGATGTTTGAAGCAGAACCACAGTTTGGTTTCACTAAGGATCCATCATGGTGGATTGCAAACATGTGCCAAGACAACACATATTCTGCAGCTGTTGCAGCTCTCCGCAGGAACACTAGCGCTTTCCCTTAGGCTCTAAAATGCAGAGAAATGGCCTGCGCAGCGCAGAAGCTATTTGTGCTGCTTGTACACCTCTTCCAACCCCTCGGTGGAAACTATTGCGCCTGCCTTTAGACTCTGAGATCCAGAGAACACAATGGTAGAGGCAGTGGAGAATGGAAGGAGAGAGTGAAGTTTGATGAGTGAGTTTGATGTGACTTATGTGGAGCACGCAGAAAATGTAGCCCCGTACTGGTTTTTATACCTGGAGCCTATTTCTGTAAGACATTTCAGGTGGACATTTTTGATCAAGAAGCCAGAGTGAAAAAATTGACAGCAGGTCTCTCTGGGAAAGAAAAAGCAGCAAGGCGTCGTGTGCCATTTAAATGCTGCTATAAGAAGGGCGTACTTTAGCAGCATCTCTCTTGACACTTCTATCTGTGTAATCTCTAGCTGCTTGGACACAGCGACACTGAAAATAATTGTACTGCAAATACCAAGTTACACAGGGAAAAAGGGTAGGTCAGCAAATGCCTTCTGTCCTGGCACATCTCTCAGTCAGAACTCCAGCTGAAAAATTTTGCTGTAATGATGGACTTTGCCACCTGGAGAGAATTTATATAGTTGGGAAGAAGCATTCAAAGCCCTAGTGCATTTCGTCTATTTTACGGACTGCAAGGGCACTCTAAAGGCCAGCACTAGCTTTTTGTTGGACTTTTTCTTTTTGAGTAGCTGCTGGACGTTTTGAAGCGGTTTGGGATCTGCTAGAGTGCAAGGTAATACATAGAGTTTGAGGAAAGTGATATACACATTTTATATCTCCAGGGAGGTGGATGCAGTTCAGTGTGTGCGAGTTACATGTTGAGCAGCTGATCACACAGAAAAGAAGAGGCTGCGCTGCAATTGCCTTTTCATTTGCAGCTTATAAACTGCACAGCCCACAATGAAACAATTCCACTTCCTTCTGTGCTACATACAGGATCACATTCTCTCAGTCTCTAAGAGCCAGGACCCCCAGCGGAGCTCTTCCTTGCGCTGCTCCTACACCAATGAGGCCGGAGCCGCAAACAGCTTGGCTTTTTCCCTGGCACCGTCTGCCAGCGCTCATCAAAATAACCACACGATGGCGCTGTCGACTAACAAAAGAAGGAAACGCACCGAGGCCAGCTCCAAAGGACAGAGCCGAGTTGGAAACGTCCCTGCTCTCAAATTAACTGTGCCAGGAAAAAAAGACTTTGCTGATCTTCTCCCTCCAAGTGTGCAAACACTTTTGCACCACACTCAAAGGGCAACACGAAATCCTCTGCCCTAACAAACATTTTCACTCTCGCAGAGTCCGGTAACAAACTCAAAGACATCCGCTCAACAAATGTGCCAGCGGAGAGAGAAAGTTCTTTGCTGCCTACAATTTCAGCTTCACCCATCAAACAATGAACACACACCCTGCTATTGGCACTTTTCTTTTCAGCTCTACGCTCCTAAGCTTTCAGTCTCAGAGTCAAGATCCAAGCAGCATGGCAACAGGGACTACTCACACACTAAAGCTACAAGGACAAAAAGCTCAACAACTTGGTGTCTAGATTCCCACTGTCAGTTCAACAGCTCTAACCCACAGGGAAACCTCTTGGGAAAAACCTTTAAATTCACTGAGACCACCCAAAGTGCCCATCCAAACTTAATTTCTTTGCCAAAGAGAAGAACAAGAAGCTCATTTCAAGAGAAATGGCATCCCCTCCTCCAAAATCCAAAACATCCTGTGACTGATCCCATACAATGGTGTCAGAACACTCTTACTAGAGGCAGACAGCCTTCCAAAGATGGATACTGACTCAATGACTGTACAAATTGAGGGAGTGCTTCCAAATATGCCGGCACAAGAAGCTGCTGTCGTCCTTGAGCTGCGCGACACAGCTTGTTATCTGCACCTCCAACTCTGGGGCTACGTGCTTTCCTTCCCATGAGAAAGCATTGCCATTCTCCTTCAGGAACTTACCAAGCCAAGCTGTATGCCATGTCCTGTACTATGTCCAACAATGGCTCCTGCAGAGAAGGGTCTACGACATAAATATCTTGCTGGACTATACCTCCTCATGGTACCTTTAACGCCTGCCCTATTACATTGTCACTATATCTTTTACTTGCCAAGGAAAGGCACTCAGAGTCACTTGGCCTTGCCTTGCCTTTGATGCTGTGGCTAGTCTACTCTTGTTTTGCTTGTTTGCTTATGTGTGCCTTGCCTGGCAAGACCTAGAAAGACCTTCCTTGCTTTGCTTTGCCTTGCCTACCGCTCTTTGCAATGCAAACCAAGTGTAGGCGCAATTGTAGGCAAGTCAAGGGAGAAGCTGACAAGGCTGGAGCCATGAGGGGCAAGCAAATGGAGTGGTAGGTGAGAGAAGGCCCAGAACTTCTAGGCAAGGATGGGCATAGGAAGGCCAGGCAGAAACAGGAGGGGTTAGGCAAGGCTAGGTTTCCCTGGAGGAAAGCAGTAGGCAGGTCAAGTGTGGGCGTAGGCACTGGAGGGAGTGCAAGGCTAGGGAGGCAAGGCAGGGCAAGGCAAGGAAACTTTTGGGTCACCAAGGCAAGACAAATGAGAGGTACATTCAAAGACTGCTGGTACACAAAAGAGGCTAGGACAGACTTCTCTGTCTGGCCTTGATCTCACATGGGCCATCTCTAATCTGCACCTAAACCACTTGGATTACCTGCTTTCCTTGGTATACAAAAGAACTGTCATCCTGGTCCTGAAGCGCAAAGGTGAAATGTGAATTTTATGTCCAAAATTCAAGACATGTAAGGATAGGTGCCAGAAGCAAGCTGCCAGGACAGATGGGTGTGCTTGCACTTGACCTCTTTTGGGCTTCCTCTCACATGCTCCTGAAACGCTGGAGGTACGTGAAAGCCTTGAGAGTCCTAGGAGAAGCAGGCAGGGCAAGGCAAGATGAAGAAATGCCGCAAAAAGAGGGGTATTGAATTCCAGGTGGGGGACGAGTGAGCAAGGGAATGCAAGGCAAAGGAGAGGAGAGGTTCAAAGGTAACGCCAAGAAAAGTGGTGGCTTTGCCAGGCAAGACAAAGGAGAGGCAAGCAAGGCAATGAGAGTCCTAGAAGGAGAAGGAAATGAAAGATTGGAGCTGGACAAAGGGGAAGGGAAACTGGACAAAGTGGCAAGGGGGATGGGTGGTGCAAGGCACTGGACTGGTAGGAAGGGCAAGGGAAAGACATGGATGGGTCAGGAAGGAAGAGGAAAACAATGGCCAGGAATGACAAAGAAATGCAAGGTTGGATAGGAAAGGAAAGGCAAGGCAATGTAGGGAAGGGGTAGGCCAGACAATGGGTGTCTTAAGAGGAAAAGTATGCATAGCAAGGCCAAGAGAAAAGTGGTAAAGAAGTTAGCGTGGGGGATAGGTGAGTGTAGCTGAGAAAGAAAAGAAAAAAAGAAAGAAAGAAAGAAAGAAAGAAAGAAAGAAAGAAAGAAAGAAAGAAAGAAAGAAAGAAAGAAAGAAAGAAAGAAAGAAAGAAAGAAAGAAAGAAAGAAAGAAAGAAAGAAAGAAAGAAAGAAAGAAAGAAAGAAAAAAAGAAAGAAAGAAAGAAAGAAAGAAAGAAAGAAAGAAAGAAAGAAAGAAAGAAAGAAAGAAAGAAAGAAAGAAAGAAAGAAAGAGCCTCATTCCAGTATGTATGTATGTATGTGTGTGTGAAGTTTGCAGGATGTAAAGCAGAGACTTGATGGTGGAGTGAAAGGATGCTTTTGAATACACGTGGCAAGGTCCAAGCAAACTATTTGTCTTGGCACATCTGTGTTACATAAACTTCTTAGTTTAGATTCAGACTGTAAGCGGGACAGAGAACACCCCTAAAATTACAGCTGAGCAAGAAAGCAGGTCGCATCAGCATGTTTTAAAGGAAGCAGTTTTTTTGTGTGAGAAGAAAATGGACATATGAGACTCCAGCAGTATTGACGTTCAGCTTAGAAGCAAAGTGCAATGATTCCGTACAAACTCTGAAAATGAAACGCAGCAATAAAAAGGCAATGGGACATGTCAGCGAAAGCTTTGTGGCCAAGCAGGGTGAGATGTTTGAAGCAGAACCACAGTTTGGTTTCACTAAGGATCCATCATGGTGGATTGCAAACATGTGCCAAGACAACACATATTCTGCAGCTGTTGCAGCTCTCCGCAGGAACACTAGCGCTTTCCCTTAGGCTCTAAAATGCAGAGAAATGGCCTGCGCAGCGCAGAAGCTATTTGTGCTGCTTGTACACCTCTTCCAACCCCTCGGTGGAAACTATTGCGCCTGCCTTTAGACTCTGAGATCCAGAGAACACAATGGTAGAGGCAGTGGAGAATGGAAGGAGAGAGTGAAGTTTGATGAGTGAGTTTGATGTGACTTATGTGGAGCACGCAGAAAATGTAGCCCCGTACTGGTTTTTATACCTGGAGCCTATTTCTGTAAGACATTTCAGGTGGACATTTTTGATCAAGAAGCCAGAGTGAAAAAATTGACAGCAGGTCTCTCTGGGAAAGAAAAAGCAGCAAGGCGTCGTGTGCCATTTAAATGCTGCTATAAGAAGGGCGTACTTTAGCAGCATCTCTCTTGACACTTCTATCTGTGTAATCTCTAGCTGCTTGGACACAGCGACACTGAAAATAATTGTACTGCAAATACCAAGTTACACAGGGAAAAAGGGTAGGTCAGCAAATGCCTTCTGTCCTGGCACATCTCTCAGTCAGAACTCCAGCTGAAAAATTTTGCTGTAATGATGGACTTTGCCACCTGGAGAGAATTTATATAGTTGGGAAGAAGCATTCAAAGCCCTAGTGCATTTCGTCTATTTTACGGACTGCAAGGGCACTCTAAAGGCCAGCACTAGCTTTTTGTTGGACTTTTTGTTTTTGAGTAGCTGCTGGACGTTTTGAAGCGGTTTGGGATCTGCTAGAGTGCAAGGTAATACATAGAGTTTGAGGAAAGTGATATACACATTTTATATCTCCAGGGAGGTGGATGCAGTTCAGTGTGTGCGAGTTACATGTTGAGCAGCTGATCACACAGAAAAGAAGAGGCTGCGCTGCAATTGCCTTTTCATTTGCAGCTTATAAACTGCACAGCCCACAATGAAACAATTCCACTTCCTTCTGTGCTACATACAGGATCACATTCTCTCCGTCTCTAAGAGCCAGGACCCCCAGCGGAGCTCTTCCTTGCGCTGCTCCTACACCAATGAGGCCGGAGCCGCAAACAGCTTGGCTTTTTCCCTGGCACCGTCTGCCAGCGCTCATCAAAATAACCACACGATGGCGCTGTCGACTAACAAAAGAAGGAAACGCACCGAGGCCAGCTCCAAAGGACAGAGCCGAGTTGGAAACGTCCCTGCTCTCAAATTAACTGTGCCAGGAAAAAAAGACTTTGCTGATCTTCTCCCTCCAAGTGTGCAAACACTTTTGCACCACACTCAAAGGGCAACACGAAATCCTCTGCCCTAACAAACATTTTCACTCTCGCAGAGTCCGGTAACAAACTCAAAGACATCCGCTCAACAAATGTGCCAGCGGAGAGAGAAAGTTCTTTGCTGCCTACAATTTCAGCTTCACCCATCAAACAATGAACACACACCCTGCTATTGGCACTTTTCTTTTCAGCTCTACGCTCCTAAGCTTTCAGTCTCAGAGTCAAGATCCAAGCAGCATGGCAACAGGGACTACTCACACACTAAAGCTACAAGGACAAAAAGCTCAACAACTTGGTGTCTAGATTCCCACTGTCAGTTCAACAGCTCTAACCCACAGGGAAACCTCTTGGGAAAAACCTTTAAATTCACTGAGACCACCCAAAGTGCCCATCCAAACTTAATTTCTTTGCCAAAGAGAAGAACAAGAAGCTCATTTCAAGAGAAATGGCATCCCCTCCTCCAAAATCCAAAACATCCTGTGACTGATCCCATACAATGGTGTCAGAACACTCTTACTAGAGGCAGACAGCCTTCCAAAGATGGATACTGACTCAATGACTGTACAAATTGAGGGAGTGCTTCCAAATATGCCGGCACAAGAAGCTGCTGTCGTCCTTGAGCTGCGCGACACAGCTTGTTATCTGCACCTCCAACTCTGGGGCTACGTGCTTTCCTTCCCATGAGAAAGCATTGCCATTCTCCTTCAGGAACTTACCAAGCCAAGCTGTATGCCATGTCCTGTACTATGTCCAACAATGGCTCCTGCAGAGAAGGGTCTACGACATAAATATCTTGCTGGACTATACCTCCTCATGGTACCTTTAACGCCTGCCCTATTACATTGTCACTATATCTTTTACTTGCCAAGGAAAGGCACTCAGAGTCACTTGGCCTTGCCTTGCCTTTGATGCTGTGGCTATGCTTGTTTGCTTATGTGTGCCTTGCCTGGCAAGACCTAGAAAGACCTTCCTTGCTTTGCTTTGCCTTGCCTACCGCTCTTTGCAATGCAAACCAAGTGTAGGCGCAATTGTAGGCAAGTCAAGGGAGAAGCTGACAAGGCTGGAGCCATGAGGGGCAAGCAAATGGAGTGGTAGGTGAGAGAAGGCCCAGAACTTCTAGGCAAGGATGGGCATAGGAAGGCCAGGCAGAAACAGGAGGGGTTAGGCAAGGCTAGGTTTCCCTGGAGGAAAGCAGTAGGCAGGTCAAGTGTGGGCGTAGGCACTGGAGGGAGTGCAAGGCTAGGGAGGCAAGGCAGGGCAAGGCAAGGAAACTTTTGGGTCACCAAGGCAAGACAAATGAGAGGTACATTCAAAGACTGCTGGTACACAAAAGAGGCTAGGACAGACTTCTCTGTCTGGCCTTGATCTCACATGGGCCATCTCTAATCTGCACCTAAACCACTTGGATTACCTGCTTTCCTTGGTATACAAAAGAACTGTCATCCTGGTCCTGAAGCGCAAAGGTGAAATGTGAATTTTATGTCCAAAATTCAAGACATGTAAGGATAGGTGCCAGAAGCAAGCTGCCAGGACAGATGGGTGTGCTTGCACTTGACCTCTTTGGGCTTCCTCTCACATGCTCCTGAAACGCTGGAGGTACGTGAAAGCCTTGAGAGTCCTAGGAGAAGCAGGCAGGGCAAGGCAAGATGAAGAAATGCCGCAAAAAGAGGGGTATTGAATTCCAGGTGGGGGACGAGTGAGCAAGGGAATGCAAGGCAAAGGAGAGGAGAGGTTCAAAGGTAACGCCAAGAAAAGTGGTGGCTTTGCCAGGCAAGACAAAGGAGAGGCAAGCAAGGCAATGAGAGTCCTAGAAGGAGAAGGAAATGAAAGATTGGAGCTGGACAAAGGGGAAGGGAAACTGGACAAAGTGGCAAGGGGGATGGGTGGTGCAAGGCACTGGACTGGTAGGAAGGGCAAGGGAAAGACATGGATGGGTCAGGAAGGAAGAGGAAAACAATGGCCAGGAATGACAAAGAAATGCAAGGTTGGATAGGAAAGGAAAGGCAAGGCAATGTAGGGAAGGGGTAGGCCAGACAATGGGTGTCTTAAGAGGAAAAGTATGCATAGCAAGGCCAAGAGAAAAGCGGTAAAGAAGTTAGCGTGGGCGATAGGTGAGTGTAGCTGAGAAAGAAAGAAAGAAAGAAAGTGCCTCATTCCAGTATGTATGTATGTGTGTGTGAAGTTTGCAGGATGTAAAGCAGAGACTTGATGGTGGAGTGAAAGGATGCTTTTGAATACACGTGGCAAGGTCCAAGCAAACTATTTGTCTTGGCACATCTGTGTTACATAAACTTCTTAGTTTAGATTCAGACTGTAAGCGGGACAGAGAACACCCCTAAAATTACAGCTGAGCAAGAAAGCAGGTCGCATCAGCATGTTTTAAAGGAAGCAGTTTTTTTGTGTGAGAAGAAAATGGACATATGAGACTCCAGCAGTATTGACGTTCAGCTTAGAAGCAAAGTGCAATGATTCCGTACAAACTCTGAAAATGAAACGCAGCAATAAAAAGGCAATGGGACATGTCAGCGAAAGCTTTGTGGCCAAGCAGGGTGAGATGTTTGAAGCAGAACCACAGTTTGGTTTCACTAAGGATCCATCATGGTGGATTGCAAACATGTGCCAAGACAACACATATTCTGCAGCTGTTGCAGCTCTCCGCAGGAACACTAGCGCTTTCCCTTAGACTCTAAAATGCAGAGAAATGGCCTGCGCAGCGCAGAAGCTATTTGTGCTGCTTGTACACCTCTTCCAACCCCTCAGTGGAAACTATTGCGCCTGCCTTTAGACTCTGAGATCCAGAGAACACAATGGTAGAGGCAGTGGAGAATGGAAGGAGAGAGTGAAGTTTGATGAGTGAGTTTGATGTGACTTATGTGGAGCACGCAGAAAATGTAGCCCCGTACTGGTTTTTACACCTGGAGCCTATTTCTGTAAGACACTTCAGGTGGACATTTTTGATCAAGAAGCCAGAGTGAAAAAATTGACAGCAGGTCTCTCTGGGAAAGAAAAAGCAGCAAGGCGTCGTGTGCCATTTAAATGCTGCTATAAGAAGGGCGTACTTTAGCAGCATCTCTCTTGACACTTCTATCTGTGTAATCTCTAGCTGCTTGGACACAGCGACACTGAAAATAATTGTACTGCAAATACCAAGTTACACAGGGAAAAAGGGTAGGTCAGCAAATGCCTTCTGTCCTGGCACATCTCTCAGTCAGAACTCCAGCTGAAAAATTTTGCTGTAATGATGGACTTTGCCACTTGGAGAGAATTTATATAGTTGGGAAGAAGCATTCAAAGCCCTAGTGCATTTCGTCTATTTTACGGACTGCAAGGGCACTCTAAAGGCCAGCACTAGCATTTTGTTGGACTTTTTCTTTTTGAGTAGCTGCTGGACGTTTTGAAGCGGTTTGGGATCTGCTAGAGTGCAAGGTAATACATAGAGTTTGAGGAAAGTGATATACACATTTTATATCTCCAGGGAGGTGGATGCAGTTCAGTGTGTGCGAGTTACATGTTGAGCAGCTGATCACACAGAAAAGAAGAGGCTGCGCTGCAATTGCCTTTTCATTTGCAGCTTATAAACTGCACAGCCCACAATGAAACAATTCCACTTCCTTCTGTGCTACATACAGGATCACATTCTCTCCGTCTCTAAGAGCCAGGACCCCCAGCGGAGCTCTTCCCTGCGCTGCTCCTACACCAATGAGGCCGGAGCCGCAAACAGCTTGGCTTTTTCCCTGGCACCGTCTGCCAGCGCTCATCAAAATAACCACACGATGGCGCTGTCGACTAACAAAAGAAGGAAACGCACCGAGGCCAGCTCCAAAGGACAGAGCCGAGTTGGAAACGTCCCTGCTCTCAAATTAACTGTGCCAGGAAAAAAAGACTTTGCTGATCTTCCCCCTCCAAGTGTGCAAACACTTTTGCACCACACTCAAAGGGCAACACGAAATCCTCTGCCCTAACAAACATTTTCACTCTCGCAGAGTCCGGTAACAAACTCAAAGACATCCGCTCAACAAATGTGCCAGCGGAGAGAGAAAGTTCTTTGCTGCCTACAATTTCAGCTTCACCCATCAAACAATGAACACACACCCTGCTATTGGCACTTTTCTTTTCAGCTCTGCGCTCCTAAGCTTTCAGTCTCAGAGTCAAGATCCAAGCAGCACTGCAACAGGGACTACTCACACACTAAAGCGACAAGGACAAAAAGCTCAACAACTTGGTGTCTAGATTCCCACTGTCAGTTCAACAGCTCTAACCCACAGGGAAACCTCTTGGGAAAAACCTTTAAATTCCCTGAGACCACCCAAAGGGCCCATCCAAACTTAATTTCTTTGCCAAAGAGAAGAACAAGAAGCTCATTTCAAGAGAAATGGCATCCCCTCCTCCAAAATCCAAAACATCCAGTGACTGATCCCATACAATGGTGTCAGAACACTCTTACTAGAGGCAGACAGCCTTCCAAAGATGGATACTGACTCAATGACTGTACAAATTGAGGGAGTGCTTCCAAATATGCCGGCACAAGAAGCTGCTGTCGTCCTTGAGCTGCGCGACACAGCTTCTTATCTGCACCTCCAACTCTGGGGCTACGTGCTTTCCTTCCCATGAGAAAGCATTGCCATTCTTCTTCAGGAACTTACCAAGCCAAACTGTATGCCATGTCCTGTACTATGTCCAACAATGGCTCCTGCACAGAAGGGTCTACGACATAAATATCTTGCTGGACTATACCTCCTCATGGTACCTTTAACGCCTGCCCTATTACATTGTCACTATATCTTTTACTTGCCAAGGAAAGGCACTCAGAGTCACTTGGCCTTGCCTTGCCTTTGATGCTGTGGCTAGTCTACTCTTGTTTTGCTTGTTTGCTTATGTGTGCCTTGCCTGGCAAGACCTAGAAAGACCTTCCTTGCTTTGCTTTGCCTTGCCTACCGCTCTTTGCAATGCAAACCAAGTGTAGGCGCAATTGTAGGCAAGTCAAGGGAGAAGCTGACAAGGCTGGAGCCATGACGGGCAAGCAAATGGAGTGGTAGGTGAGAGAAGGCCCAGAACTTCTAGGCAAGGATGGGCATAGGAAGGCCAGGCAGAAACAGGAAGGGCTAGGCAAGGCTAGGTTTCCCTGGAGGAAAGCAGTAGGCAGGTCAAGTGTGGGCGTAGGCACTGGAGGGAGTGCAAGGCTAGGGAGGCAAGGCAGGGCAAGGCAAGGAAACTTTTGGGTCACCAAGGCAAGACAAATGAGAGGTACATTCAAAGACTGCTGGTACACAAAAGAGGCTAGGACAGACTTCTCTGTCTGGCCTTGATCTCACATGGGCCATCTCTAATCTGCACCTAAACCACTTGGATTACCTGCTTTCCTTGGTATACAAAAGAACTGTCATCCTGGTCCTGAAGCGCAAAGGTGAAATGTGAATTTTATGTCCAAAATTCAAGACATGTAAGGATAGGTGCCAGAAGCAAGCTGCCAGGACAGATGGGTGTGCTTGCACTTGACCTCTTTTGGGCTTCCTCTCACATGCTCCTGAAACGCTGGAGGTACGTGAAAGCCTTGAGAGTCCTAGGAGAAGCAGGCAGGGCGAGGCAAGATGAAGAAATTCCGCAAAAAGAGGGGTATTGAATTCCAGGTGGGGGACGAGTGAGCAAGGGAATGCAAGGCAAAGGAGAGGAGAGGTTCAAAGGTAACGCCAAGAAAAGTGGTGGCTTTGCAAGGCAAGACAAAGGAGAGGCAAGCAAGGCAATGAGAGTCCTAGAAGGAGAAGGAAATGAAAGATTGGAACTGGACAAAGGGAAGGGAAACTGGACAAAGTGGCAAGGGGGATGGGTGGTGCAAGGCACTGGACTGGTAGGAAGGGCAAGGGAAAGACATGGATGGGCCAGGGAGGAAGAGGAAAACAATGGCCAGGAATGACAAAGAAATGCAAGGTTGGATAGGAAAGGAAAGGCAAGGCAATGTAGGGAAGGGGTAGGCCAGACAATGGGTGTCTTAAGAAGGAAAAGTAGCATAGAGAAAGGCCAAGAGAAAAGCGAAAAAAAAGAAGAAAAGAAGAAAAAAGAAAGAAAGAAGAAAGAAAAAAAAGAAAAGAAAGAAAGAAAGAAAGAGAAAGAAAGAAAGAAAGAAAGAAAGAAAGAAAGAAAGAAAGAAAGAAAGAAAGAAAGAAAGAAAGAAAGAAAGAAAGAAAGAAAGAAAGAAAGAAAGAAAGAAAGAAAGAAAGAAAGAAAAAGAAAGAAAGAAAGAAAGAAAGAAAGAAAGAAAGAAAGAAAAGAAAGAAAGAAAGAAAGAAAGAAAGAAAGAAAGAAAGAAAGAAAGAAAGAAAGAAAGAAAGAAAGAAAGAAAGAAAGAGCCTCATTCCAGTATGTATGTATGTATGTGTGTGTGAAGTTTGCAGGATGTAAAGCAGAGACTTGATGGTGGAGTGAAAGGATGCTTTTGAATACACGTGGCAAGGTCCAAGCAAACTATTTGTCTTGGCACATCTGTGTTACATAAACTTCTTAGTTTAGATTCAGACTGTAAGCGGGACAGAGAACACCCCTAAAATTACAGCTGAGCAAGAAAGCAGGTCGCATCAGCATGTTTTAAAGGAAGCAGTTTTTTTGTGTGAGAAGAAAATGGACATATGAGACTCCAGCAGTATTGACGTTCAGCTTAGAAGCAAAGTGCAATGATTCCGTACAAACTCTGAAAATGAAACGCAGCAATAAAAAGGCAATGGGACATGTCAGCGAAAGCTTTGTGGCCAAGCAGGGTGAGATGTTTGAAGCAGAACCACAGTTTGGTTTCACTAAGGATCCATCATGGTGGATTGCAAACATGTGCCAAGACAACACATATTCTGCAGCTGTTGCAGCTCTCCGCAGGAACACTAGCGCTTTCCCTTAGGCTCTAAAATGCAGAGAAATGGCCTGCGCAGCGCAGAAGCTATTTGTGCTGCTTGTACACCTCTTCCAACCCCTCGGTGGAAACTATTGCGCCTGCCTTTAGACTCTGAGATCCAGAGAACACAATGGTAGAGGCAGTGGAGAATGGAAGGAGAGAGTGAAGTTTGATGAGTGAGTTTGATGTGACTTATGTGGAGCACGCAGAAAATGTAGCCCCGTACTGGTTTTTATACCTGGAGCCTATTTCTGTAAGACATTTCAGGTGGACATTTTTGATCAAGAAGCCAGAGTGAAAAAATTGACAGCAGGTCTCTCTGGGAAAGAAAAAGCAGCAAGGCGTCGTGTGCCATTTAAATGCTGCTATAAGAAGGGCGTACTTTAGCAGCATCTCTCTTGACACTTCTATCTGTGTAATCTCTAGCTGCTTGGACACAGCGACACTGAAAATAATTGTACTGCAAATACCAAGTTACACAGGGAAAAAGGGTAGGTCAGCAAATGCCTTCTGTCCTGGCACATCTCTCAGTCAGAACTCCAGCTGAAAAATTTTGCTGTAATGATGGACTTTGCCACCTGGAGAGAATTTATATAGTTGGGAAGAAGCATTCAAAGCCCTAGTGCATTTCGTCTATTTTACGGACTGCAAGGGCACTCTAAAGGCCAGCACTAGCTTTTTGTTGGACTTTTTGTTTTTGAGTAGCTGCTGGACGTTTTGAAGCGGTTTGGGATCTGCTAGAGTGCAAGGTAATACATAGAGTTTGAGGAAAGTGATATACACATTTTATATCTCCAGGGAGGTGGATGCAGTTCAGTGTGTGCGAGTTACATGTTGAGCAGCTGATCACACAGAAAAGAAGAGGCTGCGCTGCAATTGCCTTTTCATTTGCAGCTTATAAACTGCACAGCCCACAATGAAACAATTCCACTTCCTTCTGTGCTACATACAGGATCACATTCTCTCCGTCTCTAAGAGCCAGGACCCCCAGCGGAGCTCTTCCTTGCGCTGCTCCTACACCAATGAGGCCGGAGCCGCAAACAGCTTGGCTTTTTCCCTGGCACCGTCTGCCAGCGCTCATCAAAATAACCACACGATGGCGCTGTCGACTAACAAAAGAAGGAAACGCACCGAGGCCAGCTCCAAAGGACAGAGCCGAGTTGGAAACGTCCCTGCTCTCAAATTAACTGTGCCAGGAAAAAAAGACTTTGCTGATCTTCTCCCTCCAAGTGTGCAAACACTTTTGCACCACACTCAAAGGGCAACACGAAATCCTCTGCCCTAACAAACATTTTCACTCTCGCAGAGTCCGGTAACAAACTCAAAGACATCCGCTCAACAAATGTGCCAGCGGAGAGAGAAAGTTCTTTGCTGCCTACAATTTCAGCTTCACCCATCAAACAATGAACACACACCCTGCTATTGGCACTTTTCTTTTCAGCTCTACGCTCCTAAGCTTTCAGTCTCAGAGTCAAGATCCAAGCAGCATGGCAACAGGGACTACTCACACACTAAAGCTACAAGGACAAAAAGCTCAACAACTTGGTGTCTAGATTCCCACTGTCAGTTCAACAGCTCTAACCCACAGGGAAACCTCTTGGGAAAAACCTTTAAATTCACTGAGACCACCCAAAGTGCCCATCCAAACTTAATTTCTTTGCCAAAGAGAAGAACAAGAAGCTCATTTCAAGAGAAATGGCATCCCCTCCTCCAAAATCCAAAACATCCTGTGACTGATCCCATACAATGGTGTCAGAACACTCTTACTAGAGGCAGACAGCCTTCCAAAGATGGATACTGACTCAATGACTGTACAAATTGAGGGAGTGCTTCCAAATATGCCGGCACAAGAAGCTGCTGTCGTCCTTGAGCTGCGCGACACAGCTTGTTATCTGCACCTCCAACTCTGGGGCTACGTGCTTTCCTTCCCATGAGAAAGCATTGCCATTCTCCTTCAGGAACTTACCAAGCCAAGCTGTATGCCATGTCCTGTACTATGTCCAACAATGGCTCCTGCAGAGAAGGGTCTACGACATAAATATCTTGCTGGACTATACCTCCTCATGGTACCTTTAACGCCTGCCCTATTACATTGTCACTATATCTTTTACTTGCCAAGGAAAGGCACTCAGAGTCACTTGGCCTTGCCTTGCCTTTGATGCTGTGGCTAGTCTACTCTTGTTTTGCTTGTTTGCTTATGTGTGCCTTGCCTGGCAAGACCTAGAAAGACCTTCCTTGCTTTGCTTTGCCTTGCCTACCGCTCTTTGCAATGCAAACCAAGTGTAGGCGCAATTGTAGGCAAGTCAAGGGAGAAGCTGACAAGGCTGGAGCCATGAGGGGCAAGCAAATGGAGTGGTAGGTGAGAGAAGGCCCAGAACTTCTAGGCAAGGATGGGCATAGGAAGGCCAGGCAGAAACAGGAGGGGTTAGGCAAGGCTAGGTTTCCCTGGAGGAAAGCAGTAGGCAGGTCAAGTGTGGGCGTAGGCACTGGAGGGAGTGCAAGGCTAGGGAGGCAAGGCAGGGCAAGGCAAGGAAACTTTTGGGTCACCAAGGCAAGACAAATGAGAGGTACATTCAAAGACTGCTGGTACACAAAAGAGGCTAGGACAGACTTCTCTGTCTGGCCTTGATCTCACATGGGCCATCTCTAATCTGCACCTAAACCACTTGGATTACCTGCTTTCCTTGGTATACAAAAGAACTGTCATCCTGGTCCTGAAGCGCAAAGGTGAAATGTGAATTTTATGTCCAAAATTCAAGACATGTAAGGATAGGTGCCAGAAGCAAGCTGCCAGGACAGATGGGTGTGCTTGCACTTGACCTCTTTTGGGCTTCCTCTCACATGCTCCTGAAACGCTGGAGGTACGTGAAAGCCTTGAGAGTCCTAGGAGAAGCAGGCAGGGCAAGGCAAGATGAAGAAATGCCGCAAAAAGAGGGGTATTGAATTCCAGGTGGGGGACGAGTGAGCAAGGGAATGCAAGGCAAAGGAGAGGAGAGGTTCAAAGGTAACGCCAAGAAAAGTGGTGGCTTTGCCAGGCAAGACAAAGGAGAGGCAAGCAAGGCAATGAGAGTCCTAGAAGGAGAAGGAAATGAAAGATTGGAGCTGGACAAAGGGGAAGGGAAACTGGACAAAGTGGCAAGGGGGATGGGTGGTGCAAGGCACTGGACTGGTAGGAAGGGCAAGGGAAAGACATGGATGGGTCAGGAAGGAAGAGGAAAACAATGGCCAGGAATGACAAAGAAATGCAAGGTTGGATAGGAAAGGAAAGGCAAGGCAATGTAGGGAAGGGGTAGGCCAGACAATGGGTGTCTTAAGAGGAAAAGTATGCATAGCAAGGCCAAGAGAAAAGCGGTAAAGAAGTTAGCGTGGGCGATAGGTGAGTGTAGCTGAGAAAGAAAGAAAGAAAGAAAGTGCCTCATTCCAGTATGTATGTATGTGTGTGTGAAGTTTGCAGGATGTAAAGCAGAGACTTGATGGTGGAGTGAAAGGATGCTTTTGAATACACGTGGCAAGGTCCAAGCAAACTATTTGTCTTGGCACATCTGTGTTACATAAACTTCTTAGTTTAGATTCAGACTGTAAGCGGGACAGAGAACACCCCTAAAATTACAGCTGAGCAAGAAAGCAGGTCGCATCAGCATGTTTTAAAGGAAGCAGTTTTTTTGTGTGAGAAGAAAATGGACATATGAGACTCCAGCAGTATTGACGTTCAGCTTAGAAGCAAAGTGCAATGATTCCGTACAAACTCTGAAAATGAAACGCAGCAATAAAAAGGCAATGGGACATGTCAGCGAAAGCTTTGTGGCCAAGCAGGGTGAGATGTTTGAAGCAGAACCACAGTTTGGTTTCACTAAGGATCCATCATGGTGGATTGCAAACATGTGCCAAGACAACACATATTCTGCAGCTGTTGCAGCTCTCCGCAGGAACACTAGCGCTTTCCCTTAGACTCTAAAATGCAGAGAAATGGCCTGCGCAGCGCAGAAGCTATTTGTGCTGCTTGTACACCTCTTCCAACCCCTCAGTGGAAACTATTGCGCCTGCCTTTAGACTCTGAGATCCAGAGAACACAATGGTAGAGGCAGTGGAGAATGGAAGGAGAGAGTGAAGTTTGATGAGTGAGTTTGATGTGACTTATGTGGAGCACGCAGAAAATGTAGCCCCGTACTGGTTTTTACACCTGGAGCCTATTTCTGTAAGACACTTCAGGTGGACATTTTTGATCAAGAAGCCAGAGTGAAAAAATTGACAGCAGGTCTCTCTGGGAAAGAAAAAGCAGCAAGGCGTCGTGTGCCATTTAAATGCTGCTATAAGAAGGGCGTACTTTAGCAGCATCTCTCTTGACACTTCTATCTGTGTAATCTCTAGCTGCTTGGACACAGCGACACTGAAAATAATTGTACTGCAAATACCAAGTTACACAGGGAAAAAGGGTAGGTCAGCAAATGCCTTCTGTCCTGGCACATCTCTCAGTCAGAACTCCAGCTGAAAAATTTTGCTGTAATGATGGACTTTGCCACTTGGAGAGAATTTATATAGTTGGGAAGAAGCATTCAAAGCCCTAGTGCATTTCGTCTATTTTACGGACTGCAAGGGCACTCTAAAGGCCAGCACTAGCATTTTGTTGGACTTTTTCTTTTTGAGTAGCTGCTGGACGTTTTGAAGCGGTTTGGGATCTGCTAGAGTGCAAGGTAATACATAGAGTTTGAGGAAAGTGATATACACATTTTATATCTCCAGGGAGGTGGATGCAGTTCAGTGTGTGCGAGTTACATGTTGAGCAGCTGATCACACAGAAAAGAAGAGGCTGCGCTGCAATTGCCTTTTCATTTGCAGCTTATAAACTGCACAGCCCACAATGAAACAATTCCACTTCCTTCTGTGCTACATACAGGATCACATTCTCTCCGTCTCTAAGAGCCAGGACCCCCAGCGGAGCTCTTCCCTGCGCTGCTCCTACACCAATGAGGCCGGAGCCGCAAACAGCTTGGCTTTTTCCCTGGCACCGTCTGCCAGCGCTCATCAAAATAACCACACGATGGCGCTGTCGACTAACAAAAGAAGGAAACGCACCGAGGCCAGCTCCAAAGGACAGAGCCGAGTTGGAAACGTCCCTGCTCTCAAATTAACTGTGCCAGGAAAAAAAGACTTTGCTGATCTTCCCCCTCCAAGTGTGCAAACACTTTTGCACCACACTCAAAGGGCAACACGAAATCCTCTGCCCTAACAAACATTTTCACTCTCGCAGAGTCCGGTAACAAACTCAAAGACATCCGCTCAACAAATGTGCCAGCGGAGAGAGAAAGTTCTTTGCTGCCTACAATTTCAGCTTCACCCATCAAACAATGAACACACACCCTGCTATTGGCACTTTTCTTTTCAGCTCTGCGCTCCTAAGCTTTCAGTCTCAGAGTCAAGATCCAAGCAGCACTGCAACAGGGACTACTCACACACTAAAGCGACAAGGACAAAAAGCTCAACAACTTGGTGTCTAGATTCCCACTGTCAGTTCAACAGCTCTAACCCACAGGGAAACCTCTTGGGAAAAACCTTTAAATTCCCTGAGACCACCCAAAGGGCCCATCCAAACTTAATTTCTTTGCCAAAGAGAAGAACAAGAAGCTCATTTCAAGAGAAATGGCATCCCCTCCTCCAAAATCCAAAACATCCAGTGACTGATCCCATACAATGGTGTCAGAACACTCTTACTAGAGGCAGACAGCCTTCCAAAGATGGATACTGACTCAATGACTGTACAAATTGAGGGAGTGCTTCCAAATATGCCGGCACAAGAAGCTGCTGTCGTCCTTGAGCTGCGCGACACAGCTTCTTATCTGCACCTCCAACTCTGGGGCTACGTGCTTTCCTTCCCATGAGAAAGCATTGCCATTCTTCTTCAGGAACTTACCAAGCCAAACTGTATGCCATGTCCTGTACTATGTCCAACAATGGCTCCTGCACAGAAGGGTCTACGACATAAATATCTTGCTGGACTATACCTCCTCATGGTACCTTTAACGCCTGCCCTATTACATTGTCACTATATCTTTTACTTGCCAAGGAAAGGCACTCAGAGTCACTTGGCCTTGCCTTGCCTTTGATGCTGTGGCTAGTCTACTCTTGTTTTGCTTGTTTGCTTATGTGTGCCTTGCCTGGCAAGACCTAGAAAGACCTTCCTTGCTTTGCTTTGCCTTGCCTACCGCTCTTTGCAATGCAAACCAAGTGTAGGCGCAATTGTAGGCAAGTCAAGGGAGAAGCTGACAAGGCTGGAGCCATGACGGGCAAGCAAATGGAGTGGTAGGTGAGAGAAGGCCCAGAACTTCTAGGCAAGGATGGGCATAGGAAGGCCAGGCAGAAACAGGAAGGGCTAGGCAAGGCTAGGTTTCCCTGGAGGAAAGCAGTAGGCAGGTCAAGTGTGGGCGTAGGCACTGGAGGGAGTGCAAGGCTAGGGAGGCAAGGCAGGGCAAGGCAAGGAAACTTTTGGGTCACCAAGGCAAGACAAATGAGAGGTACATTCAAAGACTGCTGGTACACAAAAGAGGCTAGGACAGACTTCTCTGTCTGGCCTTGATCTCACATGGGCCATCTCTAATCTGCACCTAAACCACTTGGATTACCTGCTTTCCTTGGTATACAAAAGAACTGTCATCCTGGTCCTGAAGCGCAAAGGTGAAATGTGAATTTTATGTCCAAAATTCAAGACATGTAAGGATAGGTGCCAGAAGCAAGCTGCCAGGACAGATGGGTGTGCTTGCACTTGACCTCTTTTGGGCTTCCTCTCACATGCTCCTGAAACGCTGGAGGTACGTGAAAGCCTTGAGAGTCCTAGGAGAAGCAGGCAGGGCGAGGCAAGATGAAGAAATTCCGCAAAAAGAGGGGTATTGAATTCCAGGTGGGGGACGAGTGAGCAAGGGAATGCAAGGCAAAGGAGAGGAGAGGTTCAAAGGTAACGCCAAGAAAAGTGGTGGCTTTGCAAGGCAAGACAAAGGAGAGGCAAGCAAGGCAATGAGAGTCCTAGAAGGAGAAGGAAATGAAAGATTGGAACTGGACAAAGGGGAAGGGAAACTGGACAAAGTGGCAAGGGGGATGGGTGGTGCAAGGCACTGGACTGGTAGGAAGGGCAAGGGAAAGACATGGATGGGCCAGGGAGGAAGAGGAAAACAATGGCCAGGAATGACAAAGAAATGCAAGGTTGGATAGGAAAGGAAAGGCAAGGCAATGTAGGGAAGGGGTAGGCCAGACAATGGGTGTCTTAAGAGGAAAAGTATGCATAGCAAGGCCAAGAGAAAAGCGGTAAAGAAGTTAGCGTGGGCGATAGGTGAGTGTAGCTGAGAAAGAAAGAAAGAAAGAAAGTGCCTCATTCCAGTATGTATGTATGTGTGTGTGAAGTTTGCAGGATGTAAAGCAGAGACTTGATGGTGGAGTGAAAGGATGCTTTTGAATACACGTGGCAAGGTCCAAGCAAACTATTTGTCTTGGCACATCTGTGTTACATAAACTTCTTAGTTTAGATTCAGACTGTAAGCGGGACAGAGAACACCCCTAAAATTACAGCTGAGCAAGAAAGCAGGTCGCATCAGCATGTTTTAAAGGAAGCAGTTTTTTTGTGTGAGAAGAAAATGGACATATGAGACTCCAGCAGTATTGACGTTCAGCTTAGAAGCAAAGTGCAATGATTCCGTACAAACTCTGAAAATGAAACGCAGCAATAAAAAGGCAATGGGACATGTCAGCGAAAGCTTTGTGGCCAAGCAGGGTGAGATGTTTGAAGCAGAACCACAGTTTGGTTTCACTAAGGATCCATCATGGTGGATTGCAAACATGTGCCAAGACAACACATATTCTGCAGCTGTTGCAGCTCTCCGCAGGAACACTAGCGCTTTCCCTTAGACTCTAAAATGCAGAGAAATGGCCTGCGCAGCGCAGAAGCTATTTGTGCTGCTTGTACACCTCTTCCAACCCCTCAGTGGAAACTATTGCGCCTGCCTTTAGACTCTGAGATCCAGAGAACACAATGGTAGAGGCAGTGGAGAATGGAAGGAGAGAGTGAAGTTTGATGAGTGAGTTTGATGTGACTTATGTGGAGCACGCAGAAAATGTAGCCCCGTACTGGTTTTTACACCTGGAGCCTATTTCTGTAAGACACTTCAGGTGGACATTTTTGATCAAGAAGCCAGAGTGAAAAAATTGACAGCAGGTCTCTCTGGGAAAGAAAAAGCAGCAAGGCGTCGTGTGCCATTTAAATGCTGCTATAAGAAGGGCGTACTTTAGCAGCATCTCTCTTGACACTTCTATCTGTGTAATCTCTAGCTGCTTGGACACAGCGACACTGAAAATAATTGTACTGCAAATACCAAGTTACACAGGGAAAAAGGGTAGGTCAGCAAATGCCTTCTGTCCTGGCACATCTCTCAGTCAGAACTCCAGCTGAAAAATTTTGCTGTAATGATGGACTTTGCCACTTGGAGAGAATTTATATAGTTGGGAAGAAGCATTCAAAGCCCTAGTGCATTTCGTCTATTTTACGGACTGCAAAGGCACTCTAAAGGCCAGCACTAGCTTTTTGTTGGACTTTTTGTTTTTGAGTAGCTGCTGGACGTTTTGAAGCGGTTTGGGATCTGCTAGAGTGCAAGGTAATACATAGAGTTTGAGGAAAGTGATATACACATTTTATATCTCCAGGGAGGTGGATGCAGTTCAGTGTGTGCGAGTTACATGTTGAGCAGCTGATCACACAGAAAAGAAGAGGCTGCGCTGCAATTGCCTTTTCATTTGCAGCTTATAAACTGCACAGCCCACAATGAAACAATTCCACTTCCTTCTGTGCTACATACAGGATCACATTCTCTCCGTCTCTAAGAGCCAGGACCCCCAGCGGAGCTCTTCCCTGCGCTGCTCCTACACCAATGAGGCCGGAGCCGCAAACAGCTTGGCTTTTTCCCTGGCACCGTCTGCCAGCGCTCATCAAAATAACCACACGATGGCGCTGTCGACTAACAAAAGAAGGAAACGCACCGAGGCCAGCTCCAAAGGACAGAGCCGAGTTGGAAACGTCCCTGCTCTCAAATTAACTGTGCCAGGAAAAAAAGACTTTGCTGATCTTCCCCCTCCAAGTGTGCAAACACTTTTGCACCACACTCAAAGGGCAACACGAAATCCTCTGCCCTAACAAACATTTTCACTCTCGCAGAGTCCGGTAACAAACTCAAAGACATCCGCTCAACAAATGTGCCAGCGGAGAGAGAAAGTTCTTTGCTGCCTACAATTTCAGCTTCACCCATCAAACAATGAACACACACCCTGCTATTGGCACTTTTCTTTTCAGCTCTGCGCTCCTAAGCTTTCAGTCTCAGAGTCAAGATCCAAGCAGCACTGCAACAGGGACTACTCACACACTAAAGCGACAAGGACAAAAAGCTCAACAACTTGGTGTCTAGATTCCCACTGTCAGTTCAACAGCTCTAACCCACAGGGAAACCTCTTGGGAAAAACCTTTAAATTCCCTGAGACCACCCAAAGGGCCCATCCAAACTTAATTTCTTTGCCAAAGAGAAGAACAAGAAGCTCATTTCAAGAGAAATGGCATCCCCTCCTCCAAAATCCAAAACATCCAGTGACTGATCCCATACAATGGTGTCAGAACACTCTTACTAGAGGCAGACAGCCTTCCAAAGATGGATACTGACTCAATGACTGTACAAATTGAGGGAGTGCTTCCAAATATGCCGGCACAAGAAGCTGCTGTCGTCCTTGAGCTGCGCGACACAGCTTCTTATCTGCACCTCCAACTCTGGGGCTACGTGCTTTCCTTCCCATGAGAAAGCATTGCCATTCTTCTTCAGGAACTTACCAAGCCAAACTGTATGCCATGTCCTGTACTATGTCCAACAATGGCTCCTGCACAGAAGGGTCTACGACATAAATATCTTGCTGGACTATACCTCCTCATGGTACCTTTAACGCCTGCCCTATTACATTGTCACTATATCTTTTACTTGCCAAGGAAAGGCACTCAGAGTCACTTGGCCTTGCCTTGCCTTTGATGCTGTGGCTAGTCTACTCTTGTTTTGCTTGTTTGCTTATGTGTGCCTTGCCTGGCAAGACCTAGAAAGACCTTCCTTGCTTTGCTTTGCCTTGCCTACCGCTCTTTGCAATGCAAACCAAGTGTAGGCGCAATTGTAGGCAAGTCAAGGGAGAAGCTGACAAGGCTGGAGCCATGAGGGGCAAGCAAATGGAGTGGTAGGTGAGAGAAGGCCCAGAACTTCTAGGCAAGGATGGGCATAGGAAGGCCAGGCAGAAACAGGAAGGGCTAGGCAAGGCTAGGTTTCCCTGGAGGAAAGCAGTAGGCAGGTCAAGTGTGGGCGTAGGCACTGGAGGGAGTGCAAGGCTAGGGAGGCAAGGCAGGGCAAGGCAAGGAAACTTTTGGGTCACCAAGGCAAGACAAATGAGAGGTACATTCAAAGACTGCTGGTACACAAAAGAGGCTAGGACAGACTTCTCTGTCTGGCCTTGATCTCACATGGGCCATCTCTAATCTGCACCTAAACCACTTGGATTACCTGCTTTCCTTGGTATACAAAAGAACTGTCATCCTGGTCCTGAAGCGCAAAGGTGAAATGTGAATTTTATGTCCAAAATTCAAGACATGTAAGGATAGGTGCCAGAAGCAAGCTGCCAGGACAGATGGGTGTGCTTGCACTTGACCTCTTTTGGGCTTCCTCTCACATGCTCCTGAAACGCTGGAGGTACGTGAAAGCCTTGAGAGTCCTAGGAGAAGCAGGCAGGGCGAGGCAAGATGAAGAAATTCCGCAAAAAGAGGGGTATTGAATTCCAGGTGGGGGACGAGTGAGCAAGGGAATGCAAGGCAAAGGAGAGGAGAGGTTCAAAGGTAACGCCAAGAAAAGTGGTGGCTTTGCAAGGCAAGACAAAGGAGAGGCAAGCAAGGCAATGAGAGTCCTAGAAGGAGAAGGAAATGAAAGATTGGAACTGGACAAAGGGGAAGGGAAACTGGACAAAGTGGCAAGGGGGATGGGTGGTGCAAGGCACTGGACTGGTAGGAAGGGCAAGGGAAAGACATGGATGGGCCAGGGAGGAAGAGGAAAACAATGGCCAGGAATGACAAAGAAATGCAAGGTTGGATAGGAAAGGAAAGGCAAGGCAATGTAGGGAAGGGGTAGGCCAGACAATGGGTGTCTTAAGAGGAAAAGTATGCATAGCAAGGCCAAGAGAAAAGCGGTAAAGAAGTTAGCGTGGGCGATAGGTGAGTGTAGCTGAGAAAGAAAGAAAGAAAGAAAGTGCCTCATTCCAGTATGTATGTATGTGTGTGTGAAGTTTGCAGGATGTAAAGCAGAGACTTGATGGTGGAGTGAAAGGATGCTTTTGAATACACGTGGCAAGGTCCAAGCAAACTATTTGTCTTGGCACATCTGTGTTACATAAACTTCTTAGTTTAGATTCAGACTGTAAGCGGGACAGAGAACACCCCTAAAATTACAGCTGAGCAAGAAAGCAGGTCGCATCAGCATGTTTTAAAGGAAGCAGTTTTTTTGTGTGAGAAGAAAATGGACATATGAGACTCCAGCAGTATTGACGTTCAGCTTAGAAGCAAAGTGCAATGATTCCGTACAAACTCTGAAAATGAAACGCAGCAATAAAAAGGCAATGGGACATGTCAGCGAAAGCTTTGTGGCCAAGCAGGGTGAGATGTTTGAAGCAGAACCACAGTTTGGTTTCACTAAGGATCCATCATGGTGGATTGCAAACATGTGCCAAGACAACACATATTCTGCAGCTGTTGCAGCTCTCCGCAGGAACACTAGCGCTTTCCCTTAGACTCTAAAATGCAGAGAAATGGCCTGCGCAGCGCAGAAGCTATTTGTGCTGCTTGTACACCTCTTCCAACCCCTCAGTGGAAACTATTGCGCCTGCCTTTAGACTCTGAGATCCAGAGAACACAATGGTAGAGGCAGTGGAGAATGGAAGGAGAGAGTGAAGTTTGATGAGTGAGTTTGATGTGACTTATGTGGAGCACGCAGAAAATGTAGCCCCGTACTGGTTTTTACACCTGGAGCCTATTTCTGTAAGACACTTCAGGTGGACATTTTTGATCAAGAAGCCAGAGTGAAAAAATTGACAGCAGGTCTCTCTGGGAAAGAAAAAGCAGCAAGGCGTCGTGTGCCATTTAAATGCTGCTATAAGAAGGGCGTACTTTAGCAGCATCTCTCTTGACACTTCTATCTGTGTAATCTCTAGCTGCTTGGACACAGCGACACTGAAAATAATTGTACTGCAAATACCAAGTTACACAGGGAAAAAGGGTAGGTCAGCAAATGCCTTCTGTCCTGGCACATCTCTCAGTCAGAACTCCAGCTGAAAAATTTTGCTGTAATGATGGACTTTGCCACTTGGAGAGAATTTATATAGTTGGGAAGAAGCATTCAAAGCCCTAGTGCATTTCGTCTATTTTACGGACTGCAAAGGCACTCTAAAGGCCAGCACTAGCTTTTTGTTGGACTTTTTGTTTTTGAGTAGCTGCTGGACGTTTTGAAGCGGTTTGGGATCTGCTAGAGTGCAAGGTAATACATAGAGTTTGAGGAAAGTGATATACACATTTTATATCTCCAGGGAGGTGGATGCAGTTCAGTGTGTGCGAGTTACATGTTGAGCAGCTGATCACACAGAAAAGAAGAGGCTGCGCTGCAATTGCCTTTTCATTTGCAGCTTATAAACTGCACAGCCCACAATGAAACAATTCCACTTCCTTCTGTGCTACATACAGGATCACATTCTCTCCGTCTCTAAGAGCCAGGACCCCCAGCGGAGCTCTTCCCTGCGCTGCTCCTACACCAATGAGGCCGGAGCCGCAAACAGCTTGGCTTTTTCCCTGGCACCGTCTGCCAGCGCTCATCAAAATAACCACACGATGGCGCTGTCGACTAACAAAAGAAGGAAACGCACCGAGGCCAGCTCCAAAGGACAGAGCCGAGTTGGAAACGTCCCTGCTCTCAAATTAACTGTGCCAGGAAAAAAAGACTTTGCTGATCTTCCCCCTCCAAGTGTGCAAACACTTTTGCACCACACTCAAAGGGCAACACGAAATCCTCTGCCCTAACAAACATTTTCACTCTCGCAGAGTCCGGTAACAAACTCAAAGACATCCGCTCAACAAATGTGCCAGCGGAGAGAGAAAGTTCTTTGCTGCCTACAATTTCAGCTTCACCCATCAAACAATGAACACACACCCTGCTATTGGCACTTTTCTTTTCAGCTCTGCGCTCCTAAGCTTTCAGTCTCAGAGTCAAGATCCAAGCAGCACTGCAACAGGGACTACTCACACACTAAAGCGACAAGGACAAAAAGCTCAACAACTTGGTGTCTAGATTCCCACTGTCAGTTCAACATCTCTAACCCACAGGGAAACCTCTTGGGAAAAACCTTTAAATTCCCTGAGACCACCCAAAGGGCCCATCCAAACTTAATTTCTTTGCCAAAGAGAAGAACAAGAAGCTCATTTCAAGAGAAATGGCATCCCCTCCTCCAAAATCCAAAACATCCAGTGACTGATCCCATACAATGGTGTCAGAACACTCTTACTAGAGGCAGACAGCCTTCCAAAGATGGATACTGACTCAATGACTGTACAAATTGAGGGAGTGCTTCCAAATATGCCGGCACAAGAAGCTGCTGTCGTCCTTGAGCTGCGCGACACAGCTTCTTATCTGCACCTCCAACTCTGGGGCTACGTGCTTTCCTTCCCATGAGAAAGCATTGCCATTCTTCTTCAGGAACTTACCAAGCCAAACTGTATGCCATGTCCTGTACTATGTCCAACAATGGCTCCTGCACAGAAGGGTCTACGACATAAATATCTTGCTGGACTATACCTCCTCATGGTACCTTTAACGCCTGCCCTATTACATTGTCACTATATCTTTTACTTGCCAAGGAAAGGCACTCAGAGTCACTTGGCCTTGCCTTGCCTTTGATGCTGTGGCTAGTCTACTCTTGTTTTGCTTGTTTGCTTATGTGTGCCTTGCCTGGCAAGACCTAGAAAGACCTTCCTTGCTTTGCTTTGCCTTGCCTACCGCTCTTTGCAATGCAAACCAAGTGTAGGCGCAATTGTAGGCAAGTCAAGGGAGAAGCTGACAAGGCTGGAGCCATGAGGGGCAAGCAAATGGAGTGGTAGGTGAGAGAAGGCCCAGAACTTCTAGGCAAGGATGGGCATAGGAAGGCCAGGCAGAAACAGGAAGGGCTAGGCAAGGCTAGGTTTCCCTGGAGGAAAGCAGTAGGCAGGTCAAGTGTGGGCGTAGGCACTGGAGGGAGTGCAAGGCTAGGGAGGCAAGGCAGGGCAAGGCAAGGAAACTTTTGGGTCACCAAGGCAAGACAAATGAGAGGTACATTCAAAGACTGCTGGTACACAAAAGAGGCTAGGACAGACTTCTCTGTCTGGCCTTGATCTCACATGGGCCATCTCTAATCTGCACCTAAACCACTTGGATTACCTGCTTTCCTTGGTATACAAAAGAACTGTCATCCTGGTCCTGAAGCGCAAAGGTGAAATGTGAATTTTATGTCCAAAATTCAAGACATGTAAGGATAGGTGCCAGAAGCAAGCTGCCAGGACAGATGGGTGTGCTTGCACTTGACCTCTTTTGGGCTTCCTCTCACATGCTCCTGAAACGCTGGAGGTACGTGAAAGCCTTGAGAGTCCTAGGAGAAGCAGGCAGGGCGAGGCAAGATGAAGAAATTCCGCAAAAAGAGGGGTATTGAATTCCAGGTGGGGGACGAGTGAGCAAGGGAATGCAAGGCAAAGGAGAGGAGAGGTTCAAAGGTAACGCCAAGAAAAGTGGTGGCTTTGCAAGGCAAGACAAAGGAGAGGCAAGCAAGGCAATGAGAGTCCTAGAAGGAGAAGGAAATGAAAGATTGGAACTGGACAAAGGGGAAGGGAAACTGGACAAAGTGGCAAGGGGGATGGGTGGTGCAAGGCACTGGACTGGTAGGAAGGGCAAGGGAAAGACATGGATGGGCCAGGGAGGAAGAGGAAAACAATGGCCAGGAATGACAAAGAAATGCAAGGTTGGATAGGAAAGGAAAGGCAAGGCAATGTAGGGAAGGGGTAGGCCAGACAATGGGTGTCTTAAGAGGAAAAGTATGCATAGCAAGGCCAAGAGAAAAGCGGTAAAGAAGTTAGCGTGGGCGATAGGTGAGTGTAGCTGAGAAAGAAAGAAAGAAAGAAAGTGCCTCATTCCAGTATGTATGTATGTGTGTGTGAAGTTTGCAGGATGTAAAGCAGAGACTTGATGGTGGAGTGAAAGGATGCTTTTGAATACACGTGGCAAGATCCAAGCAAACTATTTGTCTTGGCACATCTGTGTCCCATAAACTTCTTAGTTTAGATTCAGACTGTAAGCAGGACAGAGAACACCCCTAAAATTACAGCTGAGCAAGAAAGCAGGTCGCATCAGCATGTTTTAAAGGAAGCAGTTTTTTTGTGTGAGAAGAAAATGGACATATGAGACTCCAGCAGTATCGACGTTCAGCTTAGAAGCAAAGTGCAATGATTCCGTACAAACTCTGAAAATGAAACGCAGCAATAAAAAGGCAATGGGACATGTCAGCGAAAGCTTTGTGGCCAAGCAGGGTGAGATGTTTGAAGCAGAACCACAGTTTGGTTTCACTAAGGATCCATCATGGTGGATTGCAAACATGTGCCAAGACAACACATATTCTGCAGCTGTTGCAGCTCTCCGCAGGAACACTAGCGCTTTCCCTTAGACTCTAAAATGCAGAGAAATGGCCTGCGCAGCGCAGAAGCTATTTGTGCTGCTTGTACACCTCTTCCAACCCCTCAGTGGAAACTATTGCGCCTGCCTTTAGACTCTGAGATCCAGAGAACACAATGGTAGAGGCAGTGGAGAATGGAAGGAGAGAGTGAAGTTTGATGAGTGAGTTTGATGTGACTTATGTGGAGCACGCAGAAAATGTAGCCCCGTACTGGTTTTTACACCTGGAGCCTATTTCTGTAAGACACTTCAGGTGGACATTTTTGATCAAGAAGCCAGAGTGAAAAAATTGACAGCAGGTCTCTCTGGGAAAGAAAAAGCAGCAAGGCGTCGTGTGCCATTTAAATGCTGCTATAAGAAGGGCGTACTTTAGCAGCATCTCTCTTGACACTTCTATCTGTGTAATCTCTAGCTGCTTGGACACAGCGACACTGAAAATAATTGTACTGCAAATACCAAGTTACACAGGGAAAAAGGGTAGGTCAGCAAATGCCTTCTGTCCTGGCACATCTCTCAGTCAGAACTCCAGCTGAAAAATTTTGCTGTAATGATGGACTTTGCCACTTGGAGAGAATTTATATAGTTGGGAAGAAGCATTCAAAGCCCTAGTGCATTTTGTCTATTTTACGGACTGCAAAGGCACTCTAAAGGCCAGCACTAGCTTTTTGTTGGACTTTTTCTTTTTGAGTAGCTGCTGGACGTTTTGAAGCGGTTTGGGATCTGCTAGAGTGCAAGGTAATACATAGAGTTTGAGGAAAGTGATATACACATTTTATATCTCCAGGGAGGTGGATGCAGTTCAGTGTGTGCGAGTTACATGTTGAGCAGCTGATCACACAGAAAAGAAGAGGCTGCGCTGCAATTGCCTTTTCATTTGCAGCTTATAAACTGCACAGCCCACAATGAAACAATTCCACTTCCTTCTGTGCTACATACAGGATCACATTCTCTCAGTCTCTAAGAGCCAGGACCCCCAGCGGAGCTCTTCCTTGCGCTGCTCCTACACCAATGAGGCCGGAGCCGCAAACAGCTTGGCTTTTTCCCTGGCACCGTCTGCCAGCGCTCATCAAAATAACCACACGATGGCGCTGTCGACTAACAAAAGAAGGAAACGCACCGAGGCCAGCTCCAAAGGACAGAGCCGAGTTGGAAACGTCCCTGCTCTCAAATTAACTGTGCCAGGAAAAAAAGACTTTGCTGATCTTCCCCCTCCAAGTGTGCAAACACTTTTGCACCACACTCAAAGGGCAACACGAAATCCTCTGCCCTAACAAACATTTTCACTCTCGCAGAGTCCGGTAACAAACTCAAAGACATCCGCTCAACAAATGTGCCAGCGGAGAGAGAAAGTTCTTTGCTGCCTACAATTTCAGCTTCACCCATCAAACAATGAACACACACCCTGCTATTGGCACTTTTCTTTTCAGCTCTACGCTCCTAAGCTTTCAGTCTCAGAGTCAAGATCCAAGCAGCATGGCAACAGGGACTACTCACACACTAAAGCTACAAGGACAAAAAGCTCAACAACTTGGTGTCTAGATTCCCACTGTCAGTTCAACAGCTCTAACCCACAGGGAAACCTCTTGGGAAAAACCTTTACATTCACTGAGACCACCCAAAGTGCCCATCCAAACTTAATTTCTTTGCCAAAGAGAAGAACAAGAAGCTCATTTCAAGAGAAATGGCATCCCCTCCTCCAAAATCCAAAACATCCAGTGACTGATCCCATACAATGGTGTCAGAACACTCTTACTAGAGGCAGACAGCCTTCCAAAGATGGATACTGACTCAATGACAGTACAAATTGAGGGAGTGCTTCCAAATATGCCGGCACAAGAAGCTGCTGTCGTCCTTGAGCTGCGCGACACAGCTTCTTATCTGCACCTCCAACTCTGGGGCTACGTGCTTTCCTTCCCATGAGAAAGCATTGCCATTCTCCTTCAGGAACTTACCAAGCCAAACTGTATGCCATGTCCTGTACTATGTCCAACAATGGCTCCTGCACAGAAGGGTCTACGACATAAATATCTTGCTGGACTACACCTCCTCATGGTACCTTTAACGCCTGCCCTATTACATTGACACTATATCTTTTACTTGCCAAGGAAAAGCACTCAGAGTCACTTGGCCTTGCCTTGCCTTTGATGCTGTGGCTAGTCTACTCTTGTTTTGCTTGCTTGCTTATGTGTGCCTTGCCTGGCAAGACCTAGAAAGACCTTCCTTGCTTTGCTTTGCCTTGCCTACCGCTCTTTGCAATGCAAACCAAGTGTAGGCGCAATTGTAGGCAAGTCAAGGGAGAAGCTGACAAGGCTGGAGCCATGAGGGGCAAGCAAATGGACTGGTAGGTGAGAGAAGGCCCAGAACTTCTAGGCAAGGATGGGCATAGGAAGGCCAGGCAGAAACAGGAAGGCCTAGGCAAGGCTAGGTTTCCCTGGAGGAAAGTAGTAGGCAGGTCAAGTGTGGGCGTAGGCACTGGAGGGAGTGCAATGCTAGGGAGGCAAGGCAGGGCAAGGCAAGGAAACTTTGGGGTCACCAAGGCAAGACAAATGAGAGGTACATTCAAAGACTGCTGGTACACAAAAGGGGCTAGGACAGACTTCTCTGTCTGGCCTTGATCTCACATGGGCCATCTCTAATCTGCACCTAAAACACTTGGATTACCTGCTTTCCTTGGTATACAAAAGAACTGTCATTCTGGTCCTGAAGCGCAAAGGTGAAATGTGAATTTTATGTCCAAAATTCAAGACATGTAAGGATAGGTGCCAGAAGCAAGCTGCCAGGACAGATGGGTGTGTTTGCTCGTGACCTCTTTTGGGCTTCCTCTCACATGCTCCTGAAACGCTGGAGGTACGTGAAAGCCTTGAGAGTCCTAGGAGAAGCAGGCAGGGCAAGGCAAGATGAAGAAATGCCGCAAAAAGAGGGGTATTGAATTCCAGGTGGGGGACGAGTGAGCAAGGGAATGCAAGGCAAGGGAGAGGAGAGGTTCAAAGGTAACGCCAAGAAAAGTGGTGGCTTTGCCAGGCAAGACAAAGGAGAGGCAAGCAAGGCAATGAGAGTCCTAGAAGGAGAAGGAAATGAAAGATTGGAGCTGGACAAAGGGGAAGGGAAACTGGACAAAGTGGCAAGGGGGATGGGTGGTGCAAGGCACTGGACTGGTAGGAAGGGCAAGGGAAAGACATGGATGGGTCAGGAAGGAAGAGGAAAACAATGGCCAGGAATGACAAAGAAATGCAAGGTTGGATAGGAAAGGAAAGGAAAGGCAATGTAGGGAAGGGGTAGGCCAGACAATGGGTGTCTTAAGAGAAAAAGTATGCATAGCACGGCCAAGAGAAAAGCGGTAAAGAAGTTAGCGTTGGGGATTGGTGAGTGTAGCTGAGAAAGAAAGAAAGAAAGAAAGAAAGAAAGAAAGAAAGAAAGAAAGAAAGAAAGAAAGAAAGAAAGAAAGAAAGAAAGAAAGAAAGAAAGAAAGAAAGAAAGAAAGAAAGAAAGAAAGAAAGAAAGAAAGAAAGAAAGAAAGAAAGAAAGAAAGAAAGAAAGAAAGAAAGAAAGAAAGAAAGAAAGAAAGAAAGAAAGAAAGAAAGAAAGAAAGAAAGAAAGAAAGAAAGAAAGAAAGAAAGAAAGAATGAGCCTCATTCCAGTATATATGTATGTATGTGTGTGTGATGTTTGCAGGATGTAGAGCAGAGACTTGATGGTGGAGTGAAAGGATGCTCTTGAATACACGTGGCAAGGTCCAAGCAAAGTATTTGTCTTGGCACATCTGTGTCCCATAAACTTCTTAGTTTAGATTCAGACTGTAAGCGGGACAGAGAACACCCCTAAAATTACAGCTGAGCAAGAAAGCAGGTCGCATCAGCATGTTTTAAAGGAAGCAGTTTTTTTGTGTGAGAAGAAAATGGACATATGAGACTCCAGCAGTATCGACGTTCAGCTTAGAAGCAAAGTGCAATGATTCCGTACAAACTCTGAAAATGAAACGCGGCAATAAAAAGGCAATGGGACATGTCAGCGAAAGCTTTGTGGCCAAGCAGGGTGAGATGTTTGAAGCAGAACCACAGTTTGGTTTCACTAAGGATCCATCATGGTGGATTGCAAACATGTGCCAAGACAACACATATTCTGCAGCTGTTGCAGCTCTCCGCAGGAACACTAGCGCTTTCCCTTAGGCTCTAAAATGCAGAGAAATGGCCTGCGCAGCGCAGAAGCTATTTGTGCTGCTTGTACACCTCTTCCAACCCCTCAGTGGAAACTATTGCGCCTGCCTTTAGACTCTGAGATCCAGAGAACACAATGGTAGAGGCAGTGGTGGAGAATGGAAGGAGAGAGTGAAGTTTGATGAGTGAGTTTGATGTGACTTATGTGGAGCACGCAGAAAATGTAGCCCCGTACTGGTTTTTACACCTGGAGCCTATTTCTGTAAGACATTTCAGGTGGACATTTTTGATCAAGAAGCCAGAGTGAAAAAATTGACAGCAGGTCTCTCTGGGAAAGAAAAAGCAGCAAGGCGTCGTGTGCCATTTAAATGCTGCTATAAGAAGGGCGTACTTTAGCAGCATCTCTCTTGACACTTCTATCTGTGTAATCTCTAGCTGCTTGGACACAGCGACACTGAAAATAATTGTACTGCAAATACCAAGTTACACAGGGAAAAAGGGTAGGTCAGCAAATGCCTTCTGTCCTGGCACATCTCTCAGTCAGAACTCCAGCTGAAAAATTTTGCTGTAATGATGGACTTTGCCACTTGGAGAGAATTTATATAGTTGGGAAGAAGCATTCAAAGCCCTAGTGCATTTTGTCTATTTTACGGACTGCAAAGGCACTCTAAAGGCCAGCACTAGCTTTTTGTTGGACTTTTTCTTTTTGAGTAGCTGCTGGACGTTTTGAAGCGGTTTGGGATCTGCTAGAGTGCAAGGTAATACATAGAGTTTGAGGAAAGTGATATACACATTTTATATCTCCAGGGAGGTGGATGCAGTTCAGTGTGTGCGAGTTACATGTTGAGCAGCTGATCACACAGAAAAGAAGAGGCTGCGCTGCAATTGCCTTTTCATTTGCAGCTTATAAACTGCACAGCCCACAATGAAACAATTCCACTTCCTTCTGTGCTACATACAGGATCACATTCTCTCAGTCTCTAAGAGCCAGGACCCCCAGCGGAGCTCTTCCCTGCGCTGCTCCTACACCAATGAGGCCGGAGCCGCAAACAGCTTGGCTTTTTCCCTGGCACCGTCTGCCAGCGCTCATCAAAATAACCACATGATGGCGCTGTCGACTAAGAAAAGAAGGAAACGCACCGAGGCCAGCTCCAAAGGACAGAGCCGAGTTGGAAACGTCCCTGCTCTCAAATTAACTGTGCCAGGAAAAAAAGACTTTGCTGATCTTCCCCTTCCAAGTGTGCAAACACTTTTGCACCACACTCAAAGGGCAACACGAAATCCTCTGCCCTAACAAACATTTTCACTCTCGCAGAGTCCGGTAACAAACTCAAAGACATCCGCTCAACAAATGTGCCAGCTGAGAGAGAAAGTTCTTTGCTGCCTACAATTTCAACTTCACCCATCAAACAATGAACACACACCCTGCTATTGACACTTTTCTTTTCAGCTCTACGCTCCTAAGCTTTCAGTCTCAGAGTCAAGATCCAAGCAGCATGGCAACAGGGACTACTCACACACTAAAGCTACAAGGACAAAAAGCTCAACAACTTGCTGTCTAGATTCCCACTGTCAGTTCAACAGCTCTAACCCACAGGGAAACCTCTTGGGAAAAACCTTTACATTCACTGAGACCACCCAAAGTGCCCATCCAAACTTAATTTCTTTGCCAAAGAGAAGAACAAGAAGCTCATTTCAAGAGAAATGGCATCCCCTCCTCCAAAATCCAAAACATCCAGTGACTGATCCCATACAATGGTGTCAGAACACTCTTACTAGAGGCAGACAGCCTTCCAAAGATGGATACTGACTCAATGACTGTACAAATTGAGGGAGTGCTTCCAAATATGCCGGCACAAGAAGCTGCTGTCGTCCTTGAGCTGCGCGACACAGCTTCTTATCTGCACCTCCAACTCTGGGGCTACGTGCTTTCCTTCCCATGAGAAAGCATTGCCATTCTCCTTCAGGAACTTACCAAGCCAAACTGTATGCCATGTCCTGTACTATGTCCAACAATGGCTCCTGCACAGAAGGGTCTATGACATAAATATCTTGCTGGACTATACCTCCTCATGGTACCTTTAACGCCTGCCCTATTACATTGTCACTATATCTTTTACTTGCCAAGGAAAGGCACTCAGAGTCACTTGGCCTTGCCTTGCCTTTGATGCTGTGGCTAGTCTACTCTTGTTTTGCTTGCTTGCTTATGTGTGCCTTGCCTGGCAAGACCTAGAAAGACCTTCCTTGCTTTGCTTTGCCTTGCCTACCGCTCTTTGCAATGCAAACCAAGTGTAGGCGCAATTGTAGGCAAGTCAAGGGAGAAGCTGACAAGGCTGGAGCCATGAGGGGCAAGCAAATGGAGTGGTAGGTGAGAGAAGGCCCAGAACTTCTAGGCAAGGATGGGCATAGGAAGGCCAGGCAGAAACAGGAAGGCCTAGGCAAGGCTAGGTTTCCCCGGAGGAAAGCAGTAGGCAGGTCAAGTGTGGGCGTAGGCACTGGAGGGAGTGCAAGGCTAGGGAGGCAAGGCAGGGCAAGGCAAGGAAACTTTGGGGTCACCAAGGCAAGACAAATGAGAGGTACATTCAAAGACTGCTGGTACACAAAAGGGGCTAGGACAGACTTCTCTGGCTGGCCTTGATCTCACATGGGCCATCTCTAATCTGCACCTAAAACACTTGGATTACCTGCTTTCCTTGGTATACAAAAGAACTGTCATTCTGGTCCTGAAGCGCAAAGGTGAAATGTGAATTTTATGTCCAAAATTCAAGACATGTAAGGATAGGTGCCAGAAGCAAGCTGCCAGGACAGATGGGTGTGCTTGCACGTGACCTCTTTTGGGCTTCCTCTCACATGCTCCTGAAACGCTGGAGGTACGTGAAAGCCTTGAGAGTCCTAGGAGAAGCAGGCAGGGCAAGGCAAGATGAAAAAATTCCGCAAAAAGAGGGGTATTGAATTCCAGGTGGGGGATGAGTAAGCAAGGGAATGCAAGGCAAGGGAGAGGAGAGGTTCAAAGGTAACGCCAAGTGTTGTAGTTAAGGCCTTGCGCTGCGGAAGAACTCGGGATGTAACGAGAAAGTTAGAAACCCACCCCTCTCTATTAGGATAGCAGGTCCCCCCTGCAATTAGCCAATAGCACCTAACTTTAAGGTAAGCAGATGGGAGTAACACAGTGAACCCAGGCTATAAAATGTCAAGTTTCCCTGCAATAAACCGCCATATTCTTCATCCATCACATTGATGTCGTGAGATGTGGACCGCGCGGCTGGGATAGCCGCCTGTGCTGTAGGTGATCGGGGTGCTCTTCTTGCTCGAAACCCAACATCTGGTGCCGAAAACCCGGGAGGAAGAAATCCAAAAAGCAAGAATATCCTGAATCGGCTGGCAGCGGCCAAGATAGCTGGACTGTTCTTGGCGTGAGGATCCTGGGCCCAGAGGAAAATGGATTCACGTATAAAGGTCGTATCTGAATTATATAAGCAGTGGGAAGTAGATTGTAAATCTAAGGATTTTTTGCTTGCTGTCACACAGCTTTTACAGATGGGTGTTATAGAGCAGCCAGTGGATATTCTTTACCCTGAGGTGTGGGAGAAATGTACCAGAGCCCTGGCTAATGAAACTGTAGATTCTGGTAATATGAAATATTTTAAGTCATGGGGTAAAGTTCTTAAGGCTTTGAAAAAAGTTAGACAAAAGCAAGAAGCCTGGACGACAGCAAAAAGCTGTCTGTTGGTTAGCCCAAAACTACAAATGAGTGCTACAACACCAACTTTAGAGCCTCCAAAAGAGAGCAACTCGGCTGAGCACAAGGGGACACAGGAGGGCGACATGCCTCCAAAAACCCCAAATCCTGAGCTGCCCTCCGAGGCACAACAGAAAGCAAGAGATTTTTGGAAAAATTTAACAGAAGAAGCTAAAAATGTAGCAAAGATAGTGAGAGGGAAAACATCCCCTGAGAGGCTTAAAGATGGCGCAGAGAAAAAAGTTATAGAGCGGGAAAAGTATGCCTCTAACAAAGAAAAAAAGCTGGCCTTGGAGGATGAGCATGGCTGGGGGGATGGGAAAGATAAGAAATGTGTGAAGGACAGCGGGGGATGGGTGAAGAATGAATGGAATGCAAATGGAGGGGAAGAAGCCAGGAGCAGAGAGCAGAGCGAAGTCCGGAGTGGGGGGCAGGATGGAAGGCGGAGTGGAGGGAGGAACGAAAGGCGTGGAGAGCCAAGGGGGAGGGAACAGCCCGCCCACAGGGGCGGTAGGAGGGGCCGGAGCCTAAGAAAAAGGCACGGCAAAGAGGAAGCAGCCAGCCAGTCGAGTTCCGGCTCTGATCGGGATACGAGTGACAAAGAGTCAGAACCCGACTCCTCTGAAGAGGAAACAATAAAGATAAACAAGAACACCCCCCCCCCACATTAAAAAAGAACTGAGAGAGGACACCCCTCTCACAGACTGGGGACAAATAAGAGCAGAATGTGCCACCTGGGTTGCCCCAGATGCATTAGTATTCCCAGTCAGGGTGTCTGAGGGGGGGCAAAGGGTTTATTCACCAATAAATCCTAAAGAAGTTAAAACGCTTGTTAAAGCAGTTTCAGAAAAAGGGCTTAATTCAGCCATGGTCACCTCCCTTATTGATGGTCTTTTTGGAGGTGATGACCTGCTCCCTTTTGATATAAAGCACACTTGCAGAATGTTTTTTGATGGAGCAGGAATGATTGTTTTTAAACAAGAATGGGAAGACAATTGTGCCAGATACCTAGCCCAAGTGAATGGGGCAGATCATCCACTACACGGTTCCAGCCTGCCACGGTTAATGGGCACAGACCCAGCCATGGCTACCCCTCAGGCACAAGCCCAGGGTATGCGGGCCCATGAAGTTATGATAACCACTCGTGCGGCCAGAGAAGCTATTCGCACGGCCTCTAGAGTTATTGCCAAGCCATCACCGTGGGCTACCATAAAGCAAAAAGAGAGTGAGAGCTTTACACAATTTGTAGACCGCCTTCAGGCAGCTGTTGACTCCTCTTCCCTGCCCCCAGAGGCAAAAGGCCCAGTCATGGCAGACTGCTTGCGTCAGCAATGCAATTCAACAACCAAGGAAATCCTTCGATCACTACCGGCAGGGGCAAATATTGCAGAGATGATTAAACATGTGGCAAGAGAGGAACAGGCAGTTCCGATTCAAACTGCAATCTGTACAGCAGTTGCTAATGTGATGGCATGTTTCAAGTGTGGTCAGGCAGGTCATGTTGCTGTAAATTGCAGAAAAGGGGGAGCCTTGGCAGGGCCCACCTTACAGCAGAACCAGTCTAAAGGACCATGCTGGGCTTGTGGAAGAAGGGGGCACCTCGCTAGAGAATGCAGAACCAAGGTTCAGGGAAACGGGAGGGGGAGAGGACAGCAGGGCCGCATCCAGTTCTCTCCCACTTGGGATGCAAGGCGGCCCAGCTATGCCAGTCCAGCAAGAACCGAGCTGCTCCCGAATCCATTACCCCCCCGAGAGGCAACCACTTTCATAACTCAGCCTGTTGCTCAGCCAGCCCAGCCGTATCCGCCTCAGGGACAGCAGGGATCACACCTGGGGGACAGGACCCCAGGGTGGCCCTGGCAGTAAGGTGTGACAACCCGCCGGTCGTATGGGGGATCTGCACTCTTTATGACACCTCAGGTGATCAAAGTATCCCCTCCGGGTCCATCAGTGTTCCTTTTCTAATTGATACTGGGGCGGATGTCACAGTCATACCAGAAACAAATTGGCCTCCTCTCTGGAAATTAGAGGAAGCCCCCATGGTGGGCGGGGTTGGAGGGCTGTCACGAGCTCGGAGAAGCGCACAGCTAATAGCCATTACACTCCAAACAGAAAAAGGGCCAGAGAAAACTATTGCCCTCTTCCCGTATGTCATGACAGGAATCCCAGCATTGCTGGGGAGGGACGCCCTAGCCTTGCTAAAAGCCAGGGTGACAAATTTACCCTAAGGGCCGCTGCTGTGCACCCACTGCCACCAATCAAGCTTTCTTGGAAATCATCAGACCCGGTGTGGGTCGAGCAGTGGCCCTTGTCCAAGCCTCGATTGGATGCCCTCCTTGAGTTAGTTAACCGTGAATTACAACAAGGTCACATAGAGCCATCTACTAGCCCGTGGAATACTCCTGTTTTCGTAATCCCTAAGCGATCCAGAGAAGGGTTTCGCCTCCTCCATGATTTACGTGAAGTGAATAAGAAAATCCAACCCATGGGACCTGTTCAAACATTGTTACCTATGAACTCTATGGTGCCAGAGGGCCAACCCTGTGCTGTTCTTGATATCAAAGACTGTTTCTTTTCTATACCCTTACATGAAGAAGACAGGGAGCGGTTTGCTTTTTCAGTAGTGTTCCCAAACAGCCAACGCCCCAACCTACGCTTCCAGTGGAAAGTGCTGCCTCAGGGGATGGTCAACTCACCTACAATCTGCCAAATTACAGTCGATCGAGCGCTAGCACCGATCCGTCATAGCAACTCGACTGCGACCATCAGCCAGTACATGGACGACATCCTGATTGCCGCACCCTCGGGAGGTCAGGTAGACCAGTTAGTGTCAACAATCACAGAGACTCTAAAAGCAAATGGCTTTGAAATCGCGAGTGCTAAAATAAAAAAGGGGCCATGTGTAACCTTTTTGGGGGTGGGGATCACAGACTCTTACATATCCCCTCCCCAGATAAAGATCCGTCGGGACATCAAAACGCTCCATGACGTGCAGCAGCTGGTGGGATCCCTGCAATGGCTCCGCAACATCGTCCTAATCCCACCCGAGAAGATGACCCCCCTGTATGATCTCCTGAGAGGGAAAAATCCATGGGAACACAAAGCCCTGACAGCAGAAGCAAGGGACTCTCTTGACTTTATCGAACAGCAGGTATCTTTAAGTTCCCTCGCCAGGTGGAAACCCCAGGTACCACTCGATCTGTATGTGCACTTCACAAAGGGAGGGGGGGTAGGAGCACTGGCTCAAGGCCCCCCAGAAAAAGCTCACCCAATACAGTGGATAGTCCTGGGAAAACAGACACGTGCATTTTCCCCAGGAGCTGAATATATCAGCAGCCTCATTATGAAAGGCAGAAAGCTCGCCCTGAAATATCTTGGCATTGAACCAGCCAAAATATTTCTGTCTTTTCGCAAGCAACTCTCTACACAGTCAACAGTGATGTCAGAATACCTGGCGACAGCCCTGGTCGGATTCGGCGGAGAGATTCAGTATTCTGCAAAGCCCCCTTGGACTCAGATGCTAGCTGTTGTCGACATGGACCTACCACAAAAGGTCATGGATCGGCCTCAGCCAGGACCGACAGTCTTCACAGATGCATCCTCGACAACCTCCACTGCGGCTGCAGTGTGGCAATCAGAGGACGAGTGGCACTGTGTCAAAGCGACTGATCGTACACTCTCAGTCCAGCAACTGGAAGTAGCAGCTGTGGTACTGGCATGTGGACTGTTCCAAACAGAGCATCTTAACATTGTAACTGACTCAATGTTTGTAGCCAAGCTTTGCCTGGCTATGTCAGGACCCGGCATATCAACATCTACAGCAGCTCTGATGCTAGAAGAAGCGCTCTCCTCCCGAAAAGGTACCATATCAGTCATCCATGTTAACAGCCACAATCTGATCAAAGGGTTCTTCCAAGTTGGCAACGATAAAGCAGATGCCGCCGCGAAAGGATTGTGGACTCTACAAGAAGCTCGTCAGCTACACGAAACCCTGCACATCGGAGCCAAAGCACTAGCAAAGAGATGTGAAATCTCAGTTGCTGATGCAAAACATGTAGTAGCTTCCTGCCCCCACTGCCAAAAAGCACCGCTGTGGTCCTGTGGAATCAACCCCAGAGGCCTAAAAGCCTCAGAGATATGGCAAACAGACTTTACACTGTGCCAGCTGTTGAAACCCCGAGCATGGCTTGCAGTAACAGTAGACACGTACAGCGGAATGATTGTAGCCACGCAACACCTGAAAACCAACTCCAAAGCAACTATCCAACACTGGCTAACACCTATGGCTTGGCTTGGCATTCCCAAGCAAATCAAAACGGACAATGGTACAAATTTTATCTCAAAGCCGAGCCAGGAATTTGCCTCCAAATGGGGTATCACGCTAGTGCAAGGCATCCCGTACAATAGCACAGGACAAGCCATCGTTGAGCGAGCAAACCAAACCTTGAAAGCCAAGCTAGAAGTGCTAGCAAAATCAGAAAGCTTTACCAATTCCATTCCCCAGGCAGACCAGGCACGCTTGCTAGCAACTGCATTGTTAGCACTGAACCAATTCCCTAGGGGAGATGAAATAAACAGTCCCTCCCAAAAACACTGGGCCGCTCGAGCTCTAGAAGAGGGCCCACAGGTCATAATCAGAAATGAGTTAGGGGAGTGGGAGCAAGGTTGGAGATTAGTACTCTCAGGGAGAGGGTACGCTGCAGTGAAAAGAGATGGTAAAGTAAAGTGGTGTCCACTTAAGTCAATAAAACCAGATCTTAAAAATGAAACTGACAAGAACTCTGAAGTTTTGTTTGCAGGACCTGATCATTGGGCGCCCGTGTGATGTATATGCTCCACTGCCAGAAGGAGGCGATGAACTACCAGACAACCCGAAGGCGCCCAAAACTCCTGAGCCTGTGAAACCCAAGCGACAACAACTTTTGTGTGTAATCTTGCTTTTAGCACTTGTTAACAGCGAGCAGGTCGGCGCAGAATATAACCCCCATCAACCATTCAGGTGGATCTTACGCCGTGCCTCAAATGAAGTGATCAAAGAGTTAGTCACAGCAGGTACCCCAAGGTTCTCTGTGCTCATCCGAGACATTTTCCCTGGTATAGTGACTCATAACATCCACCCTCGCTTCGAGCTGTACCAGTCATACTGGTGCCCAGCCACCAACCCAGGCAAAGACTACTGCCACCAACCAGGGTATTGGTTCTGTGGCTACTGGGGCTGCGAGACAATAGTCCTGAGTAACAGATGGGCACCACCTAAAGCAGATGAGTTTCTGCAAGTAACCTGGGGTCCGGCAGGCTGTATGCGTCCTAGTTTCAACTCTATAGGGCAAGTGTTCTATGGCTTTCATGATGACCCATCTAAAGTTTGTCATCAAATGATCATGCAGGTTCTGCAGCCAGCAGATGTGGGTTGGACCACCGGGAGAATGTGGTCAGTATTCTTGCACAAGCCTGGTAAAAATCCCGGTGAAGTAGTACAAATTATCCGGCTCCCAGTTATAATGCCTGAAGCAGTTGGCCCCAACCTTGTAGTACAGGCTGAGAACCCACGATCTAGTAGTCTGTACCCGCTGCATAAGCAAGAAGCTTCTCCCCAAAGATCTGAAGCCGCTGCTTTCGATTCGCTCTATCGAATGTTAGATGCCACTTTCCTACCCCTGAATCAATCCAACCCTAATGCCACAGAATCCTGCTGGCTGTGTTATGACACACAGCCCCCTTACTATGAGGCTGTGGCCCTTAATAACCGGCCACTGTGGGTCAATGCAGAAGCCCCAGTCCAGTGCCGCAGTGAGTCACCTTCTCGCAGAATCACCATCAGCCACATGACAGGGCAAGGGTTTTGTGTGGGCGAAGCCACTGTTGTGGATAAAAAAGTCTGTGCGACCACCGTGCGAGTGGACCGGTCCAAGAGATGGGCAATTGCCCCTCTGTCTGGCACGTGGGTTTGCAACCGCAGTGGGCTAAGCCCTTGCATTTACACCCAAAGCTTTAATTCCTCTGTTGACTTTTGTGTGTTAGCCATTATCATCCCCAGAGTCCTATACCACTCCAAAGAAGAAGTGAACCAGTACCTTGAGCGAGCAGGCCGCCTTCAGAAAAGAGAGCTGTTGACAGGACTGTCAATAGCAATGCTGCTCGGCTTGGGAGCAACTGGAGCAGCCACGGGTGTCTCCGCTCTGGTAACTCAGAGTCAGAGTCTCTCTCAGCTACAGATGACTGTAGATGAAGATCTACAGAGAATTGAGAAATCCATATCCTTTCTAGAAAAATCAGTCTCTTCACTCTCTGAAGTTGTTTTACAGAACAGGCGAGGTCTCGACCTTCTATTCATGCAGCAAGGACGCCTCTGCATCGCCCTGAACGAAGAATGCTGCTCCTACGCAGACCACACCGGAATAGTGAGAGACACGATGGCAGAACTACGAGACAGGCTGTCTCAACGAAAAGCAGAGAGAGAAGCTCAGCAAAACTGGTTCCAGTCCTGGTTTGACCAATCCCCGTGGCTGACCACCCTGGTGTCTACCCTGATTGGACCAGTTGTGATGATTTTACTTGTGTTAATCTTCGGGCCATGTATTTTGAATAGGCTCGTGTCCTTTGTTAAAAGCCGATTAGAAAAAGTTAACATCTTGTTTATAGAAAGGCAACAGATGCTTTAAAGCATATTTAGTTATTGCATGTGTTTTATATTTACCAATGGAAGTTGTAGTATCTATTTTGCAAGCTTTTAGTTTTTAGCTAAGTATAATGTATCCTATATTTTACTCAATTTTATATTACTCATTTTTTAAAAAAACTTTTATAATATAGATAAGTTAGATGAAGTGTTAAAAATACGTATATAACAAATAACATTAGAATTTTTGAGACTAATATACCTTATGTTTTAGCAAATTAGTTATTCATAGAGAGAGGGGATATGTTGTAGTTAAGGCCTTGCGCTGCGGAAGAACTCGGGATGTAACGAGAAAGTTAGAAACCCACCCCTCTCTATTAGGATAGCAAGGCCCCCCTGCAATTAGCCAATAGCACCTAACTGTAAGGTAAGCAGATGGAAGTAACACAGAGAACCCAGGCTATAAAATGTCAAGTTTCCCTGCAATAAACCGCCATATTCTTCATCCATCAAATTGATGTCGTGAGATGTGGACCGCGCGGCTGGGATAGCCGCCTGTGCTGTAGGTGATCGGGGTGCTCTTCTTGCTCGAAACCCAACAGCCAAGAAAAGTGGTGGCTTTGCCAGGCAAGACAAAGGAGAGGCAAGCAAGGCAATGAGAGTCCTAGAAGGAGAAGGAAATGAAAGATTGGAGCTGGACAAAGGGGAAGGGAAACTGGACAAAGTGGCAAGGGGGATGGGTGGTGCAAGGCACTGGACTGGTAGGAAGGGCAAGGGAAAGACATGGATGGGTCAGGAAGGAAGAGGAAAACAATGGCCAGGAATGACAAAGAAATGCAAGGTTGGATAGGAAAGGAAAGGCAAGGCAATGTAGGGAAGGGGTAGGCCAGACAATGGGTGTCTTAAGAGGAAAAGTATGCATAGCAAGGCCAAGAGAAAAGCGGTAAAGAAGTTAGCGTGGGGGATAGGTGAGTGTAGCTGAGAAAGAAAGAAAGAAAGAAAGTGCCTCATTCCAGTATGTATGTATGTATGTGTGTGTGAAGTTTGCAGGATGTAAAGCAGAAGAAAGCAGAGACTTGATGGCGGAGTGAAAGGATGCTCTTGAATACACGTGGCAAGGTCCAAGCAAACTATTTGTCTTGGCACATCTGTGTCCCATAAACTTCTTAGTTTAGATTCAGACTGTAAGCGGGACAGAGAACACCCCTAAAATTACAGCTGAGCAAGAAAGCAGGTCGCATCAGCATGTTTTAAAGGAAGCAGTTTTTTTGTGTGAGAAGAAAATGGACATATGAGACTCCAGCAGTATCGACGTTCAGCTTAGAAGCAAAGTGCAATGATTCCGTACAAACTCTGAAAATGAAACGCAGCAATAAAAAGGCAATGGGACATGTCAGCGAAAGCTTTGTGGCCAAGCAGGGTGAGATGTTTGAAGCAGAACCACAGTTTGGTTTCACTAAGGATCCATCATGGTGGATTGCAAACATGTGCCAAGACAACACATATTCTGCAGCTGTTGCAGCTCTCCGCAGGAACACTAGCGCTTTCCCTTAGACTCTAAAATGCAGAGAAATGGCCTGCGCAGCGCAGAAGCTATTTGTGCTGCTTGTACACCTCTTCCAACCCCTCAGTGGAAACTATTGCGCCTGCCTTTAGACTCTGAGATCCAGAGAACACAATGGTAGAGGCAGTGGTGGAGAATGGAAGGAGAGAGTGAAGTTTGATGAGTGAGTTTGATGTGACTTATGTGGAGCACGCAGAAAATGTAGCCCCGTACTGGTTTTTACACCTGGAGCCTATTTCTGTAAGACATTTCAGGTGGACATTTTTGATCAAGAAGCCAGAGTGAAAAAATTGACAGCAGGTCTCTCTGGGAAAGAAAAAGCAGCAAGGCGTCGTGTGCCATTTAAATGCTGCTATAAGAAGGGCGTACTTTAGCAGCATCTCTCTTGGCACTTCTATCTGTGTAATCTCTAGCTGCTTGGACACAGCGACACTGAAAATAATTGTACTGCAAATACCAAGTTACACAGGGAAAAAGGGTAGGTCAGCAAATGCCTTCTGTCCTGGCACATCTCTCAGTCAGAACTCCAGCTGAAAAATTTTGCTGTAATGATGGACTTTGCCACTTGGAGAGAATTTATATAGTTGGGAAGAAGCATTCAAAGCCCTAGTGCATTTTGTCTATTTTACGGACTGCAAAGGCACTCTAAAGGCCAGCACTAGCTTTTTGTTGGACTTTTTCTTTTTGAGTAGCTGCTGGACGTTTTGAAGCGGTTTGGGATCTGCTAGAGTGCAAGGTAATACATAGAGTTTGAGGAAAGTGATATACACATTTTATATCTCCAGGGAGGTGGATGCAGTTCAGTGTGTGCGAGTTACATGTTGAGCAGCTGATCACACAGAAAAGAAGAGGCTGCGCTGCAATTGCCTTTTCATTTGCAGCTTATAAACTGCACAGCCCACAATGAAACAATTCCACTTCCTTCTGTGCTACATACAGGATCACATTCTCTCAGTCTCTAAGAGCCAGGACCCCCAGCGGAGCTCTTCCCTGCGCTGCTCCTACACCAATGAGGCCGGAGCCGCAAACAGCTTGGCTTTTTCCCTGGCACCGTCTGCCAGCGCTCATCAAAATAACCACACGATGGCGCTGTCGACTAACAAAAGAAGGAAACGCACCGAGGCCAGCTCCAAAGGACAGAGCCGAGTTGGAAACGTCCCTGCTCTCAAATTAACTGTGCCAGGAAAAAAAGACTTTGCTGATCTTCCCCTTCCAAGTGTGCAAACACTTTTGCACCACACTCAAAGGGCAACACGAAATCCTCTGCCCTAACAAACATTTTCACTCTCGCAGAGTCCGGTAACAAACTCAAAGACATCCGCTCAACAAATGTGCCAGCGGAGAGAGAAAGTTCTTTGCTGCCTACAATTTCAGCTTCACCCATCAAACAATGAACACACACCCTGCTATTGGCACTTTTCTTTTCAGCTCTGCGCTCTTAAGCTTTCAGTCTCAGAGTCAAGATCCAAGCAGCACGGCAACAGGGACTACTCACACACTAAAGCTACAAGGACAAAAAGTTCAACCACTTGGTGTCTAGATTCCCACTGTCAGTTCAACAGCTCTAACCCACAGGGAAACCTCTTGGGAAAAACCTTTACATTCACTGAGACCACCCAAAGTGCCCATCCAAACTTAATTTCTTTGCCAAAGAGAAGAACAAGAAGCTCATTTCAAGAGAAATGGCATCCCCTCCTCCAAAATCCAAAACATCCAGTGACTGATCCCATACAATGGTGTCAGAACACTCTTACTAGAGGCAGACAGCCTTCCAAAGATGGATACTGACTCAATGACTGTACAAATTGAGGGAGTGCTTCCAAATATGCCGGCACAAGAAGCTGCTGTCGTCCTTGAGCTGCGCGACACAGCTTCTTATCTGCACCTCCAACTCTGGGGCTACGTGCTTTCCTTCCCATGAGAAAGCATTGCCATTCTCCTTCAGGAACTTACCAAGCCAAACTGTATGCCATGTCCTGTACTATGTCCAACAATGGCTCCTGCACAGAAGGGTCTACGACATAAATATCTTGCTGGACTATACCTCCTCATGGTACCTTTAACGCCTGCCCTATTACATTGTCACTATATCTTTTACTTGCCAAGGAAAGGCACTCAGAGTCACTTGGCCTTGCCTTGCCTTTGATGCTGTGGCTAGTCTACTCTTGTTTTGCTTGCTTGCTTATGTGTGCCTTGCCTGGCAAGACCTAGAAAGACCTTCCTTGCTTTGCTTTGCCTTGCCTACCGCTCTTTGCAATGCAAACCAAGTGTAGGCGCAATTGTAGGCAAGTCAAGGGAGAAGCTGACAAGGCTGGAGCCATGAGGGGCAAGCAAATGGAGTGGTAGGTGAGAGAAGGCCCAGAACTTCTAGGCAAGGATGGGCATAGGAAGGCCAGGCAGAAACAGGAAGGCCTAGGCAAGGCTAGGTTTCCCTGGAGGAAAGCAGTAGGCAGGTCAAGTGTGGGCGTAGGCACTGGAGGGAGTGCAAGGCTAGGGAGGCAAGGCAGGGCAAGGCAAGGAAACTTTGGGGTCACCAAGGCAAGACAAATGAGAGGTACATTCAAAGACTGCTGGTACACAAAAGGGGCTAGGACAGACTTCTCTGTCTGGCCTTGATCTCACATGGGCCATCTCTAATCTGCACCTAAAACACTTGGATTACCTGCTTTCCTTGGTATACAAAAGAACTGTCATTCTGGTCCTGAAGCGCAAAGGTGAAATGTGAATTTTATGTCCAAAATTCAAGACATGTAAGGATAGGTGCCAGAAGCAAGCTGCCAGGACAGATGGGTGTGCTTGCACGTGACCTCTTTTGGGCTTCCTCTCACATGCTCCTGAAACGCTGGAGGTACGTGAAAGCCTTGAGAGTCCTAGGAGAAGCAGGCAGGGCAAGGCAAGATGAAGAAATTCCGCAAAAAGAGGGGTATTGAATTCCAGGTGGGGGACGAGTGAGCAAGGGAATGCAAGGCAAGGGAGAGGAGAGGTTCAAAGGTAACGCCAAGAAAAGTGGTGGCTTTGCCAGGCAAGACAAAGGAGAGGCAAGCAAGGCAATGAGAGTCCTAGAAGGAGAAGGAAATGAAAGATTGGAGCTGGACAAAGGGGAAGGGAAACTGGACAAAGTGGCAAGGGGGATGGGTGGTGCAAGGCACTGGACTGGTAGGAAGGGCAAGGGAAAGACATGGATGGGTCAGGAAGGAAGAGGAAAACAATGGCCAGGAATGACAAAGAAATGCAAGGTTGGATAGGAAAGGAAAGGCAAGGCAATGTAGGGAAGGGGTAGGCCAGACAATGGGTGTCTTAAGAGGAAAAGTATGCATAGCAAGGCCAAGAGAAAAGCGGTAAAGAAGTTAGCGTGGGGGATAGGTGAGTGTAGCTGAGAAAGAAAGAAAGAAAGAAAGAAAGTGCCTCATTCCAGTATGTATGTATGTATGTGTGTGTGAAGTTTGCAGGATGTAAAGCAGAGACTTGATGGTGGAGTGAAAGGATGCTTTTGAATACACGTGGCAAGGTCCAAGCAAACTATTTGTCTTGGCACATCTGTGTCCCATAAACTTCTTAGTTTAGATTCAGACTGTAAGCGGGACAGAGAACACCCCTAAAATTACAGCTGAGCAAGAAAGCAGGTCGCATCAGCATCTTTTAGAGGAAGCAGTTTTTTTGTGTGAGAAGAAAATGGACATATGAGACTCCAGCAGTATCAACGTTCAGCTTAGAAGCAAAGTGCAATGATTCCGTACAAACTCTGAAAATGAAACGCAGCAATAAAAAGGCAATGGGACATGTCAGCGAAAGCTTTGTGGCCAAGCAGGGTGAGATGTTTGAAGCAGAACCACAGTTTGGTTTCACTAAGGATCCATCATGGTGGATTGCAAACATGTGCCAAGACAACACATATTCTGCAGCTGTTGCAGCTCTCCGCAGGAACACTAGTGCTTTCCCTTAGACTCTAAAATGCAGAGAAATGGCCTGCGCAGCGCAGAAGCTATTTGTGCTGCTTGTACACCTCTTCCAACCCCTCAGTGGAAACTATTGCGCCTGCCTTTAGACTCTGAGATCCAGAGAACACAATGGTAGAGGCAGTGGTGGAGAATGGAAGGAGAGAGTGAAGTTTGATGAGTGAGTTTGATGTGACTTATGTGGAGCACGCAGAAAATGTAGCCCCGTACTGGTTTTTACACCTGGAGCCTATTTCTGTAAGACATTTCAGGTGGACATTTTTGATCAAGAAGCCAGAGTGAAAAAATTGACAGCAGGTCTCTCTGGGAAAGAAAAAGCAGCAAGGCGTCGTGTGCCATTTAAATGCTGCTATAAGAAGGGCGTACTTTAGCAGCATCTCTCTTGACACTTCTATCTGTGTAATCTCTAGCTGCTTGGACACAGCGACACTGAAAATAATTGTACTGCAAATACCAAGTTACACAGGGAAAAAGGGTAGGTCAGCAAATGCCTTCTGTCCTGGCACATCTCTCAGTCAGAACTCCAGCTGAAAAATTTTGCTGTAATGATGGACTTTGCCACTTGGAGAGAATTTATATAGTTGGGAAGAAGCATTCAAAGCCCTAGTGCATTTCGTCTATTTTACGGACTGCAAAGGCACTCTAAAGGCCAGCACTAGCTTTTTGTTGGACTTTTTCTTTTTGAGTAGCTGCTGGACGTTTTGAAGCGGTTTGGGATCTGCTAGAGTGCAAGGTAATACATAGAGTTTGAGGAAAGTGATATACACATTTTATATCTCCAGGGAGGTGGATGCAGTTCAGTGTGTGCGAGTTACATGTTGAGCAGCTGATCACACAGAAAAGAAGAGGCTGTGCTGCAATTGCCTTTTCATTTGCAGCTTATAAACTGCACAGCCCACAATGAAACAATTCCACTTCCTTCTGTGCTACATACAGGATCCCATTCTCTCAGTCTCTAAGAGCCAGGACCCCCAGCGGAGCTCTTCCCTGCGCTGCTCCTACACCAATGAGGCCGGAGCCGCAAACAGCTTGGCTTTTTCCCTGGCACCGTCTGCCAGCGCTCATCAAAAAAACCACACGATGGCGCTGTCGACTAACAAAAGAAGGAAACGCACCGAGGCCAGCTCCAAAGGACAGAGCCGAGTTGGAAACGTCCCTGCTCTCAAATTAACTGTGCCAGGAAAAAAAGACTTTGCTGATCTTCCCCCTCCAAGTGTGCAAACACTTTTGCACCACACTCAAAGGGCAACACAAAATCCTCTGCCCTAACAAACATTTTCACTCTCGCAGAGTCCGGTAACAAACTCAAAGACATCCACTCAACAAATGTGCCAGCGGAGAGAGAAAGTTCTTTGCTGCCTACAATTTCAGCTTCACCCATCAAACAATGAACACACACCCTGCTATTGGCACTTTTCTTTTCAGCTCTGCGCTCTTAAGCTTTCAGTCTCAGAGTCAAGATCCAAGCAGCACGGCAACAGGGACTACTCACACACTAAAGCTACAAGGACAAAAAGTTCAACCACTTGGTGTCTAGATTCCCACTGTCAGTTCAACAGCTCTAACCCACAGGGAAACCTCTTGGGAAAAACCTTTAAATTCACTGAGACCACCCAAAGTGCCCATCCAAACTTAATTTCTTTGCCAAAGAGAAGAACAAGAAGCTCATTTCAAGAGAAATGGCATCCCCTCCTCCAAAATCCAAAACATCCAGTGACTGATCCCATACAATGGTGTCAGAACACTCTTACTAGAGGCAGACAACCTTCCAAAGATGGATACTGACTCAATGACTGTACAAATTGAGGGAGTGCTTCCAAATATGCTGGCACAAGAAGCTGCTGTCGTCCTTGAGCTGCGCGACACAGCTTCTTATCTGCACCTCCAACTCTGGGGCTACGTGCTTTCCTTCCCATGAGAAAGCATTGCCATTCTCCTTCAGGAACTTACCAAGCCAAACTGTATGCCATGTCCTGTACTATGTCCAACAATGGCTCCTGCACAGAAGGGTCTACGACATAAATATCTTGCTGGACTATACCTCCTCATGGTACCTTTAACGCCTGCCCTATTACATTGTCACTATATCTTTTACTTGCCAAGGAAAGGCACTCAGAGTCACTTGGCCTTGCCTTGCCTTTGATGCTGTGGCTAGTCTACTCTTGTTTTGCTTGCTTGCTTATGTGTGCCTTGCCTGGCAAGACCTAGAAAGACCTTCCTTGCTTTGCTTTGCCTTGCCTACCGCTCTTTGCAATGCAAACCAAGTGTAGGCGCAATTGTAGGCAAGTCAAGGGAGAAGCTGACAAGGCTGGAGCCATGAGGGGCAAGCAAATGGAGTGGTAGGTGAGAGAAGGCCCAGAACTTCTAGGCAAGGATGGGCATAGGAAGGCCAGGCAGAAACAGGAAGGCCTAGGCAAGGCTAGGTTTCCCTGGAGGAAAGCAGTAGGCAGGTCAAGTGTGGGCGTAGGCACTGGAGGGAGTGCAAGGCTAGGGAGGCAAGGCAGGGCAAGGCAAGGAAACTTTTGGGTCACCAAGGCAAGACAAATGAGAGGTACATTCAAAGACTGCTGGTACACAAAAGGGGCTAGGACAGACTTCTCTGGCTGGCCTTGATCTCACATGTGCCATCTCTAATCTGCACCTAAAACACTTGGATTACCTGCTTTCCTTGGTATACAAAAGAACTGTCATTCTGGTCCTGAAGCGCAAAGGTGAAATGTGAATTTTATGTCCAAAATTCAAGACATGTAAGGATAGGTGCCAGAAGCAAGCTGCCAGGACAGATGGGTGTGCTTGCACTTGACCTCTTTTGGGCTTCCTCTCACATGCTCCTGAAACGCTGGAGGTACGTGAAAGCCTTGAGAGTCCTAGGAGAAGCAGGCAGGGCAAGGCAAGATGAAGAAATTCCGCAAAAAGAGGGGTATTGAATTCCAGGTGGGGGACGAGTGAGCAAGGGAATGCAAGGCAAGGGAGAGGAGAGGTTCAAAGGTAACGCCAAGAAAAGTGGTGGCTTTGCCAGGCAAGACAAAGGAGAGGCAAGCAAGGCAATGAGAGTCCTAGAAGGAGAAGGAAATGAAAGATTGGAGCTGGACAAAGGGGAAGGGAAACTGGACAAAGTGGCAAGGGGGATGGGTGGTGCAAGGCACTGGACTGGTAGGAAGGGCAAGGGAAAGACATGGATGGGTCAGGAAGGAAGAGGAAAACAATGGCCAGGAATGACAAAGAAATGCAAGGTTGGATAGGAAAGGAAAGGCAAGGCAATGTAGGGAAGGGGTAGGCCAGACAATGGGTGTCTTAAGAGGAAAAGTATGCATAGCAAGGCCAAGAGAAAAGCGGTAAAGAAGTTAGCGTGGGGGATAGGTGAGTGTAGCTGAGAAAGAAAGAAAGAAAGAAAGAAAGTGCCTCATTCCAGTATGTATGTATGTATGTGTGTGTGAAGTTTGCAGGATGTAAAGCAGAGACTTGATGGTGGAGTGAAAGGATGCTTTTGAATACACGTGGCAAGGTCCAAGCAAACTATTTGTCTTGGCACATCTGTGTCCCATAAACTTCTTAGTTTAGATTCAGACTGTAAGCGGGACAGAGAACACCCCTAAAATTACAGCTGAGCAAGAAAGCAGGTCGCATCAGCATGTTTTAGAGGAAGCAGTTTTTTTGTGTGAGAAGAAAATGGACATATGAGACTCCAGCAGTATCGACGTTCAGCTTAGAAGCAAAGTGCAATGATTCCGTACAAACTTTGAAAATGAAACGCAGCAATAAAAAGGCAATGGGACATGTCAGCGAAAGCTTTGTGGCCAAGCAGGGTGAGATGTTTGAAGCAGAACCACAGTTTGGTTTCACTAAGGATCCATCATGGTGGATTGCAAACATGTGCCAAGACAACACATATTCTGCAGCTGTTGCAGCTCTCCGCAGGAACACTAGCACTTTCCCTTAGACTCTAAAATGCAGAGAAATGGCCTGTGCAGCGCAGAATCTATTTGTGCTGCTTGTACACCTCTTCCAACCCCTCAGTGGAAACTATTGTGCCTGCCTTTAGACTCTGAGATCCAGAGAACACAATGGTAGAGGCAGTGGAGAATGGAAGAAGAGAGTGAAGTTTGATGAGTGAGTTTGATGTGACTTATGTGGAGCACGCAGAAAATGTAGCCCCGTACTGGTTTTTACACCTGGAGCTTATTTCTGTAAGACACTTCAGGTGGACATTTTTGATCAAGAATCCAGAGTGAAAAAATTGACAGCAGGTCTCTCTGGGAAAGAAAAAGCAGCAAGGCGTCGTGTGCCATTTAAATGCTGCTATAAGAAGGGCGTACTTTAGCAGCATCTCTCTTGACACTTCTATCTGTGTAATCTCTAGCTGCTTGGACACAGCGACACTGAAAATAATTGTACTGCAAATACCAAGTTACACAGGGAAAAAGGGTAGGTCAGCAAATGCCTTCTGTCCTGGCACATCTCTCAGTCAGAACTCCAGCTGAAAAATTTTGCTGTAATGATGGACTTTGCCACTTGGAGAGAATTTATATAGTTGGGAAGAAGCATTCAAAGCCCTAGTGCATTTCGTCTATTTTACGGACTGCAAAGGCACTCTAAAGGCCAGCACTAGCTTTTTGTTGGACTTTTTCTTTTTGAGTAGCTGCTGGACGTTTTGAAGCGGTTTGGGATCTGCTAGAGTGCAAGGTAATACATAGAGTTTGAGGAAAGTGATATACACATTTTATATCTCCAGGGAGGTGGATGCAGTTCAGTGTGTGCGAGTTACATGTTGAGCAGCTGATCACACAGAAAAGAAGAGGCTGCGCTGCAATTGCCTTTTCATTTGCAGCTTATAAACTGCACAGCCCACAATGAAACAATTCCACTTCCTTCTGTGCTACATACAGGATCACATTCTCTCAGTCTCTAAGAGCCAGGACCCCCAGCGGAGCTCTTCCCTGCGCTGCTCCTACACCAATGAGGCCGGAGCCGCAAACAGCTTGGCTTTTTCCCTGGCACCGTCTGCCAGCGCTCATCAAAATAACCACACGATGGCGCTGTCGACTAACAAAAGAAGGAAACGCACCGAGGCCAGCTCCAAAGGACAGAGCCGAGTTGGAAACGTCCCTGCTCTCAAATTAACTGTGCCAGGAAAAAAAGACTTTGCTGATCTTCCCCCTCCAAGTGTGCAAACACTTTTGCACCACACTCAAAGGGCAACACGAAATCCTCTGCCCTAATAAACATTTTCACTCTCGCAGAGTCCGGTAACAAACTCAAAGACATCCGCTCAACAAATGTGCCAGCAGAGAGAGAAAGTTCTTTGCTGCCTACAATTTCAACTTCACCCATCAAACAATGAACACACACCCTGCTATTGGCACTTTTCTTTTCAGCTCTGCGCTCTTAAGCTTTCAGTCTCAGAGTCAAGATCCAAGCAGCATGGCAACAGGGACTACTCACACACTAAAGCTACAAGGACAAAAAGCTCAACAACTTGCTGTCTAGATTCCCACTGTCAGTTCAACAGCTCTAACCCACAGGGAAACCTCTTGGGAAAAACCTTTAAATTCACTGAGACCACCCAAAGTGCCCATCCAAACTTAATTTCTTTGCCAAAGAGAAGAACAAGAAGCTCATTTCAAGAGAAAGGGCATCCCCTCCTCCAAAATCCAAAACATCCAGTGACTGATCCCATACAATGGTGTCAGAACACTCTTACTAGAGGCAGACAGCCTTCCAAAGATGGATACTGACTCAATGACTGTACAAATTGAGGGAGTGCTTCCAAATATGCCGGCACAAGAAGCTGCTGTCGTCCTTGAGCTGCGCGACACAGCTTCTTATCTGCACCTCGAACTCTGGGGCTACGTGCTTTCCTTCCAATGAGAAAGCATTGCCATTCTCCTTCACGAACTTACCAAGCCAAGCTGTATGCCATGTCCTGTACTATGTCCAACAATGGCTCCTGCACAGAAGGGTCTACGACATAAATATCTTGCTGGACTATACCTCCTCATGGTACCTTTAACGCCTGCCCTATTACATTGTCACTATATCTTTTACTTGCCAAGGAAAGGCACTCAGAGTCACTTGGCCTTGCCTTGCCTTTGATGCTGTGGCTAGTCTACTCTTGTTTTGCTTGCTTGCTTATGTGTGCCTTGCCTGGCAAGACCTAGAAAGACCGTCCTTGCTTTGCTTTGCCTTGCCTACCGCTCTTTGCAATGCAAACCAAGTGTAGGCGAAATTGTAGGCAAGTCAAGGGAGAAGCTGACAAGGCTGGAGCCATGAGGGGCAAGCAAATGGAGTGGTAGGTGAGAGAAGGCCCAGAACTTCTAGGCAAGGATGGGCATAGGAAGGCCAGGCAGAAACAGGAAGGCCTAGGCAAGGCTAGGTTTCCCTGGAGGAAAGCAGTCAAGTGTGGGCAGGTCAAGGGTGGGCGTAGGCACTGGAGGGAGTGCAAGGCTAGGGAGGCAAGGCAGGGCAAGGCAAGGAAACTTTTGGGTCACCAAGGCAAGACAAATGAGAGGTACATTCAAAGACTGCTGGTACACAAAAGGGGCTAGGACAGACTTCTCTGGCTGGCCTTGATCTCACATGTGCCATCTCTAATCTGCACCTAAAACACTTGGATTACCTGCTTTCCTTGGTATACAAAAGAACTGTCATTCTGGTCCTGAAGCGCAAAGGTGAAATGTGAATTTTATGTCCAAAATTCAAGACATGTAAGGATAGGTGCCAGAAGCAAGCTGCCAGGACAGATGGGTGTGCTTGCACGTGACCTCTTTTGGGCTTCCTCTCACATGCTCCTGAAACGCTGGAGGTACGTGAAAGCCTTGAGAGTCCTAGGAGAAGCAGGCAGGGCAAGGCAAGATGAAGAAATGCCGCAAAAAGAGGGGTATTGAATTCCAGGTGGGGGACGAGTGAGCAAGGGAATGCAAGGCAAGGGAGAGGAGAGGTTCAAAGGTAACGCCAAGAAAAGTGGTGGCTTTGCCAGGCAAGACAAAGGAGAGGCAAGCAAGGCAATGAGAGTCCTAGAAGGAGAAGGAAATGAAAGATTGAAGCTGGACAAAGGGGAAGGGAAACTGGACAAAGTGGCAAGGGGGATGGGTGGTGCAAGGCACTGGACTGGTAGGAAGGGCAAGGGAAAGACATGGATGGGTCAGGGAGGAAGAGGAAAACAATGGCCAGGAATGACAAAGAAATGCAAGGTTGGATAGGAAAGGAAAGGCAAGGCAATGTAGGGAAGGGGTAGGCCAGACAATGGGTGTCTTAAGAGGAAAAGTATGCATAGCAAGGCCAAGAGAAAAGCGGTAAAGAAGTTAGCGTGGGGGATAGGTGAGTGTAGCTGAGAAAGAAGGAAAGTGCCTCATTCCAGTTTGTATGTATGTATGTGTGTGTGAAGTTTGCAGGATGTAAAGCAGAGACTTGATGGTGGAGTGAAAGGATGCTTTTGAATACACGTGGCAAGGTCCAAGCAAACTATTTGTCTTGGCACATCTGTGTCCCATAAACTTCTTAGTTTAGATTCAGACTGTAAGCGGGACAGAGAACACCCCTAAAATTACAGCTGAGCAAGAAAGCAGGTCGCATCAGCATGTTTTAAAGGAAGCAGTTTTTTTGTGTGAGAAGAAAATGGACATATGAGACTCCAGCAGTATCGACGTTCAGCTTAGAAGCAAAGTGCAATGATTCCGTACAAACTCTGAAAATGAAAGGCAGCAATAAAAAGGCAATGGGACATGTCAGCGAAAGCTTTGTGGCCAAGCAGGGTGAGATGTTTGAAGCAGAACCACAGTTTGGTTTCACTAAGGATCCATCATGGTGGATTGCAAACATGTGCCAAGACAACACATATTCTGCAGCTGTTGCAGCTCTCCGCAGGAACACTAGCGCTTTCCCTTAGACTCTAAAATGCAGAGAAATGGCCTGCGCAGCGCAGAAGCTATTTGTGCTGCTTGTACACCTCTTCCAACCCCTCAGTGGAAACTATTGCACCTGCCTTTAGACTCTGAGATCCAGAGAACACAATGGTAGAGGCAGTGGAGAATGGAAGGAGAGAGTGAAGTTTGATGAGTGAGTTTGATGTGACTTATGTGGAGCACGCAGAAAATGTAGCCCCGTACTGGTTTTTACACCTGGAGCCTATTTCTGTAAGACATTTCAGGTGGACATTTTTGATCAAGAAGCCAGAGTGAAAAAATTGACAGCAGGTGTCTGTGGGAAAGAAAAAGCAGCAAGGCGTCGTGTGCCATTTAAATGCTGCTATAAGAAGGGCGTACTTTAGCAGCATCTCTCTTGACACTTCTATCTGTGTAATCTCTAGCTGCTTGGACACAGCGACACTGAAAATAATTGTACTGCAAATACCAAGTTACACAGGGAAAAAGGGTAGGTCAGCAAATGCCTTCTGTCCTGGCACATCTCTCAGTCAGAACTCCAGCTGAAAAATTTTGCTGTAATGATGGACTTTGCCACTTGGAGAGAATTTATATAGTTGGGAAGAAGCATTCAAAGCCTTAGTGCGTTTCGTCTATTTTATGGACTGCAAAGGCACTATAAAGGCCAGCACTAGCTTTTTGTTGGACTTTTTCTTTTTGAGTAGCTGCTGGACGTTTTGAAGCGGTTTGGGATCTGCTAGAGTGCAAGGTAATACATAGAGTTTGAGGAAAGTGATATACACATTTTATATCTCCAGGGAGGTGGATGCAGTTCAGTGTGTGCGAGTTACATGTTGAGCAGCTGATCACACAGAAAAGAAGAGGCTGCGCTGCAATTGCCTTTTCATTTGCAGCTTATAAACTGCACAGCCCACAATGAAACAATTCCACTTCCTTCTGTGCTACATACAGGATCACATTCTCTCAGTCTCTAAGAGCCAGGACCCCCAGCGGAGCTCTTCCCTGCGCTGCTCCTACACCAATGAGGCCGGAGCCGCAAACAGCTTGGCTTTTTCCCTGGCACCGTCTGCCAGCGCTCATCAAAATAACCACACGATGGCGCTGTCGACTAACAAAAGAAGGAAACGCACCGAGGCCAGCTCCAAAGGACAGAGCCGAGTTGGAAACGTCCCTGCTCTCAAATTAACTGTGCCAGGAAAAAAAGACTTTGCTGATCTTCCCCCTCCAAGTGTGCAAACACTTTTGCACCACACTCAAAGGGCAACACGAAATCCTCTGCCCTAACAAACATTTTCACTCTCGCAGAGTCCGGTAACAAACTCAAAGACATCCGCTCAACAAATGTGCCAACGGAGAGAGAAAGTTCTTTGCTGCCTACAATTTCAGCTTCACCCATCAAACAATGAACACACACCCTGCTATTGGCACTTTTCTTTTCAGCTCTACGCTCCTAAGCTTTCAGTCTCAGAGTCAAGATCCAAGCAGCATGGCAACAGGGACTACACACACACTAAAGCTACAAGGACAAAAAGCTCAACAACTTGGTGTCTAGATTCCCACTGTCAGTTCAACAGCTCTAACCCACAGGGAAACCTCTTGGGAAAAACATTTACATTCACTGAGACCACCCAAAGTGCCCATCCAAACTTAATTTCTTTGCCAAAGAGAAGAACAAGAAGCTCATTTCAAGAGAAATGGCATCCCCTCCTCCAAAATCCAAAACATCCAGTGACTGATCCCATACAATGGTGTCAGAACACTCTTACTAGAGGCAGACAGCCTTCCAAAGATGGATACTGACTCAATGACTGTACAAATTGAGGGAGTGCTTCCAAATATGCCGGCACAAGAAGCTGCTGTCGTCCTTGAGCTGCGCGACACAGCTTCTTATCTGCACCTCCAACTCTGGGGCTACGGGCTTTCCTTCCCATGAGAAAGCATTGCCATTCTCCTTCAGGAACTTACCAAGCCAAGCTGTATGCCATGTCCTGTACTATGTCCAACAATGGCTCCTGCACAGAAGGGTCTACGACATAAATATCTTGCTGGACTATACCTCGTCATGGTACCTTTAACGCCTGCCCTATTACATTGTCACTATATCTTTTACTTGCCAAGGAAAGGCACTCAGAGTCACTTGGCCTTGCCTTGCCTTTGATGCTGTGGCTAGTCTACTCTTGTTTTGCTTGCTTGCTTATGTGTGCCTTGCCTGGCAAGACCTAGAAAGACCTTCCTTGCTTTGCTTTGCCTTGCCTACCGCTCTTTGCAATGCAAACCAAGTGTAGGCGCAATTGTAGGCAAGACAAGGGAGAAGCTGACAAGGCTGGAGCCATGAGGGGCAAGCAAATGGAGTGGTGGGTGAGAGAAGGCCCAGAACTTCTGGGCAAGGATGGGCACAGGAAGGCCAGGCAGAAACAGGAGGGGCTAGGCAAGGCTAGGTTTCCCTGGAGGAAAGCAGTAGGCAGGTCAAGTGTGGGCGTAGGCACTGGAGGGAGTGCAAGGCTAGGGAGGCAAGGCAGGGCAAGGCAAGGAAACTTTTGGGTCACCAAGGCAAGACAAATGAGAGGTACATTCAAAGACTGCTGGTACACAAAAGGGGCTAGGACAGACTTCTCTGGTTGGCCTTGATCTCACATGGGCCATCTCTAATCTGCACCTAAAACACTTGGATTACCTGCTTTCCTTGGTATACAAAAGAACTGTCATTCTGGTCCTGAAGCGCAAAGGTGAAATGTGAATTTTATGTCCAAAATTCAAGACATGTAAGGATAGGTGCCAGAAGCAAGCTGCCAGGACAGATGGGTGTGCTTGCACGTGACCTCTTTTGGGCTTCCTCTCACATGCTCCTGAAACGCTGGAGGTACGTGAAAGCCTTGAGAGTCCTAGGAGAAGCAGGCAGGGCAAGGCAAGATGAAGAAATTCCGCAAAAAGAGGGGTATTGAATTCCAGGTGGGGGACGAGTGAGCAAGGGAATGCAAGGCAAGGGAGATGAGAGGTTCAAAGGTAACGCCAAGAAAAGTGGTGGCTTTGCCAGGCAAGACAAAGGAGAGGCAAGCAAGGCAATGAGAGTCCTAGAAGGAGAAGGAAATGAAAGATTGGAGCTGGACAAAGGGGAAGGGAAACTGGACAAAGTGGCAAGGGGGATGGGTGGTGCAAGGCACTGGACTGGTAGGAAGGGCAAGGGAAAGACATGGATGGGTCAGGAAGGAAGAGGAAAACAATGGCCAGGAATGACAAAGAAATGCAAAGTTGGATAGGAAAGGAAAGGCAAGGCAATGTAGGGAAGGGGTAGGCCAGACAATGGGTGTCTTAAGAGGAAAAGTATGCATAGCAAGGCCAAGAGAAAAGCGGTAAAGAAGTTAGCGTGGGGGATAGGTGAGTGTAGCTGAGAAAGAAAGAAAGAAAGAAAGAAAGAAAGTGCCTCATTCCAGTATGTATGCATGAATGTGTGTGTGAAGTTTGCAGGATGTAAAGCAGAGACTTGATGGTGGAGTGAAAGGATGCTTTTGAATACACGTGGCAAGGTCCAAGCAAACTATTTGTCTTGGCACATCTGTGTCCCATAAACTTCTTAGTTTAGATTCAGACTGTAAGCGGGACAGAGAACACCCCTAAAATTACAGCTGAGCAAGAAAGCAGGTCGCATCAGCATGTTTTAAAGGAAGCAGTTTTTTTGTGTGAGAAGAAAATGGACATATGAGACTCCAGCAGTATCGACGTTCAGCTTAGAAGCAAAGTGCAATGATTCCGTACAAACTCTGAAAATGAAACGCAGCAATAAAAAGGCAATGGGACATGTCAGCGAAAGCTTTGTGGCCAAGCAGGGTGAGATGTTTGAAGCAGAACCACAGTTTGGTTTCACTAAGGATCCATCATGGGGAATTGCAAACATGTTCCAAGACAACACATATTCTGCAGCTGTTGCAGCTCTCCGCAGGAACACTAGCGCTTTCCCTTAGGCTCTAAAATGCAGAGAAATGGCCTGCGCAGCGCAGAAGCTATTTGTGCTGCTTGTACACCTCTTCCAACCCCTCAGTGGAAACTATTGCGCCTGCCTTTAGACTCTGAGATCCAGAGAACACAATGGTAGAGGCAGTGGAGAATGGAAGGAGAGAGTGAAGTTTGATGAGTGAGTTTGATGTGACTTATGTGGAGCATGCAGAAAATGTAGCCCCGTACTGGTTTTTACACCTGGAGCCTATTTCTGTAAGACATTTCAGGTGGACATTTTTGATCAAGAAGCCAGAGTGAAAAAATTGACAGCAGGTCTCTCTGGGAAAGAAAAAGCAGCAAGGCGTCGTGTGCCATTTAAATGCTGCTATAAGAAGGGCGTACTTTAGCAGCATCTCTCTTGACACTTCTATCTGTGTAATCTCTAGCTGCTTGGACACAGCGACACTGAAAATAATTGTACTGCAAATACCAAGTTACACAGGGAAAAAGGGTAGGTCAGCAAATGCCTTCTGTCCTGGCACATCTCTCAGTCAGAACTCCAGCTGAAAAATTTTGCTGTAATGATGGACTTTGCCACTTGGAGAGAATTTATATAGTTGGGAAGAAGCATTCAAAGCCCTAGTGCATTTCGTCTATTTTACGGACTGCAAAGGCACTCTAAAGGCCAGCACTAGCTTTTTGTTGGACTTTTTCTTTTTGAGTAGCTGCTGGACGTTTTGAAGCGGTTTGGGATCTGCTAGAGTGCAAGGTAATACATAGAGTTTGAGGAAAGTGATATACACATTTTATATCTCCAGGGAGGTGGATGCAGTTCAGTGTGTGCGAGTTACATGTTGAGCAGCTGATCACACAGAAAAGAAGAGGCTGCGCTGCAATTGCCTTTTCATTTGCAGCTTATAAACTGCACAGCCCACAATGAAACAATTCCACTTCCTTCTGTGCTACATACAGGATCACATTCTCTCAGTCTCTAAGAGCCAGGACCCCCAGCGGAGCTCTTCCCTGCGCTGCTCCTACACCAATGAGGCCGGAGCCGCAAACAGCTTGGCTTTTTCCCTGGCACCGTCTGCCAGCGCTCATCAAAATAACCACACGATGGCGCTGTCGACTAACAAAAGAAGGAAACGCACCGAGGCCAGCTCCAAAGGACAGAGCCGAGTTGGAAACGTCCCTGCTCTCAAATTAACTGTGCCAGGAAAAAAAGACTTTGCTGATCTTCCCCCTCCAAGTGTGCAAACACTTTTGCACCACACTCAAAGGGCAACACGAAATCCTCTGCCCTAATAAACATTTTCACTCTCGCAGAGTCCGGTAACAAACTCAAAGACATCCGCTCAACAAATGTGCCAGCAGAGAGAGAAAGTTCTTTGCTGCCTACAATTTCAACTTCACCCATCAAACAATGAACACACACCCTGCTATTGGCACTTTTCTTTTCAGCTCTGCGCTCTTAAGCTTTCAGTCTCAGAGTCAAGATCCAAGCAGCATGGCAACAGGGACTACTCACACACTAAAGCTACAAGGACAAAAAGCTCAACAACTTGCTGTCTAGATTCCCACTGTCAGTTCAACAGCTCTAACCCACAGGGAAACCTCTTGGGAAAAACCTTTAAATTCACTGAGACCACCCAAAGTGCCCATCCAAACTTAATTTCTTTGCCAAAGAGAAGAACAAGAAGCTCATTTCAAGAGAAAGGGCATCCCCTCCTCCAAAATCCAAAACATCCAGTGACTGATCCCATACAATGGTGTCAGAACACTCTTACTAGAGGCAGACAGCCTTCCAAAGATGGATACTGACTCAATGACTGTACAAATTGAGGGAGTGCTTCCAAATATGCCGGCACAAGAAGCTGCTGTCGTCCTTGAGCTGCGCGACACAGCTTCTTATCTGCACCTCGAACTCTGGGGCTACGTGCTTTCCTTCCAATGAGAAAGCATTGCCATTCTCCTTCACGAACTTACCAAGCCAAGCTGTATGCCATGTCCTGTACTATGTCCAACAATGGCTCCTGCACAGAAGGGTCTACGACATAAATATCTTGCTGGACTATACCTCCTCATGGTACCTTTAACGCCTGCCCTATTACATTGTCACTATATCTTTTACTTGCCAAGGAAAGGCACTCAGAGTCACTTGGCCTTGCCTTGCCTTTGATGCTGTGGCTAGTCTACTCTTGTTTTGCTTGCTTGCTTATGTGTGCCTTGCCTGGCAAGACCTAGAAAGACCGTCCTTGCTTTGCTTTGCCTTGCCTACCGCTCTTTGCAATGCAAACCAAGTGTAGGCGAAATTGTAGGCAAGTCAAGGGAGAAGCTGACAAGGCTGGAGCCATGAGGGGCAAGCAAATGGAGTGGTAGGTGAGAGAAGGCCCAGAACTTCTAGGCAAGGATGGGCATAGGAAGGCCAGGCAGAAACAGGAAGGCCTAGGCAAGGCTAGGTTTCCCTGGAGGAAAGCAGTCAAGTGTGGGCAGGTCAAGGGTGGGCGTAGGCACTGGAGGGAGTGCAAGGCTAGGGAGGCAAGGCAGGGCAAGGCAAGGAAACTTTTGGGTCACCAAGGCAAGACAAATGAGAGGTACATTCAAAGACTGCTGGTACACAAAAGGGGCTAGGACAGACTTCTCTGGCTGGCCTTGATCTCACATGTGCCATCTCTAATCTGCACCTAAAACACTTGGATTACCTGCTTTCCTTGGTATACAAAAGAACTGTCATTCTGGTCCTGAAGCGCAAAGGTGAAATGTGAATTTTATGTCCAAAATTCAAGACATGTAAGGATAGGTGCCAGAAGCAAGCTGCCAGGACAGATGGGTGTGCTTGCACGTGACCTCTTTTGGGCTTCCTCTCACATGCTCCTGAAACGCTGGAGGTACGTGAAAGCCTTGAGAGTCCTAGGAGAAGCAGGCAGGGCAAGGCAAGATGAAGAAATGCCGCAAAAAGAGGGGTATTGAATTCCAGGTGGGGGACGAGTGAGCAAGGGAATGCAAGGCAAGGGAGAGGAGAGGTTCAAAGGTAACGCCAAGAAAAGTGGTGGCTTTGCCAGGCAAGACAAAGGAGAGGCAAGCAAGGCAATGAGAGTCCTAGAAGGAGAAGGAAATGAAAGATTGAAGCTGGACAAAGGGGAAGGGAAACTGGACAAAGTGGCAAGGGGGATGGGTGGTGCAAGGCACTGGACTGGTAGGAAGGGCAAGGGAAAGACATGGATGGGTCAGGGAGGAAGAGGAAAACAATGGCCAGGAATGACAAAGAAATGCAAGGTTGGATAGGAAAGGAAAGGCAAGGCAATGTAGGGAAGGGGTAGGCCAGACAATGGGTGTCTTAAGAGGAAAAGTATGCATAGCAAGGCCAAGAGAAAAGCGGTAAAGAAGTTAGCGTGGGGGATAGGTGAGTGTAGCTGAGAAAGAAGGAAAGTGCCTCATTCCAGTTTGTATGTATGTATGTGTGTGTGAAGTTTGCAGGATGTAAAGCAGAGACTTGATGGTGGAGTGAAAGGATGCTTTTGAATACACGTGGCAAGGTCCAAGCAAACTATTTGTCTTGGCACATCTGTGTCCCATAAACTTCTTAGTTTAGATTCAGACTGTAAGCGGGACAGAGAACACCCCTAAAATTACAGCTGAGCAAGAAAGCAGGTCGCATCAGCATGTTTTAAAGGAAGCAGTTTTTTTGTGTGAGAAGAAAATGGACATATGAGACTCCAGCAGTATCGACGTTCAGCTTAGAAGCAAAGTGCAATGATTCCGTACAAACTCTGAAAATGAAAGGCAGCAATAAAAAGGCAATGGGACATGTCAGCGAAAGCTTTGTGGCCAAGCAGGGTGAGATGTTTGAAGCAGAACCACAGTTTGGTTTCACTAAGGATCCATCATGGTGGATTGCAAACATGTGCCAAGACAACACATATTCTGCAGCTGTTGCAGCTCTCCGCAGGAACACTAGCGCTTTCCCTTAGACTCTAAAATGCAGAGAAATGGCCTGCGCAGCGCAGAAGCTATTTGTGCTGCTTGTACACCTCTTCCAACCCCTCAGTGGAAACTATTGCACCTGCCTTTAGACTCTGAGATCCAGAGAACACAATGGTAGAGGCAGTGGAGAATGGAAGGAGAGAGTGAAGTTTGATGAGTGAGTTTGATGTGACTTATGTGGAGCACGCAGAAAATGTAGCCCCGTACTGGTTTTTACACCTGGAGCCTATTTCTGTAAGACATTTCAGGTGGACATTTTTGATCAAGAAGCCAGAGTGAAAAAATTGACAGCAGGTGTCTGTGGGAAAGAAAAAGCAGCAAGGCGTCGTGTGCCATTTAAATGCTGCTATAAGAAGGGCGTACTTTAGCAGCATCTCTCTTGACACTTCTATCTGTGTAATCTCTAGCTGCTTGGACACAGCGACACTGAAAATAATTGTACTGCAAATACCAAGTTACACAGGGAAAAAGGGTAGGTCAGCAAATGCCTTCTGTCCTGGCACATCTCTCAGTCAGAACTCCAGCTGAAAAATTTTGCTGTAATGATGGACTTTGCCACTTGGAGAGAATTTATATAGTTGGGAAGAAGCATTCAAAGCCTTAGTGCGTTTCGTCTATTTTATGGACTGCAAAGGCACTATAAAGGCCAGCACTAGCTTTTTGTTGGACTTTTTCTTTTTGAGTAGCTGCTGGACGTTTTGAAGCGGTTTGGGATCTGCTAGAGTGCAAGGTAATACATAGAGTTTGAGGAAAGTGATATACACATTTTATATCTCCAGGGAGGTGGATGCAGTTCAGTGTGTGCGAGTTACATGTTGAGCAGCTGATCACACAGAAAAGAAGAGGCTGCGCTGCAATTGCCTTTTCATTTGCAGCTTATAAACTGCACAGCCCACAATGAAACAATTCCACTTCCTTCTGTGCTACATACAGGATCACATTCTCTCAGTCTCTAAGAGCCAGGACCCCCAGCGGAGCTCTTCCCTGCGCTGCTCCTACACCAATGAGGCCGGAGCCGCAAACAGCTTGGCTTTTTCCCTGGCACCGTCTGCCAGCGCTCATCAAAATAACCACACGATGGCGCTGTCGACTAACAAAAGAAGGAAACGCACCGAGGCCAGCTCCAAAGGACAGAGCCGAGTTGGAAACGTCCCTGCTCTCAAATTAACTGTGCCAGGAAAAAAAGACTTTGCTGATCTTCCCCCTCCAAGTGTGCAAACACTTTTGCACCACACTCAAAGGGCAACACGAAATCCTCTGCCCTAACAAACATTTTCACTCTCGCAGAGTCCGGTAACAAACTCAAAGACATCCGCTCAACAAATGTGCCAACGGAGAGAGAAAGTTCTTTGCTGCCTACAATTTCAGCTTCACCCATCAAACAATGAACACACACCCTGCTATTGGCACTTTTCTTTTCAGCTCTACGCTCCTAAGCTTTCAGTCTCAGAGTCAAGATCCAAGCAGCATGGCAACAGGGACTACACACACACTAAAGCTACAAGGACAAAAAGCTCAACAACTTGGTGTCTAGATTCCCACTGTCAGTTCAACAGCTCTAACCCACAGGGAAACCTCTTGGGAAAAACATTTACATTCACTGAGACCACCCAAAGTGCCCATCCAAACTTAATTTCTTTGCCAAAGAGAAGAACAAGAAGCTCATTTCAAGAGAAATGGCATCCCCTCCTCCAAAATCCAAAACATCCAGTGACTGATCCCATACAATGGTGTCAGAACACTCTTACTAGAGGCAGACAGCCTTCCAAAGATGGATACTGACTCAATGACTGTACAAATTGAGGGAGTGCTTCCAAATATGCCGGCACAAGAAGCTGCTGTCGTCCTTGAGCTGCGCGACACAGCTTCTTATCTGCACCTCCAACTCTGGGGCTACGGGCTTTCCTTCCCATGAGAAAGCATTGCCATTCTCCTTCAGGAACTTACCAAGCCAAGCTGTATGCCATGTCCTGTACTATGTCCAACAATGGCTCCTGCACAGAAGGGTCTACGACATAAATATCTTGCTGGACTATACCTCGTCATGGTACCTTTAACGCCTGCCCTATTACATTGTCACTATATCTTTTACTTGCCAAGGAAAGGCACTCAGAGTCACTTGGCCTTGCCTTGCCTTTGATGCTGTGGCTAGTCTACTCTTGTTTTGCTTGCTTGCTTATGTGTGCCTTGCCTGGCAAGACCTAGAAAGACCTTCCTTGCTTTGCTTTGCCTTGCCTACCGCTCTTTGCAATGCAAACCAAGTGTAGGCGCAATTGTAGGCAAGACAAGGGAGAAGCTGACAAGGCTGGAGCCATGAGGGGCAAGCAAATGGAGTGGTGGGTGAGAGAAGGCCCAGAACTTCTGGGCAAGGATGGGCACAGGAAGGCCAGGCAGAAACAGGAGGGGCTAGGCAAGGCTAGGTTTCCCTGGAGGAAAGCAGTAGGCAGGTCAAGTGTGGGCGTAGGCACTGGAGGGAGTGCAAGGCTAGGGAGGCAAGGCAGGGCAAGGCAAGGAAACTTTTGGGTCACCAAGGCAAGACAAATGAGAGGTACATTCAAAGACTGCTGGTACACAAAAGGGGCTAGGACAGACTTCTCTGGCTGGCCTTGATCTCACATGGGCCATCTCTAATCTGCACCTAAAACACTTGGATTACCTGCTTTCCTTGGTATACAAAAGAACTGTCATTCTGGTCCTGAAGCGCAAAGGTGAAATGTGAATTTTATGTCCAAAATTCAAGACATGTAAGGATAGGTGCCAGAAGCAAGCTGCCAGGACAGATGGGTGTGCTTGCACGTGACCTCTTTTGGGCTTCCTCTCACATGCTCCTGAAACGCTGGAGGTACGTGAAAGCCTTGAGAGTCCTAGGAGAAGCAGGCAGGGCAAGGCAAGATGAAGAAATTCCGCAAAAAGAGGGGTATTGAATTCCAGGTGGGGGACGAGTGAGCAAGGGAATGCAAGGCAAGGGAGATGAGAGGTTCAAAGGTAACGCCAAGAAAAGTGGTGGCTTTGCCAGGCAAGACAAAGGAGAGGCAAGCAAGGCAATGAGAGTCCTAGAAGGAGAAGGAAATGAAAGATTGGAGCTGGACAAAGGGGAAGGGAAACTGGACAAAGTGGCAAGGGGGATGGGTGGTGCAAGGCACTGGACTGGTAGGAAGGGCAAGGGAAAGACATGGATGGGTCAGGAAGGAAGAGGAAAACAATGGCCAGGAATGACAAAGAAATGCAAAGTTGGATAGGAAAGGAAAGGCAAGGCAATGTAGGGAAGGGGTAGGCCAGACAATGGGTGTCTTAAGAGGAAAAGTATGCATAGCAAGGCCAAGAGAAAAGCGGTAAAGAAGTTAGCGTGGGGGATAGGTGAGTGTAGCTGAGAAAGAAAGAAAGAAAGAAAGAAAGTGCCTCATTCCAGTATGTATGCATGAATGTGTGTGTGAAGTTTGCAGGATGTAAAGCAGAGACTTGATGGTGGAGTGAAAGGATGCTTTTGAATACACGTGGCAAGGTCCAAGCAAACTATTTGTCTTGGCACATCTGTGTCCCATAAACTTCTTAGTTTAGATTCAGACTGTAAGCGGGACAGAGAACACCCCTAAAATTACAGCTGAGCAAGAAAGCAGGTCGCATCAGCATGTTTTAAAGGAAGCAGTTTTTTTGTGTGAGAAGAAAATGGACATATGAGACTCCAGCAGTATCGACGTTCAGCTTAGAAGCAAAGTGCAATGATTCCGTACAAACTCTGAAAATGAAACGCAGCAATAAAAAGGCAATGGGACATGTCAGCGAAAGCTTTGTGGCCAAGCAGGGTGAGATGTTTGAAGCAGAACCACAGTTTGGTTTCACTAAGGATCCATCATGGGGAATTGCAAACATGTTCCAAGACAACACATATTCTGCAGCTGTTGCAGCTCTCCGCAGGAACACTAGCGCTTTCCCTTAGGCTCTAAAATGCAGAGAAATGGCCTGCGCAGCGCAGAAGCTATTTGTGCTGCTTGTACACCTCTTCCAACCCCTCAGTGGAAACTATTGCGCCTGCCTTTAGACTCTGAGATCCAGAGAACACAATGGTAGAGGCAGTGGAGAATGGAAGGAGAGAGTGAAGTTTGATGAGTGAGTTTGATGTGACTTATGTGGAGCATGCAGAAAATGTAGCCCCGTACTGGTTTTTACACCTGGAGCCTATTTCTGTAAGACATTTCAGGTGGACATTTTTGATCAAGAAGCCAGAGTGAAAAAATTGACAGCAGGTCTCTCTGGGAAAGAAAAAGCAGCAAGGCGTCGTGTGCCATTTAAATGCTGCTATAAGAAGGGCGTACTTTAGCAGCATCTCTCTTGACACTTCTATCTGTGTAATCTCTAGCTGCTTGGACACAGCGACACTGAAAATAATTGTACTGCAAATACCAAGTTACACAGGGAAAAAGGGTAGGTCAGCAAATGCCTTCTGTCCTGGCACATCTCTCAGTCAGAACTCCAGCTGAAAAATTTTGCTGTAATGATGGACTTTGCCACCTGGAGAGAATTTATATAGTTGGGAAGAAGCATTCAAAGCCCTAGTGCATTTCGTCTATTTTACGGACTGCAAAGGCACTATAAAGGCCAGCACTAGCTTTTTGTTGGACTTTTTCTTTTTGAGTAGCTGCTGGACGTTTTGAAGCGGTTTGGGATCTGCTAGAGTGCAAGGTAATACATAGAGTTTGAGGAAAGTGATATACACATTTTATATCTCCAGGGAGGTGGATGCAGTTCAGTGTGTGCGAGTTACATGTTGAGCAGCTGATCACACAGAAAAGAAGAGGCTGCGCTGCAATTGCCTTTTCATTTGCAGCTTATAAACTGCACAGCCCACAATGAAACAATTCCACTTCCTTCTGTGCTACATACAGGATCACATTCTCTCAGTCTCTAAGAGCCAGGACCCCCAGCGGAGCTCTTCCCTGCGCTGCTCCTACACCAATGAGGCCGGAGCCGCAAACAGCTTGGCTTTTTCCCTGGCACCGTCTGCCAGCGCTCATCAAAATAACCACACAATGGCGCTGTCGACTAACAAAAGAAGGAAACGCACCGAGGCCAGCTCCAAAGGACAGAGCCGAGTTGGAAACGTCCCTGCTCTCAAATTAACTGTGCCAGGAAAAAAAGACTTTGCTGATCTTCCCCCTCCAAGTGTGCAAACACTTTTGCACCACACTCAAAGGGCAACACGAAATCCTCTGCCCTAATAAACATTTTCACTCTCGCAGAGTCCGGTAACAAACTCAAAGACATCTGCTCAACAAATGTGCCAGCGGAGAGAGAAAGTTCTTTGCTGCCTACAATTTCAGCTTCACCCATCAAACAATGAACACACACCCTGCTATTGGCACTTTTCTTTTCAGCTCTACGCTCCTAAGCTTTCAGTCTCAGAGTCAAGATCCAAGCAGCACTGCAACAGGGACTACTCACACACTAAAGCTACAAGGACAAAAAGCTCAACAACTTGGTGTCTAGATTCCCACTGTCAGTTCAACAGCTCTAACCCACAGGGAAACCTCTTGGGAAAAACCTTTAAATTCGCTGAGACCACCCAAAGGGCCCATCCAAACTTAATTTCTTTGCCAAAGATAAGAACAAGAAGCTCGTTTCAAGAGAAATGGCATCCCCTCCTCCAAAATCCAAAACATCCAGTGACTGATCCCATACAATGGTGTCAGAACACTCTTACTAGAGGCAGACAGCCTTCCAAAGATGGATACTGACTCAATGACTGTACAAATTGAGGGAGTGCTTCCAAATATGCCGGCACAAGAAGCTGCTGTCGTCCTTGAGCTGCGCGACACAGCTTCTTATCTGCACCTCCAACTCTGGGGCTACGTGCTTTCCTTCCCATGAGAAAGAATTGCCATTCTTCTTTAGGAACTTACCAAGCCAAACTGTATGCCATGTCCTGTACTATGTCCAACAATGGCTCCTGCACAGAAGGGTCTACGACATAAATATCTTGCTGGACTATACCTCCTCATGGTACCTTTAACGCCTGCCCTATTACATTGTCACTATATCTTTTACTTGCCAAGGAAAGGCACTCAGAGTCACTTGGCCTTGCCTTGCCTTTGATGCTGTGGCTAGTCTACTCTTGTTTTGCTTGCTTGCTTATGTGTGCCTTGCCTGGCAAGACCTAGAAAGACCTTCCTTGCTTTGCTTTGCCTTGCCTACCGCTCTTTGCAATGCAAACCAAGTGTAGGCGCAATTGTAGGCAAGTCAAGGGAGAAGCTGACAAGGCTGGAGCCATGAGGGGCAAGCAAATGGAGTGGTAGGTGAGAGAAGGCCCAGAACTTCTAGGCAAGGATGGGCATAGGAAGGCCAGGCAGAAACAAGAGGGGCTAGGCAAGGCTAGGTTTCCCTGGAGGAAAGCAGTAGGCAGGTCAAGTGTGGGCGTAGGCACTGGAGGGAGTGCAAGGCTAGGGAGGCAAGGCAGGGCAAGGCAAGGAAACTTTTGGGTCACCAAGGCAAGACAAATGAGAGGTACATTCAAAGACTGCTGGTACACAAAAGGGGCTAGGACAGACTTCTCTGGCTGGCCTTGATCTCACATGGGCCATCTCTAATCTGCACCTAAAACACTTGGATTACCTGCTTTCCTTGGTATACAAAAGAACTGTCATTCTGGTCCTGAAGCGCAAAGGTGAAATGTGAATTTTATGTCCAAAATTCAAGACATGTAAGGATAGGTGCCAGAAGCAAGCTGCCAGGACAGATGGGTGTGCTTGCACGTGACCTCTTTTGGGCTTCCTCTCACATGCTCCTGAAACGCTGGAGGTACGTGAAAGCCTTGAGAGTCCTAGGAGAAGCAGGCAGGGCAAGGCAAGATGAAGAAATTCCGCAAAAAGAGGGGTATTGAATTCCAGGTGGGGGACGAGTGAGCAAGGGAATGCAAGGCAAGGGAGAGGAGAGGTTCAAAGGTAATGCCAAGAAAAGTGGTGGCTTTGCCAGGCAAGACAAAAAAGAGGTAAGCAAGGCAATGAGAGTCCTAGAAGGAGAAGGAAATGAAAGATTGGAGCTGGACAAAGGGGAAGGGAAACTGGACAAAGTGGCAAGGGGGATGGGTGGTGCAAGGCACTGGACTGGTAGGAAGGGCAAGGGAAAGACATGGATGGGTCAGGGAGGAAGAGGAAAACAATGGCCAGGAATGACAAAGAAATGCAAGGTTGGATAGGAAAGGAAAGGCAAGGCAATGTAGGGAAGGGGTAGGCCAGACAATGGGTGTCTTAAGAGGAAAAGTATGCATAGCAAGGCCAAGAGAAAAGCGGTAAAGAAGTTAGCGTGGGGGATAGGTGAGTGTAGCTGAGAAAGAAAGAAAGAAAGAAAGTGCCTCATTCCAGTATGTATGTATGTATGTGTGTGTGAAGTTTGCAGGATGTAAAGCAGAGACTTGATGGTGGAGTGAAAGGATGCTTTTGAATACACGTGGCAAGGTCCAAGCAAACTATTTGTCTTGGCACATCTGTGTCCCATAAACTTCTTAGTTTAGATTCAGACTGTAAGCGGGACAGAGAACACCCCTAAAATTACAGCTGAGCAAGAAAGCAGGTCGCATCAGCATGTTTTAAAGGAAGCAGTTTTTTTGTGTGAGAAGAAAATGGACATATGAGACTCCAGCAGTATCGACGTTCAGCTTAGAAGCAAAGTGCAATGATTCCGTACAAACTCTGAAAATGAAAGGCAGCAATAAAAAGGCAATGGGACATGTCAGCGAAAGCTTTGTGGCCAAGCAGGGTGAGATGTTTGAAGCAGAACCACAGTTTGGTTTCACTAAGGATCCATCATGGTGGATTGCAAACATGTGCCAAGACAACACATATTCTGCAGCTGTTGCAGCTCTCCGCAGGAACACTAGCGCTTTCCCTTAGACTCTAAAATGCAGAGAAATGGCCTGCGCAGCGCAGAAGCTATTTGTGCTGCTTGTACACCTCTTCCAACCCCTCAGTGGAAACTATTGCGCCTGCCTTTAGACTCTGAGATCCAGAGAACACAATGGTAGAGGCAGTGGTGGAGAATGGAAGGAGAGAGTGAAGTTTGATGAGTGAGTTTGATGTGACTTATGTGGAGCACGCAGAAAATGTAGCCCCGTACTGGTTTTTACACCTGGAGCCTATTTCTGTAAGACATTTCAGGTGGACATTTTTGATCAAGAAGCCAGAGTGAAAAAATTGACAGCAGGTCTCTCTGGGAAAGAAAAAGCAGCAAGGCGTCGTGTGCCATTTAAATGCTGCTATAAGAAGGGCGTACTTTAGCAGCATCTCTCTTGACACTTCTATCTGTGTAATCTCTAGCTGCTTGGACACAGCGACACTGAAAATAATTGTACTGCAAATACCAAGTTACACAGGGAAAAAGGGTAGGTCAGCAAATGCCTTCTGTCCTGGCACATCTCTCAGTCAGAACTCCAGCTGAAAAATTTTGCTGTAATGATGGACTTTGCCACCTGGAGAGAATTTATATAGTTGGGAAGAAGCATTCAAAGCCCTAGTGCATTTCGTCTATTTTACGGACTGCAAAGGCACTATAAAGGCCAGCACTAGCTTTTTGTTGGACTTTTTCTTTTTGAGTAGCTGCTGGACGTTTTGAAGCGGTTTGGGATCTGCTAGAGTGCAAGGTAATACATAGAGTTTGAGGAAAGTGATATACACATTTTATATCTCCAGGGAGGTGGATGCAGTTCAGTGTGTGCGAGTTACATGTTGAGCAGCTGATCACACAGAAAAGAAGAGGCTGCGCTGCAATTGCCTTTTCATTTGCAGCTTATAAACTGCACAGCCCACAATGAAACAATTCCACTTCCTTCTGTGCTACATACAGGATCACATTCTCTCAGTCTCTAAGAGCCAGGACCCCCAGCGGAGCTCTTCCCTGCGCTGCTCCTACACCAATGAGGCCGGAGCCGCAAACAGCTTGGCTTTTTCCCTGGCACCGTCTGCCAGCGCTCATCAAAATAACCACACGATGGCGCTGTCGACTAACAAAAGAAGGAAACGCACCGAGGCCAGCTCCAAAGGACAGAGCCGAGTTGGAAACGTCCCTGCTCTCAAATTAACTGTGCCAGGAAAAAAAGACTTTGCTGATCTTCCCCCTCCAAGTGTGCAAACACTTTTGCACCACACTCAAAGGGCAACACGAAATCCTCTGCCCTAACAAACATTTTCACTCTCGCAGAGTCCGGTAACAAACTCAAAGACATCCGCTCAACAAATGTGCCAGCGGAGAGAGAAAGTTCTTTGCTGCCTACAATTTCAGCTTCACCCATCAAACAATGAACACACACCCTGCTATTGGCACTTTTCTTTTCAGCTCTACGCTCCTAAGCTTTCAGTCTCAGAGTCAAGATCCAAGCAGCATGGCAACAGGGACTACTCACACACTAAAGCTACAAGGACAAAAAGCTCAACAACTTGGTGTCTAGATTCCCACTGTCAGTTCAACAGCTCTAACCCACAGGGAAACCTCTTGGGAAAAACCTTTAAATTCGCTGAGACCACCCAAAGTGCCCATCCAAACTTAATTTCTTTGCCAAAGAGAAGAACAAGAAGCTCATTTCAAGAGAAATGGCATCCCCTCCTCCAAAATCCAAAACATCCAGTGACTGATCCCATACAATGGTGTCAGAAAACTCTTACTAGAGGCAGACAGCCTTCCAAAGATGGACACTGACTCAATGACTGTACAAATTGAGGGAGTGCTTCCAAATATGCCGGCACAAGAAGCTGCTGTCGTCCTTGAGCTGCGCGACACAGCTTCTTATCTGCACCTCCAACTCTGGGGCTACGTGCTTTCCTTCCCATGAGAAAGCATTGCCATTCTCCTTCAGGAACTTACCAAGCCAAGCTGTATGCCATGTCCTGTACTATATCCAACAATGGCTCCTGCACAGAAGGGTCTACGACATAAATATCTTGCTGGACTATACCTCCTCATGGTACCTTTAACGCCTGCCCTATTACATTGTCACTATATCTTTTACTTGCCAAGGAAAGGCACTCAGAGTCACTTGGCCTTGCCTTGCCTTTGATGCTGTGGCTAGTCTACTCTTGTTTTGCTTGCTTGCTTATGTGTGCCTTGCCTGGTAAGACCTAGAAAGACCTTCCTTGCTTTGCTTTGCCTTGCCTACCGCTCTTTGCAATGCAAACCAAGTGTAGGAGCAATTGTAGGCAAGTCAAGGGAGAAGTTGACAAGGCTGGAGCCATGAGGGGCAAGCAAATGGAGTGGTAGGTGAGAGAAGGCCCAGAACTTCTAGGCAAGGATGGGCATAGGAAGGCCAGGCAGAAACAGGAGGGGCTAGGCAAGGCTAGGTTTCCCTGGAGGAAAGCAGTACAGTGTGGGCAGGTCAAGTGTGGGCGTAGGCACTGGAGGGAGTGCAAGGCTAGGGAGGCAAGGCAGGGCAAGGCAAGGAAACTTTGGGGTCACCAAGGCAAGACAAATGAGAGGTACATTCAAAGACTGCTGGTACACAAAAGGGGCTAGGACAGACTTCTCTGGCTGGCCTTGATCTCACATGGGCCATCTCTAATCTGCACCTAAAACACTTGGATTACCTGCTTTCCTTGGTATACAAAAGAACTGTCATTCTGGTCCTGAAGCGCAAAGGTGAAATGTGAATTTTATGTCCAAAATTCAAGACATGTAAGGATAGGTGCCAGAAGCAAGCTGCCAGGACAGATGGGTGTGCTTGCACGTGACCTCTTTTGGGCTTCCTCTCACATGCTCCTGAAACGCTGGAGGTACGTGAAAGCCTTGAGAGTCCTAGGAGAAGCAGGCAGGGCAAGGCAAGATGAAGAAATGCCGCAAAAAGAGGGGTATTGAATTCCAGGTGGGGGACGAGTGAGCAAGGGAATGCAAGGCAAGGGAGAGGAGAGGTTCAAAGGTAACGCCAAGAAAAGTGGTGGCTTTGCCAGGCAAGACAAAGGAGAGGCAAGCAAGGCAATGAGAGTCCTAGAAGGAGAAGGAAATGAAAGATTGGAGCTGGCCAAAGGGAAGGGAAACTGGACAAAGTGGCAAGGGGGATGGGTGGTGCAAGGCACTGGACTGGTAGGAAGGGCAAGGGAAAGACATGGATGGGTCAGGGAGGAAGAGGAAAACAATGGCCAGGAATGACAAAGAAATGCAAGGTTGGATAGGAAAGGAAAGGCAAGGCAATGTAGGGAAGGGGTAGGCCAGACAATGGGTGTCTTAAGAGGAAAAGTATGCATAGCAAGGCCAAGAGAAAAGCGGTAAAGAAGTTAGCGTGGGGGATAGGTGAGTGTAGCTGAGAAAGAAAGAAAGAAAGAAAGTGCCTCATTCCAGTATGTATGTATGTATGTGTGTGTGAAGTTTGCAGGATGTAAAGCAGAGACTTGATGGTGGAGTGAAAGGATGCTTTTGAATACACGTGGCAAGGTCCAAGCAAACTATTTGTCTTGGCACATCTGTGTCCCATAAACTTCTTAGTTTAGATTCAGACTGTAAGCGGGACAGAGAACACCCCTAAAATTACAGCTGAGCAAGAAAGCAGGTCGCATCAGCATGTTTTAAAGGAAGCAGTTTTTTTGTGTGAGAAGAAAATGGACATATGAGACTCCAGCAGTATCGACGTTCAGCTTAGAAGCAAAGTGCAATGATTCCGTACAAACTCTGAAAATGAAACGCAGCAATAAAAAGGCAATGGGACATGTCAGCGAAAGCTTTGTGGCCAAGCAGGGTGAGATGTTTGAAGCAGAACCACAGTTTGGTTTCACTAAGGATCCATCATGGTGGATTGCAAACATGTGCCAAGACAACACATATTCTGCAGCTGTTGCAGCTCTCCGCAGGAACACTAGCGCTTTCCCTTAGACTCTAAAATGCAGAGAAATGGCCTGCGCAGCGCAGAAGCTATTTGTGCTGCTTGTACACCTCTTCCAACCCCTCAGTGGAAACTATTGCGCCTGCCTTTAGACTCTGAGATCCAGAGAACACAATGGTAGAGGCAGTGGAGAATGGAAGGAGAGAGTGAAGTTTGATGAGTGAGTTTGATGTGACTTATGTGGAGCACGCAGAAAATGTAGCCCCGTACTGGTTTTTACACCTGGAGCCTATTTCTGTAAGACATTTCAGGTGGACATTTTTGATCAAGAAGCCAGAGTGAAAAAATTGACAGCAAGTGTCTGTGGGAAAGAAAAAACAGCAAGGCGTCGTGTGCCATTTAAATGCTGCTATAAGAAGGGCGTACTTTAGCAGCATCTCTCTTGACACTTCTATCTGTGTAATCTCTAGCTGCTTGGACACAGCGACACTGAAAATAATTGTACTGCAAATACCAAGTTACACAGGGAAAAAGGGTAGGTCAGCAAATGCCTTCTGTCCTGGCACATCTCTCAGTCAGAACTCCAGCTGAAAAATTTTGCTGTAATGATGGACTTTGCCACTTGGAGAGAATTTATATAGTTGGGAAGAAGCATTCAAAGCCCTAGTGCATTTCGTCTATTTAACGGACTGCAAGGGCACTATAAAGGCCAGCACTAGCTTTTTGTTGGCCTTTTTGAGTAGCTGCTGGACGTTTTGAAGCGGTTTGGGATCTGCTAGAGTGCAAGGTAATACATAGAGCTTGAGGAAAGTGATATACTCATTTTATATCTCCAGGGAGGTGGATGCAGTTCAGTGTGTGCGAGTTACATGTTGAGCAGCTGATCACAGAGAAAAGAAGAGGCTGCGCTGCAATTGCCTTTTCATTTGCAGCTTATAAACTGCACAGCCCACAATGAAACAATTCCACTTCCTTCTGTGCTACATACAGGATCACATTCTCTCAGTCTCTAAGAGCCAGGACCCCCAGCGGAGCTCTTCCCTGCGCTGCTCCTACACCAATGAGGCCGGAGCCGCAAACAGCTTGGCTTTTTCCCTGGCACCGTCTGCCAGCGCTCATCAAAATAACCACACGATGGCGCTGTCGACTAACAAAAGAAGGAAACGCACCGAGGCCAGCTCCAAAGGACAGAGCCCAGTTGGAAACGTCCCTGCTCTCAAATTAACTGTGCCAGGAAAAAAAGACTTTGCTGATCTTCCCCCTCCAAGTGTGCAAACACTTTTGCACCACACTCAAAGGGCAACACGAAATCCTCTGCCCTAACAAACATTTTCACTCTCGCAGAGTCCGGTAACAAACTCAAAGACATCCGCTCAACAAATGTGCCAGCGGAGAGAGAAAGTTCTTTGCTGCCTACAATTTCAGCTTCATCCATCAAACAATGAACACACACCCTGCTATTGGCACTTTTCTTTTCAGCTCTACGCTCCTAAGCTTTCAGTCTCAGAGTCAAGATCCAAGCAGCATGGCAACAGGGACTACTCACACACTAAAGCTACAAGGACAAAAAGCTCAACAACTTGCTGTCTAGATTCCCACTGTCAGTTCAACAGCTCTAACCCACAGGGAAACCTCTTGGGAAAAACCTTTAAATTCACTGAGACCACCCAAAGTGCCCATCCAAACTTAATTTCTTTGCCAAAGAGAAGAACAAGAAGCTCATTTCAAGAGAAATGGCATCCCCTCCTCCAAAATCCAAAACATCCAGTGACTGATCCCATACAATGGTGTCAGAAAACTCTTACTAGAGGCAGACAGCCTTCCAAAGATGGACACTGACTCAATGACTGTACAAATTGAGGGAGTGCTTCCAAATATGCCGGCACAAGAAGCTGCTGTCGTCCTTGAGCTGCGCGACACAGCTTCTTATCTGCACCTCCAACTCTGGGGCTACGTGCTTTCCTTCCCATGAGAAAGCATTGCCATTCTCCTTCAGGAACTTACCAAGCCAAGCTGTATGCCATGTCCTGTACTATATCCAACAATGGCTCCTGCACAGAAGGGTCTACGACATAAATATCTTGCTGGACTATACCTCCTCATGGTACCTTTAACGCCTGCCCTATTACATTGTCACTATATCTTTTACTTGCCAAGGAAAGGCACTCAGAGTCACTTGGCCTTGCCTTGCCTTTGATGCTGTGGCTAGTCTACTCTTGTTTTGCTTGCTTGCTTATGTGTGCCTTGCCTGGTAAGACCTAGAAAGACCTTCCTTGCTTTGCTTTGCCTTGCCTACCGCTCTTTGCAATGCAAACCAAGTGTAGGAGCAATTGTAGGCAAGTCAAGGGAGAAGTTGACAAGGCTGGAGCCATGAGGGGCAAGCAAATGGAGTGGTAGGTGAGAGAAGGCCCAGAACTTCTAGGCAAAGATGGGCATAGGAAGGCCAGGCAGAAACAGGAGGGGCTAGGCAAGGCTAGGTTTCCCTGGAGGAAAGCAGTCAAGTGTGGGCAGGTCAAGTGTGGGCGTAGGCACTGGAGGGAGTGCAAGGCTAGGGAGGCAAGGCAGGGCAAGGCAAGGAAACTTTTGGGTCACCAAGGCAAGACAAATGAGAGGTACATTCAAAGACTGCTGGTACACAAAAGGGGCTAGGACAGACTTCTCTGGCTGGCCTTGATCTCACATGGGCCATCTCTAATCTGCACCTAATACACTTGGATTACCTGCTTTCCTTGGTATACAAAAGAACTGTCATTCTGGTCCTGAAGCGCAAAGGTGAAATGTGAATTTTATGTCCAAAATTCAAGACATGTAAGGATAGGTGCCAGAAGCAAGCTGCCAGGACAGATGGGTGTGCTTGCACGTGACCTCTTTTGGGCTTCCTCTCACATGCTCCTGAAACGCTGGAGGTACGTGAAAGCCTTGAGAGTCCTAGGAGAAGCAGGCAGGGCAAGGCAAGATGAAGAAATTCCGCAAAAAGAGGGGTATTGAATTCCAGGTGGGGGACGAGTGAGCAAGGGAATGCAAGGCAAGGGAGAGGAGAGGTTCAAAGGTAACGCCAAGAAAAGTGGTGGCTTTTCCAGGCAAGACAAAGGAGAGGCAAGCAAGGCAATGAGAGTCCTAGAAGGAGAAGGAAATGAAAGATTGGAGCTGGACAAAGTGGCAAGGGGGATGGGTGGTGCAAGGCACTGGACTGGTAGGAAGGGCAAGGGAAAGACATGGATGGGTCAGGAAGGAAGAGGAAAACAATGGCCAGGAATGACAAAGAAATGCAAGGTTGGATAGGAAAGGAAAGGCAAGGCAATGTAGGGAAGGGGTAGGCCAGACAATGGGTGTCTTAAGAGGAAAAGTATGCATAGCAAGGCCAAGAGAAAAGCGGTAAAGAAGTTAGCGTGGGGCATAGGTGAGTGTAGCTGAGAAAGAAAGAAAGAAAGAAAGTGCCTCATTCCAGTTTGTATGTATATATGTGTGTGTGAAGTTTGCAGGATGTAAAGCAGAGACTTGATGGTGGAGTGAAAGGATACTTTTGAATACACGTGGCAAGGTCCAAGCAAACTATTTGTCTTGGCACATCTGTGTCCCATAAACTTCTTAGTTTAGATTCAAACTGTAAGCGGGACAGAGAACACCCCTAAAATTACAGCTGAACAAGAAAGCAGGTCGCATCAGCATGTTTTAAAGGAAGCAGTTTTTTTGTGTGAGAAGAAAATGGACATATGAGACTCCAGCAGTATCGACGTTCAGCTTAGAAGCAAAGTGCAATGATTCCGTACAAACTCTGAAAATGAAACGCAGCAATAAAAAGGCAATGGGACATGTCAGCGAAAGCTTTGTGGCCAAGCAGGGTGAGATGTTTGAAGCAGAACCACAGTTTGGTTTCACTAAGGATCCATCATGGTGGATTGCAAACATGTGCCAAGACAACACATATTCTGCAGCTGTTGCAGCTCTCCGCAGGAACACTAGCGCTTTTCCTTAGACTCTAAAATGCAGAGAAATGGCCTGCGCAGCGCAGAAGATATTTGTGCTGCTTGTACACCTCTTCCAACCCCTCAGTGGAAACTATTGCGCCTGCCTTTAGACTCTGAGATCCAGAGAACACAATGGTAGAGGCAGTGGAGAATGGAAGGAGAGAGTGAAGTTTGATGAGTGAGTTTGATGTGACTTATGTGGAGCATGCAGAAAATGTAGACCCGTACTGGTTTTTACACCTGGAGCCTATTTCTGTAAGACATTTCAGGTGGACATTTTTGATCAAGAAGCCAGAGTGAAAAAATTGACAGCGGGTCTCTCTAGGAAAGGAAAAGCAGCAAGGCGTCGTGTGCCATTTAAATGCTGCTATAAGAAGGGCGTACTTTAGCAGCATCTCTCTTGACACTTCTATCTGTGTAATCTCTAGCTGCTTGGACACAGCGACACTGAAAATAATTGTACTGCAAATACCAAGTTACACAGGGAAAAAGGGTAGGTCAGCAAATGCCTTCTGTCCTGGCACATCTCTCAGTCAGAACTCCAGCTGAAAAATTTTGCTGTAATGATGGACTTTGCCACCTGGAGAGAATTTATATAGTTGGGAAGAAGCATTCAAAGCCCTAGTGCATTTCGTCTATTTAACGGACTGCAAGGGCACTATAAAGGCCAGCACTAGCTTTTTGTTGGACTTTTTGAGTAGCTGCTGGACGTTTTGAAGCGGTTTGGGATCTGCTAGAGTGCAAGGTAATACATAGAGCTTGAGGAAAGTGATATACTCATTTTATATCTCCAGGGAGGTGGATGCAGTTCAGTGTGTGCGAGTTACATGTTGAGCAGCTGATCACAGAGAAAAGAAGAGGCTGCGCTGCAATTGCCTTTTCATTTGCAGCTTATAAACTGCACAGCCCACAATGAAACAATTCCACTTCCTTCTGTGCTACATACAGGATCACATTCTCTCAGTCTCTAAGAGCCAGGACCCCCAGCGGAGCTCTTCCCTGCGCTGCTCCTACACCAATGAGGCCGGAGCCGCAAACAGCTTGGCTTTTTCCCTGGCACCGTCTGCCAGCGCTCATCAAAATAACCACACGATGGCGCTGTCGACTAACAAAAGAAGGAAACGCACCGAGGCCAGCTCCAAAGGACAGAGCCCAGTTGGAAACGTCCCTGCTCTCAAATTAACTGTGCCAGGAAAAAAAGACTTTGCTGATCTTCCCCCTCCAAGTGTGCAAACACTTTTGCACCACACTCAAAGGGCAACACGAAATCCTCTGCCCTAACAAACATTTTCACTCTCGCAGAGTCCGGTAACAAACTCAAAGACATCCGCTCAACAAATGTGCCAGCGGAGAGAGAAAGTTCTTTGCTGCCTACAATTTCAGCTTCATCCATCAAACAATGAACACACACCCTGCTATTGGCACTTTTCTTTTCAGCTCTACGCTCCTAAGCTTTCAGTCTCAGAGTCAAGATCCAAGCAGCATGGCAACAGGGACTACTCACACACTAAAGCTACAAGGACAAAAAGCTCAACAACTTGCTGTCTAGATTCCCACTGTCAGTTCAACAGCTCTAACCCACAGGGAAACCTCTTGGGAAGAACCTTTAAATTCACTGAGACCACCCAAAGTGCCCATCCAAACTTAATTTCTTTGCCAAAGAGAAGAACAAGAAGCTCATTTCAAGAGAAATGGCATCCCCTCCTCCAAAATCCAAAACATCCAGTGACTGATCCCATACAATGGTGTCAGAAAACTCTTACTAGAGGCAGACAGCCTTCCAAAGATGGACACTGACTCAATGACTGTACAAATTGAGGGAGTGCTTCCAAATATGCCGGCACAAGAAGCTGCTGTCGTCCTTGAGCTGCGCGACACAGCTTCTTATCTGCACCTCCAACTCTGGGGCTACGTGCTTTCCTTCCCATGAGAAAGCATTGCCATTCTCCTTCAGGAACTTACCAAGCCAAGCTGTATGCCATGTCCTGTACTATATCCAACAATGGCTCCTGCACAGAAGGGTCTACGACATAAATATCTTGCTGGACTATACCTCCTCATGGTACCTTTAACGCCTGCCCTATTACATTGTCACTATATCTTTTACTTGCCAAGGAAAGGCACTCAGAGTCACTTGGCCTTGCCTTGCCTTTGATGCTGTGGCTAGTCTACTCTTGTTTTGCTTGCTTGCTTATGTGTGCCTTGCCTGGTAAGACCTAGAAAGACCTTCCTTGCTTTGCTTTGCCTTGCCTACCGCTCTTTGCAATGCAAACCAAGTGTAGGAGCAATTGTAGGCAAGTCAAGGGAGAAGTTGACAAGGCTGGAGCCATGAGGGGCAAGCAAATGGAGTGGTAGGTGAGAGAAGGCCCAGAACTTCTAGGCAAAGATGGGCATAGGAAGGCCAGGCAGAAACAGGAGGGGCTAGGCAAGGCTAGGTTTCCCTGGAGGAAAGCAGTCAAGTGTGGGCAGGTCAAGTGTGGGCGTAGGCACTGGAGGGAGTGCAAGGCTAGGGAGGCAAGGCAGGGCAAGGCAAGGAAACTTTTGGGTCACCAAGGCAAGACAAATGAGAGGTACATTCAAAGACTGCTGGTACACAAAAGGGGCTAGGACAGACTTCTCTGGCTGGCCTTGATCTCACATGGGCCATCTCTAATCTGCACCTAATACACTTGGATTACCTGCTTTCCTTGGTATACAAAAGAACTGTCATTCTGGTCCTGAAGCGCAAAGGTGAAATGTGAATTTTATGTCCAAAATTCAAGACATGTAAGGATAGGTGCCAGAAGCAAGCTGCCAGGACAGATGGGTGTGCTTGCACGTGACCTCTTTTGGGCTTCCTCTCACATGCTCCTGAAACGCTGGAGGTACGTGAAAGCCTTGAGAGTCCTAGGAGAAGCAGGCAGGGCAAGGCAAGATGAAGAAATGCCGCAAAAAGAGGGGTATTGAATTCCAGGTGGGGGACGAGTGAGCAAGGGAATGCAAGGCAAGGGAGAGGAGAGGTTCAAAGGTAACGCCAAGAAAAGTGGTGGCTTTTCCAGGCAAGACAAAGGAGAGGCAAGCAAGGCAATGAGAGTCCTAGAAGGAGAAGGAAATGAAAGATTGGAGCTGGACAAAGTGGCAAGGGGGATGGGTGGTGCAAGGCACTGGACTGGTAGGAAGGGCAAGGGAAAGACATGGATGGGTCAGGAAGGAAGAGGAAAACAATGGCCAGGAATGACAAAGAAATGCAAGGTTGGATAGGGAAGGAAAAACAAGGCAATGTAGGGAAGGGGTAGGCCAGACAATGGGTGTCTTAAGAGGAAAAGTATGCATAGCAAGGCCAAGAGAAAAGCGGTAAAGAAGTTAGCGTGGGGGATAGGTGAGTGTAGCTGAGAAAGAAAGAAAGAAAGAAAGTGCCTCATTCCAGTTTGTATGTATGTATGTGTGTGTGAAGTTTGCAGGATGTAAAGCAGAGACTTGATGGTGGAGTGAAAGGATGCTTTTGAATACACGTGGCAAGGTCCAAGCAAACTATTTGTCTTGGCACATCTGTGTCCCATAAACTTCTTAGTTTAGATTCAGACTGTAAGCAGGACAGAGAACACCCCTAAAATTACAGCTGAGCAAGAAAGCAGGTCGCATCAGCATGTTTTAAAGGAAGCAGTTTTTTTGTGTGAGAAGAAAATGGACATATGAGACTCCAGCAGTATCGACGTTCAGCTTAGAAGCAAAGTGCAATGATTCCGTACAAACTCTGAAAATGAAACGCAGCAATAAAAAGGCAATGGGACATGTCAGCGAAAGCTTTGTGGCCAAGCAGGGTGAGATGTTTGAAGCAGAACCACAGTTTGGTTTCACTAAGGATCCATCATGGTGGATTGCAAACATGTGCCAAGACAACACATATTCTGCAGCTGTTGCAGCTCTCCGCAGGAACACTAGCGCTTTCCCTTAGACTCTAAAATGCAGAGAAATGGCCTGCGCAGCGCAGAAGATATTTGTGCTGCTTGTACACCTCTTCCAACCCCTCAGTGGAAACTATTGCGCCTGCCTTTAGACTCTGAGATCCAGAGAACACAATGGTAGAGGCAGTGGAGAATGGAAGGAGACAGTGAAGTTTGATGAGTGAGTTTGATGTGACTTATGTGGAGCACACAGAAAATGTAGCCCCGTACTGGTTTTTACACCTGGAGCCTATTTCTGTAAGACATTTCAGGTGGACATTTTTGATCAAGAAGCCAGAGTGAAAAAATTGACAGCAGGTCTCTCTAGGAAAGAAAAACCAGCAAGGTGTCGTGTGCCATTTAAATGCTGCTATAAGAAGGGCGTACTTTAGCAGCATCTCTCTTGACACTTCTATCTGTGTAATCTCTAGCTGCTTGGACACAGCGACACTGAAAATAATTGTACTGCAAATACCAAGTTACACAGGGAAAAAGGGTAGGTCAGCAAATGCCTTCTGTCCTGGCACATCTCTCAGTCAGAACTCCAGCTGAAAAATTTTGCTGTAATGATGGACTTTGCCACCTGGAGATAATTTATATAGTTGGGAAAAAGCATTCAAAGCCCTAGTGCATTTCGTCTATTTTACGGACTGCAAGGGCACTATAAAGGCCAGCACTAGCTTTTTGTTGGACTTTTTCTTTTTGAGTAGCTGCTGGACGTTTTGAAGCGGTTTGGGATCTGCTAGAGTGCAAGGTAATACATAGAGCTTGAGGAAAGTGATATACACATTTTATATCTCCAGGGAGGTGGATGCAGTTCAGTGTGTGCGAGTTACATGTTGAGCAGCTGATCACACAGAAAAGAAGAGGCTGCGCTGCAATTGCCTTTTCATTTGCAGCTTATAAACTGCACAGCCCACAATGAAACAATTCCACTTCCTTCTGTGCTACATACAGGATCACATTCTCTCAGTCTCTAAGAGCCAGGACCCCCAGCGGAGCTCTTCCCTGCGCTGCTCCTACACCAATGAGGCCGGAGCCGCAAACAGCTTGGCTTTTTCCCTGGCACCGTCTGCCAGCGCTCATCAAAATAACCACACGATGGCGCTGTCGACTAACAAAAGAAGGAAACGCACCGAGGCCAGCTCCAAAGGACAGAGCCGAGTTGGAAACGTCCCTGCTCTCAAATTAACTGTGCCAGGAAAAAAAGACTTTGCTGATCTTCCCCCTCCAAGTGTGCAAACACTTTTGCACCACACTCAAAGGGCAACACGAAATCCTCTGCCCTAACAAACATTTTCACTCTCGCAGAGTCCGGTAACAAACTCAAAGACATCCGCTCAACAAATGTGCCAGCGGAGAGAGAAAGTTCTTTGCTGCCTACAATTTCAGCTTCACCCATCAAACAATGAACACACACCCTGCTATTGGCACTTTTCTTTTCAGCTCTACGCTCCTAAGCTTTCAGTCTCAGAGTCAAGATCCAAGCAGCATGGCAACAGGGACTACTCACACACTAAAGCTACAAGGACAAAAAGCTCAACAACTTGGTGTCTAGATTCCCACTGTCAGTTCAACAGCTCTAACCCACAGGGAAACCTCTTGGGAAAAACCTTTAAATTCACTGAGACCACCCAAAGTGCCCATCCAAACTTAATTTCTTTGCCAAAGAGAAGAACAAGAAGCTCATTTCAAGAGAAAGGGCATCCCCTCCTCCAAAATCCAAAACATCCAGTGACTGATCCCATACAATGGTGTCAGAACACTCTTACTAGAGGCAGACAGCCTTCCAAAGATGGATACTGACTCAATGACTGTACAAATTGAGGGAGTGCTTCCAAATATGCCGGCACAAGAAGCTGCTGTCGTCCTTGAGCTGCGCGACACAGCTTCTTATCTGCACCTCCAACTCTGGGGCTACGTGCTTTCCTTCCCATGAGAAAGCATTGCCATTCTCCTTCAGGAACTTACCAAGCAAAACTGTATGCCATGTCCTGTACTATGTCCAACAATGGCTCCTGCACAGAAGGGTCTACGACATAAATATCTCTCTGGACTATACCTCCTCATGGTACCTTTAACGCCTGCCCTATTACATTGTCACTATATCTTTTACTTGCCAAGGAAAGGCACTCAGAGTCACTTGGCCTTGCATTGCCTTTGATGCTGCGGCTAGTCTACTCTTGTTTTGCTTGCTTGCTTATGTGTGCCTTGCCTGGCAAGACCTAGAAAGACCTTCCTTGCTTTGCTTTGCCTTGCCTACCGCTCTTTGCAATGCAAACCAAGTGTAGGAGCAATTGTAGGCAAGTCAAGGGAGAAGCTGACAAGGCTGGAGCCATGAGGGGCAAGCAAATGGAGTGGTAGGTGAGAGAAGGCCCAGAACTTCTAGGCAAGGATGGGCATAGGAAGGCCAGGCAGAAACAGGAAGGCCTAGGCAAGGCTAGGTTTCCCTGGAGGAAAGCAGTCAAGTGTGGGCAGGTCAAGTGTGGGCGTAGGCACTGGAGGGAGTGCAAGGCTAGGGAGGCAAGGCAGGGCAAGGCAAGGAAACTTTTGGGTCACCAAGGCAAGACAAATGAGAGGTACATTCAAAGACTGCTGGTACACAAAAGGGGCTAGGACAGACTTCTCTGTCTGGCCTTGATCTCACATGGGCCATCTCTAATCTGCACCTAAACCACTTGGATTACCTGCTTTCCTTGGTATACAAAAGAACTGTCATTCTGGTCCTGAAGCGCAAAGGTGAAATGTGAATTTTATGTCCAAAATTCAAGACATGTAAGGATAGGTGCCAGAAGCAAGCTGCCAGGACAGATGGGTGTGCTTGCACGTGACCTCTTTTGGGCTTCCTCTCACATGCTCCTGAAACGCTGGAGGTACGTGAAAGCCTTGAGAGTCCTAGGAGAAGCAGGCAGGGCAAGGCAAGATGAAGAAATTCCGCAAAAAGAGGGGTATTGAATTCCAGGTGGGGGACGAGTGAGCAAGGGAATGCAAGGCAAGGGAGAGGAGAGGTTCAAAGGTAACGCCAAGAAAAGTGGTGGCTTTTCCAGGCAAGACAAAGGAGAGGCAAGCAAGGCAATGAGAGTCCTAGAAGGAGAAGGAAATGAAAGATTGGAGCTGGACAAAGGGGAAGGGAAACTGGACAAAGTGGCAAGGGGGATGGGTGGTGCAAGGCACTGGACTGGTAGGAAGGGCAAGGGAAAGACATGGATGGGTCAGGAAGGAAGAGGAAAACAATGGCCAGGAATGACAAAGAAATGCAAGGTTGGATAGGAAAGGAAAGGCAAGGCAATGTAGGGAAGGGGTAGGCCAGACAATGGGTGTCTTAAGAGGAAAAGTATGCATAGCAAGGCCAAGAGAAAAGCGGTAAAGAAGTTAGCATGGGGGATAGGTGAGTGTAGCTGAGAAAGAAAGAAAGAAAGAAAGTGCCTCATTCCAGTTTGTATGTATGTATGTGTGTGTGAAGTTTGCAGGATGTAAAGCAGAGACTTGATGGTGGAGTGAAAGGATGCTTTTGAATACACGTGGCAAGGTCCAAGCAAACTATTTGTCTTGGCACATCTGTGTCCCATAAACTTCTTAGTTTAGATTCAGACTGTAAGCGGGACAGAGAACACCCCTAAAATTACAGCTGAGCAAGAAAGCAGGTCGCATCAGCATGTTTTAAAGGAAGCAGTTTTTTTGTGTGAGAAGAAAATGGACATATGAGACTCCAGCAGTATCGACGTTCAGCTTAGAAGCAAAGTGCAATGATTCCGTACAAACTCTGAAAATGAAACGCGGCAATAAAAAGGCAATGGGACATGTCAGCGAAAGCTTTGTGGCCAAGCAGGGTGAGATGTTTGAAGCAGAACCACAGTTTGGTTTCACTAAGGATCCATCATGGTGGATTGCAAACATGTGCCAAGACAACACATATTCTGCAGCTGTTGCAGCTCTCCGCAGAAACACTAGCGCTTTCCCTTAGACTCTAAAATGCAGAGAAATGGCCTGCGCAGCGCAGAAGCTATTTGTGCTGCTTGTACACCTCTTCCAACCCCTCAGTGGAAACTATTGCGCCTGCCTTTAGACTCTGAGATCCAGAGAACACAATGGTAGAGGCAGTGGAGAATGGAAGGAGAGAGTGAAGTTTGATGAGTGAGTTTGATGTGACTTATGTGGAGCACGCAGAAAATGTAGCCCCGTACTGGTTTTTACACCTGGAGCCTATTTCTGTAAGACACTTCAGGTGGACATTTTTGATCAAGAAGCCAGAGTGAAAAAATTGACAGCAGGTCTCTCTAGGAAAGAAAAAGCAGCAAGGCGTCGTGTGCCATTTAAATGCTGCTATAAGAAGGGCGTACTTTAGCAGCATCTCTCTTGACACTTCTATCTGTGTAATCTCTAGCTGCTTGGACACAGCGACACTGAAAATAATTGTACTGCAAATACCAAGTTACACAGGGAAAAAGGGTAGGTCAGCAAATGCCTTCTGTCCTGGCACATCTCTCAGTCAGAACTCCAGCTGAAAAATTTTGCTGTAATGATGGACTTTGCCACCTGGAGATAATTTATATAGTTGGGAAGAAGCATTCAAAGCCCTAGTGCATTTCGTCTATTTTACGGACTGCAAGGGCACTATAAAGGCCAGCACTAGCTTTTTGTTGGACTTTTTCTTTTTGAGTAGCTGCTGGACGTTTTGAAGCGGTTTGGGATCTGCTAGAGTGCAAGGTAATACATAGAGCTTGAGGAAAGTGATATACACATTTTATATCTCCAGGGAGGTGGATGCAGTTCAGTGTGTGCGAGTTACATGTTGAGCAGCTGATCACACAGAAAAGAAGAGGCTGCGCTGCAATTGCCTTTTCATTTGCAGCTTATAAACTGCACAGCCCACAATGAAACAATTCCACTTCCTTCTGTGCTACATACAGGATCACATTCTCTCAGTCTCTAAGAGCCAGGACCCCCAGCGGAGCTCTTCCCTGCGCTGCTCCTACACCAATGAGGCCGGAGCCGCAAACAGCTTGGCTTTTTCCCTGGCACCGTCTGCCAGCGCTCATCAAAATAACCACACGATGGCGATGTCGACTAACAAAAGAAGGAAACACACCGAGGCCAGCTCCAAAGGACAGAGCCCAGTTGGAAACGTCCCTGCTCTCAAATTAACTGTGCCAGGAAAAAAAGACTTTGCTGATCTTCCCCCTCCAAGTGTGCAAACACTTTTGCACCACACTCAAAGGGCAACACGAAATCCTCTGCCCTAACAAACATTTTCACTCTCGCAGAGTCCGGTAACAAACTCAAAGACATCCGCTCAACAAATGTGCCAGCGGAGAGAGAAAGTTCTTTGCTGCCTACAATTTCAGCTTCACCCATCAAACAATGAACACACACCCTGCTATTGGCACTTTTCTTTTCAGCTCTACGCTCCTAAGCTTTCAGTCTCAGAGTCAAGATCCAAGCAGCATGGCAACAGGGACTACTCACACACTAAAGCTACAAGGACAAAAAGCTCAACAACTTGGTGTCTAGATTCCCACTGTCAGTTCAACAGCTCTAACCCACAGGGAAACCTCTTGGGAAAAACCTTTAAATTCACTGAGACCACCCAAAGTGCCCATCCAAACTTAATTTCTTTGCCAAAGAGAAGAACAAGAAGCTCATTTCAAAAGAAATGGCATCCCCTCCTCCAAAATCCAAAACATCCAGTGACTGATCCCATACAATGGTGTCAGAACACTCTTACTAGAGGCAGACAGCCTTCCAAAGATGGATACTGACTCAATGACTGTACAAATTGAGGGAGTGCTTCCAAATATGCCGGCACAAGAAGCTGCTGTCGTCCTTGAGCTGCACGACACAGCTTCTTATCTGCACCTCCAACTCTGGGGCTACGTGCTTTCCTTCCCATGAGAAAGCATTGCCATTCTCCTTTAGGAACTTACCAAGCCAAACTGTATGCCATGTCCTGTACTATATCCAACAATGGCTCCTGCACAGAAGGGTCTACGACATAAATATCTCTCTGGACTATACCTCCTCATGGTACCTTTAACGCCTGCCCTATTACATTGTCACTATATCTTTTACTTGCCAAGGAAAGGCACTCAGAGTCACTTGGCCTTGCCTTGCCTTTGATGCTGTGGCTAGTCTACTCTTGTTTTGCTTGCTTGCTTATGTGTGCCTTGCCTGGCAAGACCTAGAAAGACCTTCCTTTCTTTGCTTTGCCTTGCCTACCGCTCTTTGCAATGCAAACCAAGTGTAGGAACAATTGTAGGCAAGTCAAGGGAGAAGCTGACAAGGCTGGAGCCATGAGGGGCAAGCAAATGGAGTGGTAGGTGAGAGAAGGCCCAGAACTTCTAGGCAAGGATGGGCATAGGAAGGCCAGGCAGAAACAGGAAGGCCTAGGCAAGGCTAGGTTTCCCTGGAGGAAAGCAGTCAAGTGTGGGCAGGTCAAGTGTGGGCGTAGGCACTGGAGGGAGTGCAAGGCTAGGGAGGCAAGGCAGGGCAAGGCAAGGAAACTTTTGGGTCACCAAGGCAAGACAAATGAGAGGTACATTCAAAGACTGCTGGTACACAAAAGGGGCTAGGACAGACTTCTCTGGCTGGCCTTGATCTCACATGGGCCATCTCTAATCTGCACCTAAAACACTTGGATTGCCTGCTTTCCTTGGTATACAAAAGAACTGTCATTCTGGTCCTGAAGCGCAAAGGTGAAATGTGAATTTTATGTCCAAAATTCAAGACATGTAAGGATAGGTGCCAGAAGCAAGCTGCCAGGACAGATGGGTGTGCTTGCACGTGACCTCTTTTGGGCTTCTTCTCACATGCTCCTGAAACGCTGGAGGTACGTGAAAGCCTTGAGAGTCCTAGGAGAAGCAGGCAGGGCAAGGCAAGATGAAGAAATTCCGCAAAAAGAGGGGTATTGAATTCCAGGTGGGGGACGAGTGAGCAAGGGAATGCAAGGCAAGGGAGAGGAGAGGTTCAAAGGTAACGCCAAGAAAAGTGGTGGCTTTGCCAGGCAAGACAAAGGAGAGGCAAGCAAGGCAATGAGAGTCCTAGAAGGAGAAGGAAATGAAAGATTGGAGCTGGACAAAGGGGAAGGGAAACTGGACAAAGTGGCAAGGGGGATGGGTGGTGCAAGGCACTGGACTGGTAGGAAGGGCAAGGGAAAGACATGGATGGGTCAGGAAGGAAGAGGAAAACAATGGCCAGGAATGACAAAGAAATGCAAGGTTGGATAGGAAAGGAAAGGCAAGGCAATGTAGGGAAGGGGTAGGCCAGACAATGGGTGTCTTAAGAGGAAAAGTATGCATAGCAAGGCCAAGAGAAAAGCGGTAAAGAAGTTAGCATGGGGGATAGGTGAGTGTAGCTGAGAAAGAAAGAAAGAAAGAAAGTGCCTCATTCCAGTTTGTATGTATGTATGTGTGTGTGAAGTTTGCAGGATGTAAAGCAGAGTCTTGATTGTGGAGTGAAAGGATGCTTTTGAATACACGTGGCAAGGTCCAAGCAAACTATTTGTCTTGGCACATCTGTGTCCCATAAACTTCTTAGTTTAGATTCAGACTGTAAGCGGGACAGAGAACACCCCTAAAATTACAGCTGAGCAAGAAAGCAGGTCGCATCAGCATGTTTTAAAGGAAGCAGTTTTTTTGTGTGAGAAGAAAATGGACATATGAGACTCCAGCAGTATCGACGTTCAGCTTAGAAGCAAAGTGCAATGATTCCGTACAAACTTTGAAAATGAAACGCAGCAATAAAAAGGCAATGGGACATGTCAGCGAAAGCTTTGTGGCCAAGCAGGGTGAGATGTTTGAAGCAGAACCACAGTTTGGTTTCACTAAGGATCCATCATGGTGGATTGCAAACATGTGCCAAGACAACACATATTCTGCAGCTGTTGCAGCTCTCCGCAGGAACACTAGCGCTTTCCCTTAGACTCTAAAATGCAGAGAAATGGCCTGCGCAGCGCAGAAGCTATTTGTGCTGCTTGTACACCTCTTCCAACCCCTCAGTGGAAACTATTGCGCCTGCCTTTAGACTCTGAGATCCAGAGAACACAATGGTAGAGGCAGTGGAGAATGGAAGGAGAGAGTGAAGTTTGATGAGTGAGTTTGATGTGACTTATGTGGAGCACGCAGAAAATGTAGCCCCATACTGGTTTTTACACCTGGAGCCTATTTCTGTAAGACACTTCAGGTGGACATTTTTGATCAAGAAGCCAGAGTGAAAAAATTGACAGCAGGTCTCTCTGGGAAAGAAAAAGCAGCAAGGCGTCGTGTGCCATTTAAATGCTGCTATAAGAAGGGCGTACTTTAGCAGCATCTCTCTTGACACTTCTATCTGTGTAATCTCTAGCTGCTTGGACACAGCGACACTGAAAATAATTGTACTGCAAATACCAAGTTACACAGGGAAAAAGGGTAGGTCAGCAAATGCCTTCTGTCCTGGCACATCTCTCAGTCAGAACTCCAGCTGAAAAATTTTGCTGTAATGATGGACTTTGCCACTTGGAGAGAATTTATATAGTTGGGAAGAAGCATTCAAAGCCCTAGTGCATTTCATCTATTTTACGGACTGCAAAGGCACTCTAAAGGCCAGCACTAGCTTTTTGTTGGACTTTTTCTTTTTGAGTAGCTGCTGGACGTTTTGAAGCGGTTTGGGATCTGCTAGAGTGCAAGGTAATACATAGAGTTTGAGGAAAGTGATATACACATTTTATATCTCCAGGGAGGTGGATGCAGTTCAGTGTGTGCGAGTTACATGTTGAGCAGCTGATCACACAGAAAAGAAGAGGCTGCGCTGCAATTGCCTTTTCATTTGCAGCTTATAAACTGCACAGCCCACAATGAAACAATTCCACTTCCTTCTGTGCTACATACAAGATCCCATTCTCTCAGTCCCTAAGAGCCAGGACCCCCAGCGGAGCTCTTCCCTGCGCTGCTCCTACACCAATGAGGCCGAAGCCGCAAACAGCTTGGCTTTTTCCCTGGCACCGTCTGCCAGCGCTCATCAAAATAACCACACGATGGCGCTGTCGACTAACAAAAGAAGGAAACGCACCGAGGCCAGCTCCAAAGGACAGAGCCGAGTTGGAAACGTCCCTGCTCTCAAATTAACTGTGCCAGGAAAAAAGGACTTTGCTGATCTTCCCCCTCCAAGTGTGCAAACACTTTTGCACCACACTCAAAGGGCAACACGAAATCCTCTGCCCTAACAAACATTTTCACTCTCGCAGAGTCCGGTAACAAACTCAAAGACATCCGCTCAACAAATGTGCCAGCGGAGAGAGAAAGTTCTTTGCTGCCTACAATTTCAGCTTCACCCATCAAACAATAAACACACACCCTGCTATTGGCACTTTTCTTTTCAGCTCTACGCTCCTAAGCTTTCAGTCTCAGAGTCAAGATCCAAGCAGCATGGCAACAGGGACTACTCACACACTAAAGCTACAAGGACAAAAAGCTCAACAACTTGGTGTCTAGATTCCCACTGTCAGTTCAACAGCTCTAACCCACAAGAAAACCTCTTGGGAAGAACCTTTAAATTCACTGAGACCACCCAAAGTGCCCATCCAAACTTAATTTCTTTGCCAAAGAGAAGAACAAGAAGCTCATTTCAAGAGAAAGGGCATCCCCTCCTCCAAAATCCAAAACATCCAGTGACTGATCCCATACAATGGTGTCAGAACACTCTTACTAGAGGCAGACAGCCTTCCAAAGATGGATACTGACTCAATGACTGTACAAATTGAGGGAGTGCTTCCAAATATGCCGGCACAAGAAGCTGCTGTCGTCCTTAAGCTGCGCGACACAGCTTCTTATCTGCACCTCCAACTCTGGGGCTACGTGCTTTCCTTCCCATGAGAAAGCATTGCCATTCTCCTTCAGGAACTTACCAAGCCAAGCTGTATGCCATGTCCTGCACTATGTCCAACAATGGCTCCTGCACAGAAGGGTCTACGACATAAATATCTCACTGGACTACACCTCCTCATGGTACCTTTAACGCCTGCCCTATTACATTGTCACTATATCTTTTACTTGCCAAGGAAAGGCACTCAGAGTCACTTGGCCTTGCCTTGCCTTTGATGCTGTGGCTAGTCTACTCTTGTTTTGCTTGCTTGCTTATGTGTGCCTTGCCTGGCAAGACCTAGAAAGACCTTCCTTGCTTTGCTTTGCCTTGCCTACCGCTCTTTGCAATGCAAACCAAGTGTAGGCGCAATTGTAGGCAAGTCAAGGGAGAAGCTGACAAGGCTGGAGCCATGAGGGGCAAGCAAATGGAGTGGTAGGTGAGAGAAGACCCAGAACTTCTAGGCAAGGATGGGCATAGGAAGGCCAGGCAGAAACAGGAGGGCCTAGGCAAGGCTAGGTTTCCCTGGAGGAAAGCAGTAGGCAGGTCAAGTGTGGGCGTAGGCACTGGAGGGAGTGCAAGGCTAGGGAGGCAAGGCAGGGCAAGGCAAGGAAACTTTTGGGTCACCAAGGCAAGACAAATGAGAGGTACATTCAAAGACTGCTGGTACACAAAAGGGGCTAGGACAGACTTCTCTGTCTGGCCTTGATCTCACATGGGCAATCTCTAATCTGCACCTAAAACACTTGGATTACCTGCTTTCCTTGGTATACAAAAGAACTGTCATTCTGGTCCTGAAGCGCAAAGGTGAAATGTGAATTTTATGTCCAAAATTCAAGACATGTAAGGATAGGTGCCAGAAGCAAGCTGCCAGGACAGATGGGTGTGCTTGCACGTGACCTCTTTTGGGCTTCCTCTCACATGCTCCTGAAACGCTGGAGGTACGTGAAAGCCTTGAGAGTCCTAGGAGAAGCAGGCAGGGCAAGGCAAGATGAAGAAATTCCTCAAAAAGAGGAGTATTGAATTCCAGGTGGGGGACGAGTGAGCAAGGGAATGCAAGGCAAGGGAGAGGAGAGGTTCAAAGGTAACGCCAAGAAAAGTGGTGGCTTTGCCAGGCAAGACAAAGGAGAGGCAAGCAAGGCAATGAGTCCTAGAAGGAGAAGGAAATGAAAGATTGGAGCTGGACAAAGGGGAAGGGAAACTGGACAAAGTGGCAAGGGGGATGGGTGGTGCAAGGCACTGGACTGGTAGGAAGGGCAAGGGAAAGACATGGATGGGTCAGGGAGGAAGAGGAAAACAATGGCCAGGAATGACAAAGAAATGCAAGGTTGGATAGGAAAGGAAAGGCAAGGCAATGTAGGGAAGGGGTAGGCCAGACAATGGGTGTCTTAAGAGGAAAAGTATGCATAGCAAGGCCAAGAGAAAAGCGGTAAAGAAGTTAGCGTGGGGGATAGGTGAGTGTAGCTGAGAAAGAAAGAAAGAAAGTGCCTCATTCCAGTTTGTATGTATGTATGTGTGTGTGAAGTTTGCAGGATGTAAAGCAGAGACTTGATGGTGGAGTGAAAGGATGCTTTTGAATACACGTGGCAAGGTCCAAGCAAACTATTTGTCTTGGCACATCTGTGTCCCATAAACTTCTTAGTTTAGATTCAGACTGTAAGCGGGACAGAGAACACCCCTAAAATTACAGCTGAGCAAGAAAGCAGGTCGCATCAGCATGTTTTAAAGGAAGCAGTTTTTTTGTGTGAGAAGAAAATGGACATATGAGACTCCAGCAGTATCGACATTCAGCTTAGAAGCAAAGTGCAATGATTCCGTACAAACTCTGAAAATGAAACGCAGCAATAAAAAGGCAATGGGACATGTCAGCGAAAGCTTTGTGGCCAAGCAGGGTGAGATGTTTGAAGCAGAACCACAGTTTGGTTTCACTAAGGATCCATCATGGTGGATTGCAAACATGTGCCAAGACAACACATATTCTGCAGCTGTTGCAGCTCTCCGCAGGAACACTAGCGCTTTCCCTTAGACTCTAAAATGCAGAGAAATGGCCTGCGCAGCGCAGAAGATATTTGTGCTGCTTGTACACCTCTTCCAACCCCTCAGTGGAAACTATTGCGCCTGCCTTTAGACTCTGAGATCCAGAGAACACAATGGTAGAGGCAGTGGAGAATGGAAGGAGAGAGTGAAGTTTGATGAGTGAGTTTGATGTGACTTATGTGGAGCACGCAGAAAATGTAGCCCCGTACTGGTTTTTACACCTGGAGCCTATTTCTGTAAGACACTTCAGGTGGACATTTTTGATCAAGAAGCCAGAGTGAAAAAATTGACAGCAGGTCTCTCTGGGAAAGAAAAAGCAGCAAGGCGTCGTGTGCCATTTAAATGCTGCTATAAGAAGGGCGTACTTTAGCAGCATCTCTCTTGACACTTCTATCTGTGTAATCTCTAGCTGCTTGGACACAGTGACACTGAAAATAATTGTACTGCAAATACCAAGTTACACAGGGAAAAAGGGTAGGTCAGCAAATGCCTTCTGTCCTGGCACATCTCTCAGTCAGAACTCCAGCTGAAAAATTTTGCTGTAATGATGGACTTTGCCACTTGGAGAGAATTTATATAGTTGGGAAGAAGCATTCAAAGCCCTAGTGCATTTCATCTATTTTACGGACTGCAAAGGCACTCTAAAGGCCAGCACTAGCTTTTTGTTGGACTTTTTCTTTTTGAGTAGCTGCTGGACGTTTTGAAGCGGTTTGGGATCTGCTAGAGTGCAAGGTAATACATAGAGCTTGAGGAAAGTGATATACACATTTTATATCTCCAGGGAGGTGGATGCAGTTCAGTGTGTGCGAGTTACATGTTGAGCAGCTGATCACACAGAAAAGAAGAGGCTGCGCTGCAATTGCCTTTTCATTTGCAGCTTATAAACTGCACAGCCCACAATGAAACAATTCCACTTCCTTCTGTGCTACATACAGGATCACATTCTCTCAGTCTCTAAGAGCCAGGACCCCCAGCGGAGCTCTTCCCTGCGCTGCTCCTACACCAATGAGGCCGGAGCCGCAAACAGCTTGGCTTTTTCCCTGGCACCGTCTGCCAGCGCTCATCAAAATAACCACACGATGGCGCTGTCGACTAACAAAAGAAGGAAACGCACCGAGGCCAGCTCCAAAGGACAGAGCCCAGTTGGAAACGTCCCTGCTCTCAAATTAACTGTGCCAGGAAAAAAAGACTTTGCTGATCTTCCCCCTCCAAGTGTGCAAACACTTTTGCACCACACTCAAAGGGCAACACGAAATCCTCTGCCCTAACAAACATTTTCACTCTCGCAGAGTCCGGTAACAAACTCAAAGACATCCGCTCAACAAATGTGCCAGCAGAGAGAGAAAGTTCTTTGCTGCCTACAATTTCAGCTTCACCCATCAAACAATAAACACACACCCTGCTATTGGCACTTTTCTTTTCAGCTCTACGCTCCTAAGCTTTCAGTCTCAGAGTCAAGATCCAAGCAGCATGGCAACAGGGACTACTCACACACTAAAGCTACAAGGACAAAAAGCTCAACAACTTGGTGTCTAGATTCCCACTGTCAGTTCAACAGCTCTAACCCACAAGAAAACCTCTTGGGAAGAACCTTTAAATTCACTGAGACCACCCAAAGTGCCCATCCAAACTTAATTTCTTTGCCAAAGAGAAGAACAAGAAGCTCATTTCAAGAGAAAGGGCATCCCCTCCTCCAAAATCCAAAACATCCAGTGACTGATCCCATACAATGGTGTCAGAACACTCTTACTAGAGGCAGACAGCCTTCCAAAGATGGATACTGACTCAATGACTGTACAAATTGAGGGAGTGCTTCCAAATATGCCGGCACAAGAAGCTGCTGTCGTCCTTAAGCTGCGCGACACAGCTTCTTATCTGCACCTCCAACTCTGGGGCTACGTGCTTTCCTTCCCATGAGAAAGCATTGCCATTCTCCTTCAGGAACTTACCAAGCCAAGCTGTATGCCATGTCCTGCACTATGTCCAACAATGGCTCCTGCACAGAAGGGTCTACGACATAAATATCTCACTGGACTACACCTCCTCATGGTACCTTTAACGCCTGCCCTATTACATTGTCACTATATCTTTTACTTGCCAAGGAAAGGCACTCAGAGTCACTTGGCCTTGCCTTGCCTTTGATGCTGTGGCTAGTCTACTCTTGTTTTGCTTGCTTGCTTATGTGTGCCTTGCCTGGCAAGACCTAGAAAGACCTTCCTTGCTTTGCTTTGCCTTGCCTACCGCTCTTTGCAATGCAAACCAAGTGTAGGCGCAATTGTAGGCAAGTCAAGGGAGAAGCTGACAAGGCTGGAGCCATGAGGGGCAAGCAAATGGAGTGGTAGGTGAGAGAAGACCCAGAACTTCTAGGCAAGGATGGGCATAGGAAGGCCAGGCAGAAACAGGAGGGCCTAGGCAAGGCTAGGTTTCCCTGGAGGAAAGCAGTAGGCAGGTCAAGTGTGGGCGTAGGCACTGGAGGGAGTGCAAGGCTAGGGAGGCAAGGCAGGGCAAGGCAAGGAAACTTTTGGGTCACCAAGGCAAGACAAATGAGAGGTACATTCAAAGACTGCTGGTACACAAAAGGGGCTAGGACAGACTTCTCTGTCTGGCCTTGATCTCACATGGGCAATCTCTAATCTGCACCTAAAACACTTGGATTACCTGCTTTCCTTGGTATACAAAAGAACTGTCATTCTGGTCCTGAAGCGCAAAGGTGAAATGTGAATTTTATGTCCAAAATTCAAGACATGTAAGGATAGGTGCCAGAAGCAAGCTGCCAGGACAGATGGGTGTGCTTGCACGTGACCTCTTTTGGGCTTCCTCTCACATGCTCCTGAAACGCTGGAGGTACGTGAAAGCCTTGAGAGTCCTAGGAGAAGCAGGCAGGGCAAGGCAAGATGAAGAAATTCCTCAAAAAGAGGAGTATTGAATTCCAGGTGGGGGACGAGTGAGCAAGGGAATGCAAGGCAAGGGAGAGGAGAGGTTCAAAGGTAACGCCAAGAAAAGTGGTGGCTTTGCCAGGCAAGACAAAGGAGAGGCAAGCAAGGCAATGAGTCCTAGAAGGAGAAGGAAATGAAAGATTGGAGCTGGACAAAGGGGAAGGGAAACTGGACAAAGTGGCAAGGGGGATGGGTGGTGCAAGGCACTGGACTGGTAGGAAGGGCAAGGGAAAGACATGGATGGGTCAGGGAGGAAGAGGAAAACAATGGCCAGGAATGACAAAGAAATGCAAGGTTGGATAGGAAAGGAAAGGCAAGGCAATGTAGGGAAGGGGTAGGCCAGACAATGGGTGTCTTAAGAGGAAAAGTATGCATAGCAAGGCCAAGAGAAAAGCGGTAAAGAAGTTAGCGTGGGGGATAGGTGAGTGTAGCTGAGAAAGAAAGAAAGAAAGTGCCTCATTCCAGTTTGTATGTATGTATGTGTGTGTGAAGTTTGCAGGATGTAAAGCAGAGACTTGATGGTGGAGTGAAAGGATGCTTTTGAATACACGTGGCAAGGTCCAAGCAAACTATTTGTCTTGGCACATCTGTGTCCCATAAACTTCTTAGTTTAGATTCAGACTGTAAGCGGGACAGAGAACACCCCTAAAATTACAGCTGAGCAAGAAAGCAGGTCGCATCAGCATGTTTTAAAGGAAGCAGTTTTTTTGTGTGAGAAGAAAATGGACATATGAGACTCCAGCAGTATCGACATTCAGCTTAGAAGCAAAGTGCAATGATTCCGTACAAACTCTGAAAATGAAACGCAGCAATAAAAAGGCAATGGGACATGTCAGCGAAAGCTTTGTGGCCAAGCAGGGTGAGATGTTTGAAGCAGAACCACAGTTTGGTTTCACTAAGGATCCATCATGGTGGATTGCAAACATGTGCCAAGACAACACATATTCTGCAGCTGTTGCAGCTCTCCGCAGGAACACTAGCGCTTTCCCTTAGACTCTAAAATGCAGAGAAATGGCCTGCGCAGCGCAGAAGATATTTGTGCTGCTTGTACACCTCTTCCAACCCCTCAGTGGAAACTATTGCGCCTGCCTTTAGACTCTGAGATCCAGAGAACACAATGGTAGAGGCAGTGGAGAATGGAAGGAGAGAGTGAAGTTTGATGAGTGAGTTTGATGTGACTTATGTGGAGCACGCAGAAAATGTAGCCCCGTACTGGTTTTTACACCTGGAGCCTATTTCTGTAAGACACTTCAGGTGGACATTTTTGATCAAGAAGCCAGAGTGAAAAAATTGACAGCAGGTCTCTCTGGGAAAGAAAAAGCAGCAAGGCGTCGTGTGCCATTTAAATGCTGCTATAAGAAGGGCGTACTTTAGCAGCATCTCTCTTGACACTTCTATCTGTGTAATCTCTAGCTGCTTGGACACAGTGACACTGAAAATAATTGTACTGCAAATACCAAGTTACACAGGGAAAAAGGGTAGGTCAGCAAATGCCTTCTGTCCTGGCACATCTCTCAGTCAGAACTCCAGCTGAAAAATTTTGCTGTAATGATGGACTTTGCCACTTGGAGAGAATTTATATAGTTGGGAAGAAGCATTCAAAGCCCTAGTGCATTTCATCTATTTTACGGACTGCAAAGGCACTCTAAAGGCCAGCACTAGCTTTTTGTTGGACTTTTTCTTTTTGAGTAGCTGCTGGACGTTTTGAAGCGGTTTGGGATCTGCTAGAGTGCAAGGTAATACATAGAGCTTGAGGAAAGTGATATACACATTTTATATCTCCAGGGAGGTGGATGCAGTTCAGTGTGTGCGAGTTACATGTTGAGCAGCTGATCACACAGAAAAGAAGAGGCTGCGCTGCAATTGCCTTTTCATTTGCAGCTTATAAACTGCACAGCCCACAATGAAACAATTCCACTTCCTTCTGTGCTACATACAGGATCACATTCTCTCAGTCTCTAAGAGCCAGGACCCCCAGCGGAGCTCTTCCCTGCGCTGCTCCTACACCAATGAGGCCGGAGCCGCAAACAGCTTGGCTTTTTCCCTGGCACCGTCTGCCAGCGCTCATCAAAATAACCACACGATGGCGCTGTCGACTAACAAAAGAAGGAAACGCACCGAGGCCAGCTCCAAAGGACAGAGCCGAGTTGGAAACGTCCCTGCTCTCAAATTAACTGTGCCAGGAAAAAAAGACTTTGCTGATCTTCCCCCTCCAAGTGTGCAAACACTTTTGCACCACACTCAAAGGGCAACACAAAATCCTCTGCCCTAACAAACATTTTCACTCTCGCAGAGTCCGGTAACAAACTCAAAGACATCCGCTCAACAAATGTGCCAGCTGAGAGAGAAAGTTCTTTGCTGCCTACAATTTCAACTTCACCCATCAAACAATGAACACACACCCTGCTATTGGCACTTTTCTTTTCAGCTCTACGCTCCTAAGCTTTCAGTCTCAGAGTCAAGATCCAAGCAGCATGGCAACAGGGACTACTCACACACTAAAGCTACAAGGACAAAAAGCTCAACAACTTGGTGTCTAGATTCCCACTGTCAGTTCAACAGCTCTAACCCACAGGGAAACCTCTTGGGAAAAACCTTTAAATTCACTGAGACCACCCAAAGTGCCCATCCAAACTTAATTTCTTTGCCAAAGAGAAGAACAAGAAGCTCATTTCAAGAGAAAGGGCATCCCCTCCTCCAAAATCCAAAACATCCAGTGACTGATCCCATACAATGGTGTCAGAACACTCTTACTAGAGGCAGACAGCCTTCCAAAGATGGATACTGACTCAATGACTGTACAAATTGAGGGAGTGCTTCCAAATATGCCGGCACAAGAAGCTGCTGTCGTCCTTGAGCTGCGCGACACAGCTTCTTATCTGCACCTCCAACTCTGGGGCTACGTGCTTTCCTTCCCATGAGAAAGCATTGCCATTCTCCTTCAGGAACTTACCAAGCCAAACTGTATGCCATGTCCTGTACTATGTCCAACAATGGCTCCTGCACAGAAGGGTCTACGACATAAATATCTCTCTGGACTATACCTCCTCATGGTACCTTTAACGCCTGCCCTATTACATTGTCACTATATCTTTTACTTGCCAAGGAAAGGCACTCAGAGTCACTTGGCCTTGCCTTGCCTTTGATGCTGTGGCTAGTCTACTCTTGTTTTGCTTGCTTGCTTATGTGTGCCTTGCCTGGCAAGACCTAGAAAGACCTTCCTTGCTTTGCTTTGCCTTGCCTACCGCTCTTTGCAATGCAAACCAAGTGTAGGCGCAATTGTAGGCAAGTCAAGGGAGAAGCTGACAAGGCTGGAGCCATGAGGGGCAAGCAAATGGAGTGGTAGGTGAGAGAAGGCCCAGAACTTCTAGGCAAGGATGGGCATAGGAAGGCCAGGCAGAAACAGGAAGGCCTAGGCAAGGCTAGGTTTCCCTGGAGGAAAGCAGTCAAGTGTGGGCAGGTCAAGTGTGGGCGTAGGCACTGGAGGGAGTGCAAGGCTAGGGAGGCAAGGCAGGGCAAGGCAAGGAAACTTTTGGGTCACCAAGGCAAGACAAATGAGAGGTACATTCAAAGACTGCTGGTACACAAAAGGGGCTAGGACACACTTCTCTGTCTGGCCTTGATCTCACATGGGCCATCTCTAATCTGCACCTAAAACACTTGGATTACCTGCTTTCCTTGGTATACAAAAGAACTGTCATTCTGGTCCTGAAGCGCAAAGGTGAAATGTGAATTTTATGTCCAAAATTCAAGACATGTAAGGATAGGTGCCAGAAGCAAGCTGCCAGGACAGATGGGTGTGCTTGCACGTGACCTCTTTTGGGCTTCCTCTCACATGCTCCTGAAACGCTGGAGGTACGTGAAAGCCTTGAGAGTCCTAGGAGAAGCAGGCAGGGCAAGGCAAGATGAAGAAATTCCGCAAAAAGAGGGGTATTGAATTCCAGGTGGGGGACGAGTGAGCAAGGGAATGCAAGGCAAGGGAGAGGAGAGGTTCAAAGGTAACGCCAAGAAAAGTGGTGGCTTTGCCAGGCAAGACAAAGGAGAGGCAAGCAAGGCAATGAGAGTCCTAGAAGGAGAAGGAAATGAAAGATTGGAGCTGGACAAAGGGGAAGGGAAACTGGACAAAGTGGCAAGGGGGATGGGTGGTGCAAGGCACTGGACTGGTAGGAAGGGCAAGGGAAAGACATGGATGGGTCAGGAAGGAAGAGGAAAACAATGGCCAGGAATGACAAAGAAATGCAAGGTTGGATAGGAAAGGAAAGGCAAGGCAATGTAGGGAAGGGGTAGGCCAGACAATGGGTGTCTTAAGAGGAAAAGTATGCATAGCAAGACCAAGAGAAAAGCGGTAAAGAAGTTAGCGTGGGGGATAGGTGAGTGTAGCTGAGAAAGAAAGAAAGAAAGAAAGTGCCTCATTCCAGTTTGTATGTATGTATGTGTGTGTGAAGTTTGCAGGATGTAAAGCAGAGACTTGATGGTGGAGTGAAAGGATGCTTTTGAATACACGTGGCAAGGTCCAAGCAAACTATTTGTCTTGGCACATCTGTGTCCCATAAACTTCTTAGTTTAGATTCAGACTGTAAGCGGGACAGAGAACACCCCTAAAATTACAGCTGAGCAAGAAAGCAGGTCGCATCAGCATGTTTTAAAGGAAGCAGTTTTTTTGTGTGAGAAGAAAATGGACATATGAGACTCCAGCAGTATCGACGTTCAGCTTAGAAGCAAAGTGCAATGATTCCGTACAAACTCTGAAAATGAAACGCAGCAATAAAAAGGCAATGGGACATGTCAGCGAAAGCTTTGTGGCCAAGCAGGGTGAGATGTTTGAAGCAGAACCACAGTTTGGTTTCACTAAGGATCCATCATGGTGGATTGCAAACATGTGCCAAGACAACACATATTCTGCAGCTGTTGCAGCTCTCCGCAGGAACACTAGCGCTTTCCCTTAGACTCTAAAATGCAGAGAAATGGCCTGCGCAGCGCAGAAGATATTTGTGCTGCTTGTACACCTCTTCCAACCCCTCAGTGGAAACTATTGCGCCTGCCTTTAGACTCTGAGATCCAGAGAACACAATGGTAGAGGCAGTGGAGAATGGAAGGAGAGAGTGAAGTTTGATGAGTGAGTTTGATGTGACTTATGTGGAGCACGCAGAAAATGTAGCCCCGTACTGGTTTTTACACCTGGAGCCTATTTCTGTAAGACATTTCAGGTGGACATTTTTGATCAAGAAGCCAGAGTGAAAAAATTGACAGCAGGTGTCTCTGGGAAAGAAAAAGCAGCAAGGCGTCGTGTGCCATTTAAATGCTGCTATAAGAAGGGCGTACTTTAGCAGCATCTCTCTTGACACTTCTATCTGTGTAATCTCTAGCTGCTTGGACACAGCGACACTGAAAATAATTGTACTGCAAATACCAAGTTACACAGGGAAAAAGGGTAGGTCAGCAAATGCCTTCTGTCCTGGCACATCTCTCAGTCAGAACTCCAGCTGAAAAATTTTGCTGTAATGATGGACTTTGCCACCTGGAGAGAATTTATATAGTTGGGAAGAAGCATTCAAAGCCCTAGTGCATTTCGTCTATTTTACGGACTGCAAGGGCACTATAAAGGCCAGCACTAGCTTTTTGTTGGACTTTTTCTTTTTGAGTAGCTGCTGGACGTTTTGAAGCGGTTTGGGATCTGCTAGAGTGCAAGGTAATACATAGAGCTTGAGGAAAGTGATATACACATTTTATATCTCCAGGGAGGTGGATGCAGTTCAGTGTGTGCGAGTTACATGTTGAGCAGCTGATCACACAGAAAAGAAGAGGCTGCGCTGCAATTGCCTTTTCATTTGCAGCTTATAAACTGCACAGCCCACAATGAAACAATTCCACTTCCTTCTGTGCTACATACAGGATCACATTCTCTCAGTCTCTAAGAGCCAGGACCCCCAGCGGAGCTCTTCCCTGCGCTGCTCCTACACCAATGAGGCCGGAGCCGCAAACAGCTTGGCTTTTTCCCTGGCACCGTCTGCCAGCGCTCATCAAAATAACCACACGATGGCGCTGTCGACTAACAAAAGAAGGAAACGCACCGAGGCCAGCTCCAAAGGACAGAGCCCAGTTGGAAACGTCCCTGCTCTCAAATTAACTGTGCCAGGAAAAAAAGACTTTGCTGATCTTCCCCCTCCAAGTGTGCAAACACTTTTGCACCACACTCAAAGGGCAACACGAAATCCTCTGCCCTAACAAACATTTTCACTCTCGCAGAGTCCGGTAACAAACTCAAAGACATCCGCTCAACAAATGTGCCAGCGGAGAGAGAAAGTTCTTTGCTGCCTACAATTTCAGCTTCACCCATCAAACAATGAACACACACCCTGCTATTGGCACTTTTCTTTTCAGCTCTACGCTCCTAAGCTTTCAGTCTCAGAGTCAAGATCCAAGCAGCATGGCAACAGGGACTACTCACACACTAAAGCTACAAGGACAAAAAGCTCAACAACTTGGTGTCTAGATTCCCACTGTCAGTTCAACAGCTCTAACCCACAGGGAAACCTCTTGGGAAAAACCTTTAAATTCACTGAGACCACCCAAAGTGCCCATCCAAACTTAATTTCTTTGCCAAAGAGAAGAACAAGAAGCTCATTTCAAGAGAAATGGCATCCCCTCCTCCAAAATCCAAAACATCCAGTGACTGATCCCATACAATGGTGTCAGAACACTCTTACTAGAGGCAGACAGCCTTCCAAAGATGGATACTGACTCAATGACTGTACAAATTGAGGGAGTGCTTCCAAATATGCCGGCACAAGAAGCTGCTGTCGTCCTTGAGCTGCGCGACACATCTTCTTATCTGCACCTCCAACTCTGGGGCTACGTGCTTTCCTTCCCATGAGAAAGCATTGCCATTCTCCTTCAGGAACTTACCAAGCAAAACTGTATGCCATGTCCTGTACTATGTCCAACAATGGCTCCTGCACAGAAGGGTCTACGACATAAATATCTCTCTGGACTATACCTCCTCATGGTACCTTTAACGCCTGCCCTATTACATTGTCACTATATCTTTTACTTGCCAAGGAAAGGCACTCAGAGTCACTTGGCCTTGCCTTGCCTTTGATGCTGTGGCTAGTCTACTCTTGTTTTGCTTGCTTGCTTATGTGTGCCTTGCCTGGCAAGACCTAGAAAGACCTTCCTTGCTTTGCTTTGCCTTGCCTACCGCTCTTTGCAATGCAAACCAAGTGTAGGAACAATTGTAGGCAAGTCAAGGGAGAAGCTGACAAGGCTGGAGCCATGAGGGGCAAGCAAATGGAGTGGTAGGTGAGAGAAGGCCCAGAACTTCTAGGCAAGGATGGGCATAGGAAGGCCAGGCAGAAACAGGAAGGCCTAGGCAAGGCTAGGTTTCCCTGGAGGAAAGCAGTCAAGTGTGGGCAGGTCAAGTGTGGGCGTAGGCACTGGAGGGAGTGCAAGGCTAGGGAGGCAAGGCAGGGCAAGGCAAGGAAACTTTTGGGTCACCAAGGCAAGACAAATGAGAGGTACATTCAAAGACTGCTGGTACACAAAAGGGGCTAGGACAGACTTCTCTGGCTGGCCTTGATCTCACATGGGCCATCTCTAATCTGCACCTAAAACACTTGGATTGCCTGCTTTCCTTGGTATACAAAAGAACTGTCATTCTGGTCCTGAAGCGCAAAGGTGAAATGTGAATTTTATGTCCAAAATGCAAGACATGTAAGGATAGGTGCCAGAAGCAAGCTGCCAGGACAGATGGGTGTGCTTGCACGTGACCTCTTTTGGGCTTCCTCTCACATGCTCCTGAAACGCTGGAGGTACGTGAAAGCCTTGAGAGTCCTAGGAGAAGCAGGCAGGGCAAGGCAAGATGAAGAAATTCCGCAAAAAGAGGGGTATTGAATTCCAGGTGGGGGACGAGTGAGCAAGGGAATGCAAGGCAAGGGAGAGGAGAGGTTCAAAGGTAACGCCAAGAAAAGTGGTGGCTTTGCCAGGCAAGACAAAGGAGAGGCAAGCAAGGCAATGAGAGTCCTAGAAGGAGAAGGAAATGAAAGATTGGAGCTGGACAAAGGGGAAGGGAAACTGGACAAAGTGGCAAGGGGGATGGGTGGTGCAAGGCACTGGACTGGTAGGAAGGGCAAGGGAAAGACATGGATGGGTCAGGAAGGAAGAGGAAAACAATGGCCAGGAATGACAAAGAAATGCAAGGTTGGATAGGAAAGGAAAGGCAAGGCAATGTAGGGAAGGGGTAGGCCAGACAATGGGTGTCTTAAGAGGAAAAGTATGCATAGCAAGGCCAAGAGAAAAGCGGTAAAGAAGTTAGCGTGGGGGATAGGTGAGTGTAGCTGAGAAAGAAAGAAAGAAAGAAAGTGCCTCATTCCAGTTTGTATGTATGTATGTGTGTGTGAAGTTTGCAGGATGTAAAGCAGAGTCTTGATGGTGGAGTGAAAGGATGCTTTTGAATACACGTGGCAAGGTCCAAGCAAACTATTTGTCTTGGCACATCTGTGTCCCATAAACTTCTTAGTTTAGATTCAGACTGTAAGCGGGACAGAGAACACCCCTAAAATTACAGCTGAGCAAGAAAGCAGGTCGCATCAGCATGTTTTAAAGGAAGCAGTTTTTTTGTGTGAGAAGAAAATGGACATATGAGACTCCAGCAGTATCGACGTTCAGCTTAGAAGCAAAGTGCAATGATTCCGTACAAACTCTGAAAATGAAACGCAGCAATAAAAAGGCAATGGGACATGTCAGCGAAAGCTTTGTGGCCAAGCAGGGTGAGATGTTTGAAGCAGAACCACAGTTTGGTTTCACTAAGGATCCATCATGGTGGATTGCAAACATGTGCCAAGACAACACATATTCTGCAGCTGTTGCAGCTCTCCGCAGGAACACTAGCGCTTTCCCTTAGACTCTAAAATGCAGAGAAATGGCCTGCGCAGCGCAGAAGATATTTGTGCTGCTTGTACACCTCTTCCAACCCCTCAGTGGAAACTATTGCGCCTGCCTTTAGACTCTGAGATCCAGAGAACACAATGGTAGAGGCAGTGGAGAATGGAAGGAGAGAGTGAAGTTTGATGAGTGAGTTTGATGTGACTTATGTGGAGCACGCAGAAAATGTAGCCCCGTACTGGTTTTTACACCTGGAGCCTATTTCTGTAAGACATTTCAGGTGGACATTTTTGATCAAGAAGCCAGAGTGAAAAAATTGACAGCGGGTCTCTTTAGGATAGAACAAGCAGCAAGGCGTCGTGTGCCATTTAAATGCTGCTATAAGAAGGGCGTACTTTAGCAGCATCTCTCTTGACACTTCTATCTGTGTAATCTCTAGCTACTTGGACACATCGACACTGAAAATAATTGTACTGCAAATACCAAGTTACACAGGGAAAAAGGGTAGGTCAGCAAATGCCTTCTGTCCTGGCACATCTCTCAGTCAGAACTCCAGCTGAAAAATTTTGCTGTAATGATGGACTTTGCCACCTGGAGAGAATTTATATAGTTGGGAAGAAGCATTCAAAGCCCTAGTGCATTTCGTCTATTTTACGGACTGCAAGGGCACTATAAAGGCCAGCACTAGCTTTTTGTTGGACTTTTTCTTTTTGAGTAGCTGCTGGACGTTTTGAAGCGGTTTGGGATCTGCTAGAGTGCAAGGTAATACATAGAGCTTGAGGAAAGTGATATACACATTTTATATCTCCAGGGAGGTGGATGCAGTTCAGCGTGTGCGAGTTACATGTTGAGCAGCTGATCACACAGAAAAGAAGAGGCTGCGCTGCAATTGCCTTTTCATTTGCAGCTTATAAACTGCACAGCCCACAATGAAACAATTCCACTTCCTTCTGTGCTACATACAGGATCACATTCTCTCAGTCTCTAAGAGCCAGGACCCCCAGCGGAGCTCTTCCCTGCGCTGCTCCTACACCAATGAGGCCGGAGCCGCAAACAGCTTGGCTTTTTCCCTGGCACCGTCTGCCAGCGCTCATCAAAATAACCACACGATGGCGCTGTCGACTAACAAAAGAAGGAAACGCACCGAGGCCAGCTCCAAAGGACAGAGCCGAGTTGGAAACGTCCCTGCTCTCAAATTAACTGTGCCAGGAAAAAAAGACTTTGCTGATCTTCCCCCTCCAAGTGTGCAAACACTTTTGCACCACACTCAAAGGGCAACACAAAATCCTCTGCCCTAACAAACATTTTCACTCTCGCAGAGTCCGGTAACAAACTCAAAGACATCCGCTCAACAAATGTGCCAGCTGAGAGAGAAAGTTCTTTGCTGCCTACAATTTCAACTTCACCCATCAAACAATGAACACACACCCTGCTATTGGCACTTTTCTTTTCAGCTCTACGCTCCTAAGCTTTCAGTCTCAGAGTCAAGATCCAAGCAGCATGGCAACAGGGACTACTCACACACTAAAGCTACAAGGACAAAAAGCTCAACAACTTGGTGTCTAGATTCCCACTGTCAGTTCAACAGCTCTAACCCACAGGGAAACCTCTTGGGAAAAACCTTTAAATTCACTGAGACCACCCAAAGTGCCCATCCAAACTTAATTTCTTTGCCAAAGAGAAGAACAAGAAGCTCATTTCAAGAGAAAGGGCATCCCCTCCTCCAAAATCCAAAACATCCAGTGACTGATCCCATACAATGGTGTCAGAACACTCTTACTAGAGGCAGACAGCCTTCCAAAGATGGATACTGACTCAATGACTGTACAAATTGAGGGAGTGCTTCCAAATATGCCGGCACAAGAAGCTGCTGTCGTCCTTGAGCTGCGCGACACAGCTTCTTATCTGCACCTCCAACTCTGGGGCTACGTGCTTTCCTTCCCATGAGAAAGCATTGCCATTCTCCTTCAGGAACTTACCAAGCCAAGCTGTATGCCATGTCCTGTACTATGTCCAACAATGGCTCCTGCACAGAAGGGTCTACGACATAAATATCTCTCTGGACTATACCTCCTCATGGTACCTTTAACGCCTGCCCTATTACATTGTCACTATATCTTTTACTTGCCAAGGAAAGGCACTCAGAGTCACTTGGCCTTGCCTTGCCTTTGATGCTGTGGCTAGTCTACTCTTGTTTTGCTTGCTTGCTTCCTTATGTGTGCCTTGCCTGGCAAGACCTAGAAAGACCTTCCTTGCTTTGCTTTGCCTTGCCTACCGCTCTTTGCAATGCAAACCAAGTGTAGGCGCAATTGTAGGCAAGTCAAGGGAGAAGTTGACAAGGCTGGAGCCATGAGGGGCAAGCAAATGGAGTGGTAGGTGAGAGAAGGCCCAGAACTTCTAGGCAAGGATGGGCATAGGAAGGCCAGGCAGAAACAGGAAGGCCTAGGCAAGGCTAGGTTTCCCTGGAGGAAAGCAGTCAAGTGTGGGCAGGTCAAGTGTGGGCGTAGGCACTGGAGGGAGTGCAAGGCTAGGGAGGCAAGGCAGGGCAAGGCAAGGAAACTTTGGGGTCACCAAGGCAAGACAAATGAGAGGTACATTCAAAGACTGCTGGTACACAAAAGGGGCTAGGACAGACTTCTCTGTCTGGCCTTGATCTCACATGGGCCATCTCTAATCTGCACCTAAAACACTTGGATTACCTGCTTTCCTTGGTATACAAAAGAACTGTCATTCTGGTCCTGAAGCGCAAAGGTGAAATGTGAATTTTATGTCCAAAATGCAAGACATGTAAGGATAGGTGCCAGAAGCAAGCTGCCAGGACAGATGGGTGTGCTTGCACGTGACCTCTTTTGGGCTTCCTCTCACATGCTCCTGAAACGCTGGAGGTACGTGAAAGCCTTGAGAGTCCTAGGAGAAGCAGGCAGGGCAAGGCAAGATGAAGAAATTCCTCAAAAAGAGGAGTATTGAATTCCAGGTGGGGGACGAGTGAGCAAGGGAATGCAAGGCAAGGGAGAGGAGAGGTTCAAAGGTAACGCCAAGAAAAGTGGTGGCTTTGCCAGGCAAGACAAAGGAGAGGCAAGCAAGGCAATGAGAGTCCTAGAAGGAGAAGGAAATGAAAGATTGGAGCTGGACAAAGGGGAAGGGAAACTGGACAAAGTGGCAAGGGGGATGGGTGGTGCAAGGCACTGGACTGGTAGGAAGGGCAAGGGAAAGACATGGATGGGTCAGGAAGGAAGAGGAAAACAATGGCCAGGAATGACAAAGAAATGCAAGGTTGGATAGGAAAGGAAAGGCAAGGCAATGTAGGGAAGGGGTAGGCCAGACAATGGGTGTCTTAAGAGGAAAAGTATGCATAGCAAGACCAAGAGAAAAGCGGTAAAGAAAATAGCGTGGTGGATAGGTGAGTGTAGCTGAGAAAGAAAGAAAGAAAGAAAGTGCCTCATTCCAGTTTGTATGTATGTATGTGTGTGTGAAGTTTGCAGGATGTAAAGCAGAGACTTGATGGTGGAGTGAAAGGATGCTTTTGAATACACGTGGCAAGGTCCAAGCAAACTATTTGTCTTGGCACATCTGTGTCCCATAAACTTCTTAGTTTAGATTCAGACTGTAAGCGGGACAGAGAACACCCCTAAAATTACAGCTGAGCAAGAAAGCAGGTCGCATCAGCATGTTTTAAAGGAAGCAGTTTTTTTGTGTGAGAAGAAAATGGACATATGAGACTCCAGCAGTATCGACGTTCAGCTTAGAAGCAAAGTGCAATGATTCCGTACAAACTCTGAAAATGAAACGCAGCAATAAAAAGGCAATGGGACATGTCAGCGAAAGCTTTGTGGCCAAGCAGGGTGAGATGTTTGAAGCAGAACCACAGTTTGGTTTCACTAAGGATCCATCATGGTGGATTGCAAACATGTGCCAAGACAACACATATTCTGCAGCTGTTGCAGCTCTCCGCAGGAACACTAGCGCTTTCCCTTAGACTCTAAAATGCAGAGAAATGGCCTGCGCAGCGCAGAAGCTATTTGTGCTGCTTGTACACCTCTTCCAACCCCTCAGTGGAAACTATTGCGCCTGCCTTTAGACTCTGAGATCCAGAGAACACAATGGTAGAGGCAGTGGAGAATGGAAGGAGAGAGTGAAGTTTGATGAGTGAGTTTGATGTGACTTATGTGGAGCACGCAGAAAATGTAGCCCCGTACTGGTTTTTACACCTGGAGCCTATTTCTGTAAGACATTTCAGGTGGACATTTTTGATCAAGAAGCCAGAGTGAAAAAATTGACAGCGGGTCTCTCTGGGAAAGAAAAAGCAGCAAGGCATCGTGTGCCATTTAAATGCTGCTATAAGAAGGGCGTACTTTAGCAGCATCTCTCTTGACACTTCTATCTGTGTAATCTCTAGCTGCTTGGACACAGCGACACTGAAAATAATTGTACTGCAAATACCAAGTTACACAGGGAAAAAGGGTAGGTCAGCAAATGCCTTCTGTCCTGGCACATCTCTCAGTCAGAACTCCAGCTGAAAAATTTTGCTGTAATGATGGACTTTGCCACCTGGAGAGAATTTATATAGTTGGGAAGAAGCATTCAAAGCCCTAGTGCATTTCGTCTATTTTACGGACTGCAAGGGCACTATAAAGGCCAGCACTAGCTTTTTGTTGGACTTTTTCTTTTTGAGTAGCTGCTGGACGTTTTGAAGCGGTTTGGGATCTGCTAGAGTGCAAGGTAATACATAGAGTTTGAGGAAAGTGATATACACATTTTATATCTCCAGGGAGGTGGATGCAGTTCAGTGTGTGCGAGTTACACGTTGAGCAGCTGATCACACAGAAAAGAAGAGGCTGCGCTGCAATTGCCTTTTCATTTGCAGCTTATAAACTGCACAGCCCACAATGAAACAATTCCACTTCCTTCTGTGCTACATACAGGATCCCATTCTCTCAGTCTCTAAGAGCCAGGACCCCCAGCGGAGCTCTTCCCTGCGCTGCTCCTACACCAATGAGGCCGGAGCCGCAAACAGCTTGGCTTTTTCCCTGGCACCGTCTGCCAGCGCTCATCAAAATAACCACACGATGGCGCTGTCGACTAACAAAAGAAGGAAACGCACCGAGGCCAGCTCCAAAGGACAGAGCCGAGTTGGAAACGTCCCTGCTCTCAAATTAACTGTGCCAGGAAAAAAAGACTTTGCTGATCTTCCCCCTCCAAGTGTGCAAACACTTTTGCACCACACTCAAAGGGCAACACAAAATCCTCTGCCCTAACAAACATTTTCACTCTCGCAGAGTCCGGTAACAAACTCAAAGACATCCGCTCAACAAATGTGCCAGCTGAGAGAGAAAGTTCTTTGCTGCCTACAATTTCAACTTCACCCATCAAACAATGAACACACACCCTGCTATTAGCACTTTTCTTTTCTTCTCTACGCTCCTAAGCTTTCAGTCTCAGAGTCAAGATCCAAGCAGCATGGCAACAGGGACTACTCACACACTAAAGCTACAAGGACAAAAAGCTCAACAACTTGCTGTCTAGATTCCCACTGTCAGTTCAACAGCTCTAACCCACAGGGAAACCTCTTGGGAAAAACCTTTAAATTCACTGAGACCACCCAAAGTGCCCATCCAAACTTAATTTCTTTGCCAAAGCGAATAACAAGAAGCTCATTTCAAGAGAAATGGCATCCCCTCCTCCAAAATCCAAAACATCCAGTGACTGATCCCATACAATGGTGTCAGAACACTCTTACTAGAGGCAGACAGCCTTCCAAAGATGGATACTGACTCAATGACTGTACAAATTGAGGGAGTGCTTCCAAATATGCCGGCACAAGAAGCTGCTGTCGTCCTTGAGCTGCGCGACACAGCTTCTTATCTGCACCTCCAACTCTGGGGCTACGTGCTTTCCTTCCCATGAGAAAGCATTGCCATTCTCCTTCAGGAACTTACCAAGCCAAACTGTACGCCATGCCCTGTACTATGTCCAACAATGGCTCCTGCACAGAAGGGTCTACGACATAAATATCTTGCTGGACTATACCTCCTCATGGTACCTTTAACGCCTGCCCTATTACATTGTCACTATATCTTTTACTTGCCAAGGAAAGGCACTCAGAGTCACTTGGCCTTGCCTTGCCTTTGATGCTGTGGCTAGTCTACTCTTGTTTTGCTTGCTTGCTTATGTGTGCCTTGCCTGGCAAGACCTAGAAAGACCTTCCTTGCTTTGCTTTGCCTTGCCTACCGCTCTTTGCAATGCAATCCAAGTGTAGGCGCAATTGTAGGCGAGTCAAGGGAGAAACTGACAAGGCTGGAGCCATGAGGGGCAAGAAAATGGAGTGGTAGGTGAGAGAAGGCCCAGAACTTCTAGGCAAGGATGGGCATAGGAAGGCCAGGCAGAAACAGGAAGGCCTAGACAAGGCTAGGTTTCCCTGGAGGAAAGCAGTCAAGTGTGGGCAGGTCAAGTGTGGGCGTAGGCACTGGAGGGAGTGCAAGGCTAGGGAGGCAAGGCAGGGCAAGGCAAGGAAACTTTGGGGTCACCAAGGCAAGACAAATGAGAGGTACATTCAAAGACTGCTGGTACACAAAAGGGGCTAGGACAGACTTCTCTGTCTGGCCTTGATCTCACATGGGCCATCTCTAATCTGCACCTAATACACTTGGATTACCTGCTTTCCTTGGTATACAAAAGAACTGTCATTCTGGTCCTGAAGCGCAAAGGTGAAATGTGAATTTTATGTCCAAAATTCAAGACATGTAAGGATAGGTGCCAGAAGCAAGCTGCCAGGACAGATGGGTGTGCTTGCACGTGACCTCTTTTGGGCTTCCTCTCACATGCTCCTGAAACGCTGGAGGTACGTGAAAGCCTTGAGAGTCCTAGGAGAAGCAGGCAGGGCAAGGCAAGATGAAGAAATGCCGCAAAAAGAGGGGTATTGAATTCCAGGTGGGGGACGAGTGAGCAAGGGAATGCAAGGCAAGGGAGAGGAGAGGTTCAAAGGTAACGCCAAGAAAAGTGGTGGCTTTGCCAGGCAAGACAAAGGAGAGGCAAGCAAGGCAATGAGAGTCCTAGAAGGAGAAGGAAATGAAAGATTGGAGCTGGACAAAGGGGAAGGGAAACTGGACAAAGTGGCAAGGGGGATGGGTGGTGCAAGGCACTGGACTGGTAGGAAGGGCAAGGGAAAGACATGGATGGGTCAGGAAGGAAGAGGAAAACAATGGCCAGGAATGACAAAGAAATGCAAGGTTGGATAGGAAAGGAAAGGCAAGGCAATGTAGGGAAGGGGTAGGCCAGACAATGGGTGTCTTAAGAGGAAAAGTATGCATAGCAAGGCCAAGAGAAAAGCGGTAAAGAAGTTAGCGTGGGGGATAGGTGAGTGTAGCTGAGAAAGAAAGAAAATGCCTCATTCCAGTTTGTATGTATGTATGTGTGTGTGAAGTTTGCAGGATGTAAAGCAGAAGAAAGCAGTGACTTGATGGTGGAGTGAATGGATGCTTTTGAATACACGTGGCAAGGTCCAAGCAAACTATTTGTCTTGGCACATCTGTGTCCCATAAACTTCTTAGTTTAGATTCAGACTGTAAGCGGGACAGAGAACACCCCTAAAATTACAGCTGAGCAAGAAAGCAGGTCGCATCAGCAGGTTTTAAAGGAAGCAGTTTTTTTGTGTGAGAAGAAAATGGACATATGAGACTCCAGCAGTATCGACGTTCAGCTTAGAAGCAAAGTGCAATGATTCCGTACAAACTCTGAAAATGAAACGCAGCAATAAAAAGGCAATGGGACATGTCAGCGAAAGCTTTGTGGCCAAGCAGGGTGAGATGTTTGAAGCAGAACCACAGTTTGGTTTCACTAAGGATCCATCATGGTGGATTGCAAACATGTGCCAAGACAACACATATTCTGCAGCTGTTGCAGCTCTCCGCAGGAACACTAGCGCTTTCCCTTAGACTCTAAAATGCAGAGAAATGGCCTGCGCAGCGCAGAAGCTATTTGTGCTGCTTGTACACCTCTTCCAACCCCTCAGTGGAAACTATTGCGCCTGCCTTTAGACTCTGAGATCCAGAGAACACAATGGTAGAGGCAGTGGAGAATGGAAGGAGAGAGTGAAGTTTGATGAGTGAGTTTGATGTGACTTATGTGGAGCACGCAGAAAATGTAGCCCCGTACTGGTTTTTACACCTGGAGCCTATTTCTGTAAGACATTTCAGGTGGACATTTTTGATCAAGAAGCCAGAGTGAAAAAATTGACAGCAGGTCTCTCTGGGAAAGAAAAAGCAGCAAGGCGTCGTGTGCCATTTAAATGCTGCTATAAGAAGGGCATACTTTAGCAGCATCTCTCTTGACACTTCTATCTGTGTAATCTCTAGCTGCTTGGACACAGCGACACTGAAAATAATTGTACTGCAAATACCAAGTTACACAGGGAAAAAGGGTAGGTCAGCAAATGCCTTCTGTCCTGGCACATCTCTCAGTCAGAACTCCAGCTGAAAAATTTTGCTGTAATGATGGACTTTGCCACTTGGAGAGAATTTATATAGTTGGGAAGAAACATTCAAAGCCCTAGTGCATTTCGTCTATTTTACGGACTGCAAAGGCACTATGAAGGCCAGCCCTAGCTTTTTGTTGGACTTTTTCTTTTTGAGTAGCTGCTGGACGTTTTGAAGCGGTTTGGGATCTGCTAGAGTGCAAGGTAATACATAGAGTTTGAGGAAAGTGATATACACATTTTATATCTCCAGGGAGGTGGATGCAGTTCAGTGTGTGCGAGTTACACGTTGAGCAGCTGATCACACAGAAAAGAAGAGGCTGCGCTGCAATTGCCTTTTCATTTGCAGCTTATAAACTGCACAGCCCACAATGAAACAATTCCACTTCCTTCTGTGCTACATACAGGATCACATTCTCTCAGTCTCTAAGAGCCAGGACCCCCAGCGGAGCTCTTCCCTGCGCTGCTCCTACACCAATGAGGCCGGAGCCGCAAACAGCTTGGCTTTTTCCCTGGCACCGTCTGCCAGCGCTCATCAAAATAACCACACGATGGCGCTGTCCACTAACAAAAGAAGGAAACGCACCGAGGCCAGCTCCAAAGGACAGAGCCCAGTTGGAAACGTCCCTGCTCTCAAATTAACTGTGCCAGGAAAAAAAGACTTTGCTGATCTTCCCCCTCCAACTGTGCAAACACTTTTGCACCACACTCAAAGGGCAACACGAAATCCTCTGCCCTAACAAACATTTTCACTCTCGCAGAGTCCGGTAACAAACTCAAAGACATCCGCTCAACAAATGTGCCAGCGGAGAGAGAAAGTTCTTTGCTGCCTACAATTTCAGCTTCACCCATCAAACAATGAACACACACCCTGCTATTGGCACTTTTCTTTTCAGCTCTACGCTCCTAAGCTTTCAGTCTCAGAGTCAAGATCCAAGCAGCATGGCAACAGGGACTACTCACACACTAAAGCTACAAGGACAAAAAGCTCAACAACTTGCTGTCTAGATTCCCACTGTCAGTTCAACAGCTCTAACCCACAGGGAAACCTCTTGGGAAAAACCTTTAAATTCACTGAGACCACCCAAAGTGCCCATCCAAACTTAATTTCTTTGCCAAAGAGAAGAACAAGAAGCTTATTTCAAGAGAAAGGGCATCCCCTCCTCCAAAATCCAAAACATCCAGTGACTGATCCCATACAATGGTGTCAGAACACTCTTACTAGAGGCAGACAGCCTTCCAAAGATGGATACTGACTCAATGACTGTACAAATTGAGGGAGTGCTTCCAAATATGCCGGCACAAGAAGCTGCTGTCGTCCTTGAGCTGCGCGACACAGCTTCTTATCTGCACCTCCAACTCTGGGGCTACGTGCTTTCCTTCCCATGAGAAAGCATTGCCATTCTCCTTCAGGAACTTACCAAGCCAAGCTGTATGCCATGCCCTGTACTATGTCCAACAATGGCTCCTGCACAGAAGGGTCTACGACATAAATATCTTGCTGGACTATACCTCCTCATGGTACCTTTAACGCCTGCCCTATTACATTGTCACTATATCTTTTACTTGCCAAGGAAAGGCACTCAGAGTCACTTGGCCTTGCCTTGCCTTTGATGCTGTGGCTAGTCTACTCTTGTTTTGCTTGCTTGCTTATGTGTGCCTTGCCTGGCAAGACCTAGAAAGACCTTCCTTGCTTTGCTTTGCCTTGACTACCGCTCTTTGCAATGCAAACCAAGTGTAGGCGAAATTGTAGGCAAGTCAAGGGAGAAGCTGACAAGGCTGGAGCCATGAGGGGCAAGCAAATGGAGTGGTAGGTGAGAGAAGGCCCAGAACTTCTAGGCAAGGATGGGCATAGGAAGGCCAGGCAGAAAAAGGAAGGCCTAGGCAAGGCTAGGTTTCCCTGGAGGAAAGCAGTCAAGTGTGGGCAGGTCAAGTGTGGACGTAGGCACTGGAGGGAGTGCAAGGCTAGGGAGGCAAGGCAGGGCAAGGCAAGGAAACTTTGGGGTCACCAAGGCAAGACAAATGAGAGGTACATTCAAAGACTGCTGGTACACAAAAGGGGCTAGGACAGACTTCTCTGTCTGGCCTTGATCTCACATGGGCCATCTCTAATCTGCACCTAAAACACTTGGATTACCTGCTTTCCTTGGTATACAAAAGAACTGTCATTCTGGTCCTGAAGCGCAAAGGTGAAATGTGAATTTTATGTCCAAAATGCAAGACATGTAAGGATAGGTGCCAGAAGCAAGCTGCCAGGACAGATGGGTGTGCTTGCACGTGACCTCTTTTGGGCTTCCTCTCACATGCTCCTGAAACGCTGGAGGTACGTGAAAGCCTTGAGAGTCCTAGGAGAAGCAGGCAGGGCAAGGCAAGATGAAGAAATTCCGCAAAAAGAGGGGTATTGAATTCCAGGTGGGGGACGAGTGAGCAAGGGAATGCAAGGCAAGGGAGAGGAGAGGTTCAAAGGTAACGCCAAGAAAAGTGGTGGCTTTGCCAGGCAAGACAAAGGAGAGGCAAGCAAGGCAATGAGAGTCCTAGAAGGAGAAGGAAATGAAAGATTGGAGCTGGACAAAGGGGAAGGGAAACTGGACAAAGTGGCAAGGGGGATGGGTGGTGCAAGGCACTGGACTGGTAGGAAGGGCAAGGGAAAGACATGGATGGGTCAGGAAGGAAGAGGAAAACAATGGCCAGGAATGACAAAGAAATGCAAGGTTGGATAGGAAAGGAAAGGCAAGGCAATGTAGGGAAGGGGTAGGCCAGACAATGGGTGTCTTAAGAGGAAAAGTATGCATAGCAAGGCCAAGAGAAAAGCGGTAAAGAAGTTAGCGTGGGGAATAGGTGAGTGTAGCTGAGAAAGAAAGAAAGAAAGTGCCTCATTCCAGTTTGTATGTATGTATGTGTGTGTGAAGTTTGCAGGATGTAAAGCAGAGACTTGATGGTGGAGTGAAAGGATGCTTTTGAATACACGTGGCAAGGTCCAAGCAAACTATTTGTCTTGGCACATCTGTGTCCCATAAACTTCTTAGTTTAGATTCAGACTGTAAGCGGGACAGAGAACACCCCTAAAATTACAGCTGAGCAAGAAAGCAGGTCGCATCAGCATGTTTTAAAGGAAGCAGTTTTTTTGTGTGAGAAGAAAATGGACATATGAGACTCCAGCAGTATCGACGTTCAGCTTAGAAGCAAAGTGCAATGATTCCATACAAACTCTGAAAATGAAACGCAGCAATAAAAAGGCAATGGGACATGTCAGCGAAAGCTTTGTGGCCAAGCAGGGTGAGATGTTTGAAGCAGAACCACAGTTTGGTTTCACTAAGGATCCATCATGGTGGATTGCAAACATGTGCCAAGACAACACATATTCTGCAGCTGTTGCAGCTCTCCGCAGGAACACTAGCGCTTTCCCTTAGACTCTAAAATGCAGAGAAATGGCCTGCGCAGCGCAGAAGCTATTTGTGCTGCTTGTACACCTCTTCCAACCCCTCAGTGGAAACTATTGCGCCTGCCTTTAGACTCTGAGATCCAGAGAACACAATGGTAGAGGCAGTGGAGAATGGAAGGAGAGAGTGAAGTTTGATGAGTGAGTTTGATGTGACTTATGTGGAGCACGCAGAAAATGTAGCCCCGTACTGGTTTTTACACCTGGAGCCTATTTCTGTAAGACATTTCAGGTGGACATTTTTGATCAAGAAGCCAGAGTGAAAAAATTGACAGCGGGTCTCTCTAGGAAAGAAAAAGCGGCAAGGCGTCGTGTGCCATTTAAATGCTGCTATAAGAAGGGCGTACTTTAGCAGCATCTCTCTTGACACTTCTATCTGTGTAATCTCTAGCTGCTTGGACACAGCGACACTGAAAATAATTGTACTGCAAATACCAAGTTACACAGGGAAAAAGGCTAGGTCAGCAAATGCCTTCTGTCCTGGCACATCTCTCAGTCAGAACTCCAGCTGAAAAATTTTGCTGTAATGATGGACTTTGCCACTTGGAGAGAATTTATATAGTTGGGAAGAAGCATTCAAAGCCCTAGTGCATTTCGTCTATTTTACGGACTGCAAGGGCACTATAAAGGCCAGCACTAGCTTTTTGTTGGACTTTTTCTCTTTGAGTAGCTGCTGGACGTTTTGAAGCGGTTTGGGATCTGCTAGAGTGCAAGGTAATACATAGAGCTTGAGGAAAGTGATATACACATTTTATATCTCCAGGGAGGTGGATGCAGTTCAGTGTGTGCGAGTTACATGTTGAGCAGCTGATCACACAGAAAAGAAGAGGCTGCGCTGCAATTGCCTTTTCATTTGCAGCTTATAAACTGCACAGCCCACAATGAAACAATTCCACTTCCTTCTGTGCTACATACAGGATCACATTCTCTCAGTCTCTAAGAGCCAGGACCCCCAGCGGAGCTCTTCCCTGCGCTGCTCCTACACCAATGAGGCCGGAGCCGCAAACAGCTTGGCTTTTTCCCTGGCACCGTCTGCCAGCGCTCATCAAAATAACCACACGATGGCGCTGTCGACTAACAAAAGAAGGAAACGCACCGAGGCCAGCTCCAAAGGACAGAGCCCAGTTGGAAACGTCCCTGCTCTCAAATTAACTGTGCCAGGAAAAAAAGACTTTGCTGATCTTCCCCCTCCAAGTGTGCAAACACTTTTGCACCACACTCAAAGGGCAACACGAAATCCTCTGCCCTAACAAACATTTTCACTCTCGCAGAGTCCGGTAACAAACTCAAAGACATCCGCTCAACAAATGTGCCAGCTGAGAGAGAAAGTTCTTTGCTGCCTACAATTTCAACTTCACCCATCAAACAATGAACACACACCCTGCTATTAGCACTTTTCTTTTCTTCTCTACGCTCCTAAGCTTTCAGTCTCAGAGTCAAGATCCAAGCAGCATGGCAACAGGGACTACTCACACACTAAAGCTACAAGGACAAAAAGCTCAACAACTTGCTGTCTAGATTCCCACTGTCAGTTCAACAGCTCTAACCCACAGGGAAACCTCTTGGGAAAAACCTTTAAATTCACTGAGACCACCCAAAGTGCCCATCCAAACTTAATTTCTTTGCCAAAGCGAATAACAAGAAGCTCATTTCAAGAGAAATGGCATCCCCTCCTCCAAAATCCAAAACATCCAGTGACTGATCCCATACAATGGTGTCAGAACACTCTTACTAGAGGCAGACAGCCTTCCAAAGATGGATACTGACTCAATGACTGTACAAATTGAGGGAGTGCTTCCAAATATGCCGGCACAAGAAGCTGCTGTCGTCCTTGAGCTGCGCGACACAGCTTCTTATCTGCACCTCCAACTCTGGGGCTACGTGCTTTCCTTCCCATGAGAAAGCATTGCCATTCTCCTTCAGGAACTTACCAAGCCAAACTGTACGCCATGCCCTGTACTATGTCCAACAATGGCTCCTGCACAGAAGGGTCTACGACATAAATATCTTGCTGGACTATACCTCCTCATGGTACCTTTAACGCCTGCCCTATTACATTGTCACTATATCTTTTACTTGCCAAGGAAAGGCACTCAGAGTCACTTGGCCTTGCCTTGCCTTTGATGCTGTGGCTAGTCTACTCTTGTTTTGCTTGCTTGCTTATGTGTGCCTTGCCTGGCAAGACCTAGAAAGACCTTCCTTGCTTTGCTTTGCCTTGCCTACCGCTCTTTGCAATGCAATCCAAGTGTAGGCGCAATTGTAGGCGAGTCAAGGGAGAAACTGACAAGGCTGGAGCCATGAGGGGCAAGAAAATGGAGTGGTAGGTGAGAGAAGGCCCAGAACTTCTAGGCAAGGATGGGCATAGGAAGGCCAGGCAGAAACAGGAAGGCCTAGACAAGGCTAGGTTTCCCTGGAGGAAAGCAGTCAAGTGTGGGCAGGTCAAGTGTGGGCGTAGGCACTGGAGGGAGTGCAAGGCTAGGGAGGCAAGGCAGGGCAAGGCAAGGAAACTTTGGGGTCACCAAGGCAAGACAAATGAGAGGTACATTCAAAGACTGCTGGTACACAAAAGGGGCTAGGACAGACTTCTCTGTCTGGCCTTGATCTCACATGGGCCATCTCTAATCTGCACCTAATACACTTGGATTACCTGCTTTCCTTGGTATACAAAAGAACTGTCATTCTGGTCCTGAAGCGCAAAGGTGAAATGTGAATTTTATGTCCAAAATTCAAGACATGTAAGGATAGGTGCCAGAAGCAAGCTGCCAGGACAGATGGGTGTGCTTGCACGTGACCTCTTTTGGGCTTCCTCTCACATGCTCCTGAAACGCTGGAGGTACGTGAAAGCCTTGAGAGTCCTAGGAGAAGCAGGCAGGGCAAGGCAAGATGAAGAAATGCCGCAAAAAGAGGGGTATTGAATTCCAGGTGGGGGACGAGTGAGCAAGGGAATGCAAGGCAAGGGAGAGGAGAGGTTCAAAGGTAACGCCAAGAAAAGTGGTGGCTTTGCCAGGCAAGACAAAGGAGAGGCAAGCAAGGCAATGAGAGTCCTAGAAGGAGAAGGAAATGAAAGATTGGAGCTGGACAAAGGGGAAGGGAAACTGGACAAAGTGGCAAGGGGGATGGGTGGTGCAAGGCACTGGACTGGTAGGAAGGGCAAGGGAAAGACATGGATGGGTCAGGAAGGAAGAGGAAAACAATGGCCAGGAATGACAAAGAAATGCAAGGTTGGATAGGAAAGGAAAGGCAAGGCAATGTAGGGAAGGGGTAGGCCAGACAATGGGTGTCTTAAGAGGAAAAGTATGCATAGCAAGGCCAAGAGAAAAGCGGTAAAGAAGTTAGCGTGGGGGATAGGTGAGTGTAGCTGAGAAAGAAAGAAAATGCCTCATTCCAGTTTGTATGTATGTATGTGTGTGTGAAGTTTGCAGGATGTAAAGCAGAAGAAAGCAGTGACTTGATGGTGGAGTGAATGGATGCTTTTGAATACACGTGGCAAGGTCCAAGCAAACTATTTGTCTTGGCACATCTGTGTCCCATAAACTTCTTAGTTTAGATTCAGACTGTAAGCGGGACAGAGAACACCCCTAAAATTACAGCTGAGCAAGAAAGCAGGTCGCATCAGCAGGTTTTAAAGGAAGCAGTTTTTTTGTGTGAGAAGAAAATGGACATATGAGACTCCAGCAGTATCGACGTTCAGCTTAGAAGCAAAGTGCAATGATTCCGTACAAACTCTGAAAATGAAACGCAGCAATAAAAAGGCAATGGGACATGTCAGCGAAAGCTTTGTGGCCAAGCAGGGTGAGATGTTTGAAGCAGAACCACAGTTTGGTTTCACTAAGGATCCATCATGGTGGATTGCAAACATGTGCCAAGACAACACATATTCTGCAGCTGTTGCAGCTCTCCGCAGGAACACTAGCGCTTTCCCTTAGACTCTAAAATGCAGAGAAATGGCCTGCGCAGCGCAGAAGCTATTTGTGCTGCTTGTACACCTCTTCCAACCCCTCAGTGGAAACTATTGCGCCTGCCTTTAGACTCTGAGATCCAGAGAACACAATGGTAGAGGCAGTGGAGAATGGAAGGAGAGAGTGAAGTTTGATGAGTGAGTTTGATGTGACTTATGTGGAGCACGCAGAAAATGTAGCCCCGTACTGGTTTTTACACCTGGAGCCTATTTCTGTAAGACATTTCAGGTGGACATTTTTGATCAAGAAGCCAGAGTGAAAAAATTGACAGCAGGTCTCTCTGGGAAAGAAAAAGCAGCAAGGCGTCGTGTGCCATTTAAATGCTGCTATAAGAAGGGCATACTTTAGCAGCATCTCTCTTGACACTTCTATCTGTGTAATCTCTAGCTGCTTGGACACAGCGACACTGAAAATAATTGTACTGCAAATACCAAGTTACACAGGGAAAAAGGGTAGGTCAGCAAATGCCTTCTGTCCTGGCACATCTCTCAGTCAGAACTCCAGCTGAAAAATTTTGCTGTAATGATGGACTTTGCCACTTGGAGAGAATTTATATAGTTGGGAAGAAACATTCAAAGCCCTAGTGCATTTCGTCTATTTTACGGACTGCAAAGGCACTATGAAGGCCAGCCCTAGCTTTTTGTTGGACTTTTTCTTTTTGAGTAGCTGCTGGACGTTTTGAAGCGGTTTGGGATCTGCTAGAGTGCAAGGTAATACATAGAGTTTGAGGAAAGTGATATACACATTTTATATCTCCAGGGAGGTGGATGCAGTTCAGTGTGTGCGAGTTACACGTTGAGCAGCTGATCACACAGAAAAGAAGAGGCTGCGCTGCAATTGCCTTTTCATTTGCAGCTTATAAACTGCACAGCCCACAATGAAACAATTCCACTTCCTTCTGTGCTACATACAGGATCACATTCTCTCAGTCTCTAAGAGCCAGGACCCCCAGCGGAGCTCTTCCCTGCGCTGCTCCTACACCAATGAGGCCGGAGCCGCAAACAGCTTGGCTTTTTCCCTGGCACCGTCTGCCAGCGCTCATCAAAATAACCACACGATGGCGCTGTCCACTAACAAAAGAAGGAAACGCACCGAGGCCAGCTCCAAAGGACAGAGCCCAGTTGGAAACGTCCCTGCTCTCAAATTAACTGTGCCAGGAAAAAAAGACTTTGCTGATCTTCCCCCTCCAACTGTGCAAACACTTTTGCACCACACTCAAAGGGCAACACGAAATCCTCTGCCCTAACAAACATTTTCACTCTCGCAGAGTCCGGTAACAAACTCAAAGACATCCGCTCAACAAATGTGCCAGCGGAGAGAGAAAGTTCTTTGCTGCCTACAATTTCAGCTTCACCCATCAAACAATGAACACACACCCTGCTATTGGCACTTTTCTTTTCAGCTCTACGCTCCTAAGCTTTCAGTCTCAGAGTCAAGATCCAAGCAGCATGGCAACAGGGACTACTCACACACTAAAGCTACAAGGACAAAAAGCTCAACAACTTGCTGTCTAGATTCCCACTGTCAGTTCAACAGCTCTAACCCACAGGGAAACCTCTTGGGAAAAACCTTTAAATTCACTGAGACCACCCAAAGTGCCCATCCAAACTTAATTTCTTTGCCAAAGAGAAGAACAAGAAGCTTATTTCAAGAGAAAGGGCATCCCCTCCTCCAAAATCCAAAACATCCAGTGACTGATCCCATACAATGGTGTCAGAACACTCTTACTAGAGGCAGACAGCCTTCCAAAGATGGATACTGACTCAATGACTGTACAAATTGAGGGAGTGCTTCCAAATATGCCGGCACAAGAAGCTGCTGTCGTCCTTGAGCTGCGCGACACAGCTTCTTATCTGCACCTCCAACTCTGGGGCTACGTGCTTTCCTTCCCATGAGAAAGCATTGCCATTCTCCTTCAGGAACTTACCAAGCCAAGCTGTATGCCATGCCCTGTACTATGTCCAACAATGGCTCCTGCACAGAAGGGTCTACGACATAAATATCTTGCTGGACTATACCTCCTCATGGTACCTTTAACGCCTGCCCTATTACATTGTCACTATATCTTTTACTTGCCAAGGAAAGGCACTCAGAGTCACTTGGCCTTGCCTTGCCTTTGATGCTGTGGCTAGTCTACTCTTGTTTTGCTTGCTTGCTTATGTGTGCCTTGCCTGGCAAGACCTAGAAAGACCTTCCTTGCTTTGCTTTGCCTTGACTACCGCTCTTTGCAATGCAAACCAAGTGTAGGCGAAATTGTAGGCAAGTCAAGGGAGAAGCTGACAAGGCTGGAGCCATGAGGGGCAAGCAAATGGAGTGGTAGGTGAGAGAAGGCCCAGAACTTCTAGGCAAGGATGGGCATAGGAAGGCCAGGCAGAAAAAGGAAGGCCTAGGCAAGGCTAGGTTTCCCTGGAGGAAAGCAGTCAAGTGTGGGCAGGTCAAGTGTGGACGTAGGCACTGGAGGGAGTGCAAGGCTAGGGAGGCAAGGCAGGGCAAGGCAAGGAAACTTTGGGGTCACCAAGGCAAGACAAATGAGAGGTACATTCAAAGACTGCTGGTACACAAAAGGGGCTAGGACAGACTTCTCTGTCTGGCCTTGATCTCACATGGGCCATCTCTAATCTGCACCTAAAACACTTGGATTACCTGCTTTCCTTGGTATACAAAAGAACTGTCATTCTGGTCCTGAAGCGCAAAGGTGAAATGTGAATTTTATGTCCAAAATGCAAGACATGTAAGGATAGGTGCCAGAAGCAAGCTGCCAGGACAGATGGGTGTGCTTGCACGTGACCTCTTTTGGGCTTCCTCTCACATGCTCCTGAAACGCTGGAGGTACGTGAAAGCCTTGAGAGTCCTAGGAGAAGCAGGCAGGGCAAGGCAAGATGAAGAAATTCCGCAAAAAGAGGGGTATTGAATTCCAGGTGGGGGACGAGTGAGCAAGGGAATGCAAGGCAAGGGAGAGGAGAGGTTCAAAGGTAACGCCAAGAAAAGTGGTGGCTTTGCCAGGCAAGACAAAGGAGAGGCAAGCAAGGCAATGAGAGTCCTAGAAGGAGAAGGAAATGAAAGATTGGAGCTGGACAAAGGGGAAGGGAAACTGGACAAAGTGGCAAGGGGGATGGGTGGTGCAAGGCACTGGACTGGTAGGAAGGGCAAGGGAAAGACATGGATGGGTCAGGAAGGAAGAGGAAAACAATGGCCAGGAATGACAAAGAAATGCAAGGTTGGATAGGAAAGGAAAGGCAAGGCAATGTAGGGAAGGGGTAGGCCAGACAATGGGTGTCTTAAGAGGAAAAGTATGCATAGCAAGGCCAAGAGAAAAGCGGTAAAGAAGTTAGCGTGGGGAATAGGTGAGTGTAGCTGAGAAAGAAAGAAAGAAAGTGCCTCATTCCAGTTTGTATGTATGTATGTGTGTGTGAAGTTTGCAGGATGTAAAGCAGAGACTTGATGGTGGAGTGAAAGGATGCTTTTGAATACACGTGGCAAGGTCCAAGCAAACTATTTGTCTTGGCACATCTGTGTCCCATAAACTTCTTAGTTTAGATTCAGACTGTAAGCGGGACAGAGAACACCCCTAAAATTACAGCTGAGCAAGAAAGCAGGTCGCATCAGCATGTTTTAAAGGAAGCAGTTTTTTTGTGTGAGAAGAAAATGGACATATGAGACTCCAGCAGTATCGACGTTCAGCTTAGAAGCAAAGTGCAATGATTCCATACAAACTCTGAAAATGAAACGCAGCAATAAAAAGGCAATGGGACATGTCAGCGAAAGCTTTGTGGCCAAGCAGGGTGAGATGTTTGAAGCAGAACCACAGTTTGGTTTCACTAAGGATCCATCATGGTGGATTGCAAACATGTGCCAAGACAACACATATTCTGCAGCTGTTGCAGCTCTCCGCAGGAACACTAGCGCTTTCCCTTAGACTCTAAAATGCAGAGAAATGGCCTGCGCAGCGCAGAAGCTATTTGTGCTGCTTGTACACCTCTTCCAACCCCTCAGTGGAAACTATTGCGCCTGCCTTTAGACTCTGAGATCCAGAGAACACAATGGTAGAGGCAGTGGAGAATGGAAGGAGAGAGTGAAGTTTGATGAGTGAGTTTGATGTGACTTATGTGGAGCACGCAGAAAATGTAGCCCCGTACTGGTTTTTACACCTGGAGCCTATTTCTGTAAGACATTTCAGGTGGACATTTTTGATCAAGAAGCCAGAGTGAAAAAATTGACAGCGGGTCTCTCTAGGAAAGAAAAAGCGGCAAGGCGTCGTGTGCCATTTAAATGCTGCTATAAGAAGGGCGTACTTTAGCAGCATCTCTCTTGACACTTCTATCTGTGTAATCTCTAGCTGCTTGGACACAGCGACACTGAAAATAATTGTACTGCAAATACCAAGTTACACAGGGAAAAAGGCTAGGTCAGCAAATGCCTTCTGTCCTGGCACATCTCTCAGTCAGAACTCCAGCTGAAAAATTTTGCTGTAATGATGGACTTTGCCACTTGGAGAGAATTTATATAGTTGGGAAGAAGCATTCAAAGCCCTAGTGCATTTCGTCTATTTTACGGACTGCAAGGGCACTATAAAGGCCAGCACTAGCTTTTTGTTGGACTTTTTCTCTTTGAGTAGCTGCTGGACGTTTTGAAGCGGTTTGGGATCTGCTAGAGTGCAAGGTAATACATAGAGCTTGAGGAAAGTGATATACACATTTTATATCTCCAGGGAGGTGGATGCAGTTCAGTGTGTGCGAGTTACATGTTGAGCAGCTGATCACACAGAAAAGAAGAGGCTGCGCTGCAATTGCCTTTTCATTTGCAGCTTATAAACTGCACAGCCCACAATGAAACAATTCCACTTCCTTCTGTGCTACATACAGGATCACATTCTCTCAGTCTCTAAGAGCCAGGACCCCCAGCGGAGCTCTTCCCTGCGCTGCTCCTACACCAATGAGGCCGGAGCCGCAAACAGCTTGGCTTTTTCCCTGGCACCGTCTGCCAGCGCTCATCAAAATAACCACACGATGGCGCTGTCGACTAACAAAAGAAGGAAACGCACCGAGGCCAGCTCCAAAGGACAGAGCCCAGTTGGAAACGTCCCTGCTCTCAAATTAACTGTGCCAGGAAAAAAAGACTTTGCTGATCTTCCCCCTCCAAGTGTGCAAACACTTTTGCACCACACTCAAAGGGCAACACGAAATCCTCTGCCCTAACAAACATTTTCACTCTCGCAGAGTCCGGTAACAAACTCAAAGACATCCGCTCAACAAATGTGCCAGCGGAGAGAGAAAGTTCTTTGCTGCCTACAATTTCAGCTTCACCCATCAAACAATGAACACACACCCTGCTATTGGCACTTTTCTTTTCAGCTCTACGCTCCTAAGCTTTCAGTCTCAGAGTCAAGATCCAAGCAGCATGGCAACAGGGACTACTCACACACTAAAGCTACAAGGACAAAAAGCTCAACAACTTGCTGTCTAGATTCCCACTGTCAGTTCAACAGCTCTAACCCACAGGGAAACCTCTTGGGAAAAACCTTTAAATTCACTGAGACCACCCAAAGTGCCCATCCAAACTTAATTTCTTTGCCAAAGAGAAGAACAAGAAGCTTATTTCAAGAGAAAGGGCATCCCCTCCTCCAAAATCCAAAACATCCAGTGACTGATCCCATACAATGGTGTCAGAACACTCTTACTAGAGGCAGACAGCCTTCCAAAGATGGATACTGACTCAATGACTGTACAAATTGAGGGAGTGCTTCCAAATATGCCGGCACAAGAAGCTGCTGTCGTCCTTGAGCTGCGCGACACAGCTTCTTATCTGCACCTCCAACTCTGGGGCTACGTGCTTTCCTTCCCATGAGAAAGCATTGCCATTCTCCTTCAGGAACTTACCAAGCCAAGCTGTATGCCATGCCCTGTACTATGTCCAACAATGGCTCCTGCACAGAAGGGTCTACGACATAAATATCTTGCTGGACTATACCTCCTCATGGTACCTTTAACGCCTGCCCTATTACATTGTCACTATATCTTTTACTTGCCAAGGAAAGGCACTCAGAGTCACTTGGCCTTGCCTTGCCTTTGATGCTGTGGCTAGTCTACTCTTGTTTTGCTTGCTTGCTTATGTGTGCCTTGCCTGGCAAGACCTAGAAAGACCTTCCTTGCTTTGCTTTGCCTTGACTACCGCTCTTTGCAATGCAAACCAAGTGTAGGCGAAATTGTAGGCAAGTCAAGGGAGAAGCTGACAAGGCTGGAGCCATGAGGGGCAAGCAAATGGAGTGGTAGGTGAGAGAAGGCCCAGAACTTCTAGGCAAGGATGGGCATAGGAAGGCCAGGCAGAAACAGGAAGGCCTAGGCAAGGCTAGGTTTCCCTGGAGGAAAGCAGTCAAGTGTGGGCAGGTCAAGTGTGGGCGTAGGCACTGGAGGGAGTGCAAAGCTAGGGAGGCAAGGCAGGGCAAGGCAAGGAAACTTTGGGGTCACCAAGGCAAGACAAATGAGAGGTACATTCAAAGACTGCTGGTAAACAAAAGGGGCTAGGACAGACTTCTCTGGCTGGCCTTGATCTCACATGGGCCATCTCTAATCTGCACCTAAAACACTTGGATTACCTGCTTTCCTTGGTATACAAAAGAACTGTCATTCTGGTCCTGAAGCGCAAAGGTGAAATGTGAATTTTATGTCCAAAATTCAAGACATGTAAGGATAGGTGCCAGAAGCAAGCTGCCAGGACAGATGGGTGTGCTTGCACGTGACCTCTTTTGGGCTTCCTCTCACATGCTCCTGAAACGCTGGAGGTACGTGAAAGCCTTGAGAGTCCTAGGAGAAGCAGGCAGGGCAAGGCAAGATGAAGAAATTCCGCAAAAAGAGGGGTATTGAATTCCAGGTGGGGGACGAGTGAGCAAGGGAATGCAAGGCAAGGGAGAGGAGAGGTTCAAAGGTAACGCCAAGAAAAGTGGTGGCTTTGCCAGGCAAGACAAAGGAGAGGCAAGCAAGGCAATGAGAGTCCTAGAAGGAGAAGGAAATGAAAGATTGGAGCTGGACAAAGGGGAAGGGAAACTGGACAAAGTGGCAAGGGGGATGGGTGGTGCAAGGCACTGGACTGGTAGGAAGGGCAAGGGAAAGACATGGATGGGTCAGGAAGGAAGAGGAAAACAATGGCCAGGAATGACAAAGAAATGCAAGGTTGGATAGGAAAGGAAAGGCAAGGCAATGTAGGGAAGGGGTAGGCCAGACAATGGGTGTCTTAAGAGGAAAAGTATGCATAGCAAGGCCAAGAGAAAAGCGGTAAAGAAGTTAGCGTGGGGAATAGGTGAGTGTAGCTGAGAAAGAAAGAAAGAAAGTGCCTCATTCCAGTTTGTATGTATGTATGTGTGTGTGAAGTTTGCAGGATGTAAAGCAGAGACTTGATGGTGGAGTGAAAGGATGCTTTTGAATACACGTGGCAAGGTCCAAGCAAACTATTTGTCTTGGCACATCTGTGTCCCATAAACTTCTTAGTTTAGATTCAGACTGTAAGCGGGACAGAGAACACCCCTAAAATTACAACTGAGCAAGAAAGCAGGTCGCATCAGCATGTTTTAAAGGAAGCAGTTTTTTTGTGTGAGAAGAAAATGGACATATGAGACTCCAGCAGTATCGACGTTCAGCTTAGAAGCAAAGTGCAATGATTCCATACAAACTCTGAAAATGAAACGCAGCAATAAAAAGGCAATGGGACATGTCAGCGAAAGCTTTGTGGCCAAGCAGGGTGAGATGTTTGAAGCAGAACCACAGTTTGGTTTCACTAAGGATCCATCATGGTGGATTGCAAACATGTGCCAAGACAACACATATTCTGCAGCTGTTGCAGCTCTCCGCAGGAACACTAGCGCTTTCCCTTAGACTCTAAAATGCAGAGAAATGGCCTGCGCAGCGCAGAAGCTATTTGTGCTGCTTGTACACCTCTTCCAACCCCTCAGTGGAAACTATTGCGCCTGCCTTTAGACTCTGAGATCCAGAGAACACAATGGTAGAGGCAGTGGAGAATGGAAGGAGAGAGTGAAGTTTGATGAGTGAGTTTGATGTGACTTATGTGGAGCACGCAGAAAATGTAGCCCCGTACTGGTTTTTACACCTGGAGCCTATTTCTGTAAGACATTTCAGGTGGACATTTTTGATCAAGAAGCCAGAGTGAAAAAATTGACAGCGGGTCTCTCTAGGAAAGAAAAAGCGGCAAGGTGTGCCATTTAAATGCTGCTATAAGAAGGGCGTACTTTAGCAGCATCTCTCTTGACACTTCTATCTGTGTAATCTCTAGCTGCTTGGACACAGCGACACTGAAAATAATTGTACTGCAAATACCAAGTGACACAGGGAAAAAGGGTAGGTCAGCAAATGCCTTCTGTCCTGGCACATCTCTCAGTCAGAACTCCAGCTGAAAAATTTTGCCGTAATGATGGACTTTGTCACTTGGAGAGAATTTATATAGTTGGGAAGAAGCATTCAAAGCCCTAGTGCATTTCGTCTATTTTACGGACTGCAAGGGCACTATAAAGGCCAGCACTAGCTTTTTGTTGGACTTTTTCTCTTTGAGTAGCTGCTGGACGTTTTGAAGCGGTTTGGGATCTGCTAGAGTGCAAGGTAATACATAGAGCTTGAGGAAAGTGATATACACATTTTATATCTCCAGGGAGGTGGATGCAGTTCAGTGTGTGCGAGTTACATGTTGAGCAGCTGATCACACAGAAAAGAAGAGGCTGCGCTGCAATTGCCTTTTCATTTGCAGCTTATAAACTGCACAGCCCACAATGAAACAATTCCACTTCCTTCTGTGCTACATACAGGATCACATTCTCTCAGTCTCTAAGAGCCAGGACCCCCAGCGGAGCTCTTCCCTGCGCTGCTCCTACACCAATGAGGCCGGAGCCGCAAACAGCTTGGCTTTTTCCCTGGCACCGTCTGCCAGCGCTCATCAAAATAACCACACGATGGCGCTGTCCACTAACAAAAGAAGGAAACGCACCGAGGCCAGCTCCAAAGGACAGAGCCCAGTTGGAAACGTCCCTGCTCTCAAATTAACTGTGCCAGGAAAAAAAGACTTTGCTGATCTTCCCCCTCCAAGTGTGCAAACACTTTTGCACCACACTCAAAGGGCAACACGAAATCCTCTGCCCTAACAAACATTTTCACTCTCGCAGAGTCCGGTAACAAACTCAAAGACATCCGCTCAACAAATGTGCCAGCGGAGAGAGAAAGTTCTTTGCTGCCTACAATTTCAGCTTCACCCATCAAACAATGAACACACACCCTGCTATTGGCACTTTTCTTTTCAGCTCTACGCTCCTAAGCTTTCAGTCTCAGAGTCAAGATCCAAGCAGCATGGCAACAGGGACTACTCACACACTAAAGCTACAAGGACAAAAAGCTCAACAACTTGCTGTCTAGATTCCCACTGTCAGTTCAACAGCTCTAACCCACAGGGAAACCTCTTGGGAAAAACCTTTAAATTCACTGAGACCACCCAAAGTGCCCATCCAAACTTAATTTCTTTGCCAAAGAGAAGAACAAGAAGCTTATTTCAAGAGAAAGGGCATCCCCTCCTCCAAAATCCAAAACATCCAGTGACTGATCCCATACAATGGTGTCAGAACACTCTTACTAGAGGCAGACAGCCTTCCAAAGATGGATACTGACTCAATGACTGTACAAATTGAGGGAGTGCTTCCAAATATGCCGGCACAAGAAGCTGCTGTCGTCCTTGAGCTGCGCGACACAGCTTCTTATCTGCACCTCCAACTCTGGGGCTACGTGCTTTCCTTCCCATGAGAAAGCATTGCCATTCTCCTTCAGGAACTTACCAAGCCAAGCTGTATGCCATGCCCTGTACTATGTCCAACAATGGCTCCTGCACAGAAGGGTCTACGACATAAATATCTTGCTGGACTATACCTCCTCATGGTACCTTTAACGCCTGCCCTATTACATTGTCACTATATCTTTTACTTGCCAAGGAAAGGCACTCAGAGTCACTTGGCCTTGCCTTGCCTTTGATGCTGTGGCTAGTCTACTCTTGTTTTGCTTGCTTGCTTATGTGTGCCTTGCCTGGCAAGACCTAGAAAGACCTTCCTTGCTTTGCTTTGCCTTGACTACCGCTCTTTGCAATGCAAACCAAGTGTAGGCGAAATTGTAGGCAAGTCAAGGGAGAAGCTGACAAGGCTGGAGCCATGAGGGGCAAGCAAATGGAGTGGTAGGTGAGAGAAGGCCCAGAACTTCTAGGCAAGGATGGGCATAGGAAGGCCAGGCAGAAAAAGGAAGGCCTAGGCAAGGCTAGGTTTCCCTGGAGGAAAGCAGTCAAGTGTGGGCAGGTCAAGTGTGGACGTAGGCACTGGAGGGAGTGCAAGGCTAGGGAGGCAAGGCAGGGCAAGGCAAGGAAACTTTGGGGTCACCAAGGCAAGACAAATGAGAGGTACATTCAAAGACTGCTGGTACACAAAAGGGGCTAGGACAGACTTCTCTGTCTGGCCTTGATCTCACATGGGCCATCTCTAATCTGCACCTAAAACACTTGGATTACCTGCTTTCCTTGGTATACAAAAGAACTGTCATTCTGGTCCTGAAGCGCAAAGGTGAAATGTGAATTTTATGTCCAAAATGCAAGACATGTAAGGATAGGTGCCAGAAGCAAGCTGCCAGGACAGATGGGTGTGCTTGCACGTGACCTCTTTTGGGCTTCCTCTCACATGCTCCTGAAACGCTGGAGGTACGTGAAAGCCTTGAGAGTCCTAGGAGAAGCAGGCAGGGCAAGGCAAGATGAAGAAATTCCGCAAAAAGAGGGGTATTGAATTCCAGGTGGGGGACGAGTGAGCAAGGGAATGCAAGGCAAGGGAGAGGAGAGGTTCAAAGGTAACGCCAAGAAAAGTGGTGGCTTTGCCAGGCAAGACAAAGGAGAGGCAAGCAAGGCAATGAGAGTCCTAGAAGGAGAAGGAAATGAAAGATTGGAGCTGGACAAAGGGGAAGGGAAACTGGACAAAGTGGCAAGGGGGATGGGTGGTGCAGAGCACTGGACTGGTAAGAAGGGCAAGGGAAAGACATGGATGGGTCAGGAAGGAAGAGGAAAACAATGGCCAGGAATGACAAAGAAATGCAAGGTTGGATAGGAAAGGAAAGGCAAGGCAATGTAGGGAAGGGGTAGGCCAGACAATGGGTGTCTTAAGAGGAAAAGTATGCATAGCAAGGCCAAGAGAAAAGCGGTAAAGAAGTTAGCGTGGGGAATAGGTGAGTGTAGCTGAGAAAGAAAGAAAGAAAATGCCTCATTCCAGTATGTATGTATGTATGTGTGTGTGAAGTTTGCAGGATGTAAAGCAGAGACTTGATGGTGGAGTGAAAGGATGCTTTTGAATACACGTGGCAAGGTCCAAGCAAACTATTTGTCTTGGCACATCTGTGTCCCATAAACTTCTTAGTTTAGATTCAGACTGTAAGCGGGACAGAGAACACCCCTAAAATTACAGCTGAGCAAGAAAGCAGGTTGCATCAGCATGTTTTAAAGGAAGCAGTTTTTTTGTGTGAGAAGAAAATGGACATATGAGACTCCAGCAGTATCGACGTTCAGCTTAGAAGCAAAGTGCAATGATTCCGTACAAACTCTGAAAATGAAACGCAGCAATAAAAAGGCAATGGGACATGTCAGCGAAAGCTTTGTGGCCAAGCAGGGTGAGATGTTTGAAGCAGAACCACAGTTTGGTTTCACTAAGGATCCATCATGGTGGATTGCAAACATGTGCCAAGACAACACATATTCTGCAGCTGTTGCAGCTCTCCGCAGGAACACTAGCGCTTTCCCTTAGACTCTAAAATGCAGAGAAATGGCCTGCGCAGCGCAGAAGCTATTTGTGCTGCTTGTACACCTCTTCCAACCCCTCAGTGGAAACTATTGCGCCTGCCTTTAGACTCTGAGATCCAGAGAACACAATGGTAGAGGCAGTGGAGAATGGAAGGAGAGAGTGAAGTTTGATGAGTGAGTTTGATGTGACTTATGTGGAGCACGCAGAAAATGTAGCCCCGTACTGGTTTTTACACCTGGAGCCTATTTCTGTAAGACATTTCAGGTGGACATTTTTGATCAAGAAGCCAGAGTGAAAAAATTGACAGCGGGTCTCTCTAGGAAAGAAAAAGCGGCAAGGCGTCGTGTGCCATTTAAATGCTGCTATAAGAAGGGCGTACTTTAGCAGCATCTCTCTTGACACTTCTATCTGTGTAATCTCTAGCTGCTTGGACACAGCGACACTGAAAATAATTGTACTGCAAATACCAAGTGACACAGGGAAAAAGGGTAGGTCAGCAAATGCCTTCTGTCCTGGCACATCTCTCAGTCAGAACTCCAGCTGAAAAATTTTGCCGTAATGATGGACTTTGCCACTTGGAGAGAATTTATATAGTTGGGAAGAAGCATTCAAAGCCCTAGTGCATTTCGTCTATTTTACGGACTGCAAGGGCACTATAAAGGCCAGCACTAGCTTTTTGTTGGACTTTTTGAGTAGCTGCTGGACGTTTTGAAGCGGTTTGGGATCTGCTAGAGTGCAAGGTAATACATAGAGTTTGAGGAAAGTGATATACACATTTTATATCTCCAGGGAGGTGGATGCAGTTCAGTGTGTGCGAGTTACATGTTGAGCAGCTGATCACACAGAAAAGAAGAGGCTGCGCTGCAATTGCCTTTTCATTTGCAGCTTATAAACTGCACAGCCCACAATGAAACAATTCCACTTCCTTCTGTGCTACATACAGGATCACATTCTCTCAGTCTCTAAGAGCCAGGACCCCCAGCGGAGCTCTTCCCTGCGCTGCTCCTACACCAATGAGGCCGGAGCCGCAAACAGCTTGGCTTTTTCCCTGGCACCGTCTGCCAGCGCTCATCAAAATAACCACACGATGGCGCTGTCGACTAACAAAAGAAGGAAACGCACCGAGGCCAGCTCCAAAGGACAGAGCCCAGTTGGAAACGTCCCTGCTCTCAAATTAACTGTGCCAGGAAAAAAAGACTTTGCTGATCTTCCCCCTCCAAGTGTGCAAACACTTTTGCACCACACTCAAAGGGCAACACGAAATCCTCTGCCCTAACAAACATTTTCACTCTCGCAGAGTCCGGTAACAAACTCAAAGACATCCGCTCAACAAATGTGCCAGCGGAGAGAGAAAGTTCTTTGCTGCCTACAATTTCAGCTTCACCCATCAAACAATGAACACACACCCTGCTATTGGCACTTTTCTTTTCAGCTCTACGCTCCTAAGCTTTCAGTCTCAGAGTCAAGATCCAAGCAGCATGGCAACAGGGACTACTCACACACTAAAGCTACAAGGACAAAAAGCTCAACAACTTGCTGTCTAGATTCCCACTGTCAGTTCAACAGCTCTAACCCACAGGGAAACCTCTTGGGAAAAACCTTTAAATTCACTGAGACCACCCAAAGTGCCCATCCAAACTTAATTTCTTTGCCAAAGAGAAGAACAAGAAGCTTATTTCAAGAGAAAGGGCATCCCCTCCTCCAAAATCCAAAACATCCAGTGACTGATCCCATACAATGGTGTCAGAACACTCTTACTAGAGGCAGACAGCCTTCCAAAGATGGATACTGACTCAATGACTGTACAAATTGAGGGAGTGCTTCCAAATATGCCGGCACAAGAAGCTGCTGTCGTCCTTGAGCTGCGCGACACAGCTTCTTATCTGCACCTCCAACTCTGGGGCTACGTGCTTTCCTTCCCATGAGAAAGCATTGCCATTCTCCTTCAGGAACTTACCAAGCCAAGCTGTATGCCATGCCCTGTACTATGTCCAACAATGGCTCCTGCACAGAAGGGTCTACGACATAAATATCTTGCTGGACTATACCTCCTCATGGTACCTTTAACGCCTGCCCTATTACATTGTCACTATATCTTTTACTTGCCAAGGAAAGGCACTCAGAGTCACTTGGCCTTGCCTTGCCTTTGATGCTGTGGCTAGTCTACTCTTGTTTTGCTTGCTTGCTTATGTGTGCCTTGCCTGGCAAGACCTAGAAAGACCTTCCTTGCTTTGCTTTGCCTTGACTACCGCTCTTTGCAATGCAAACCAAGTGTAGGCGAAATTGTAGGCAAGTCAAGGGAGAAGCTGACAAGGCTGGAGCCATGAGGGGCAAGCAAATGGAGTGGTAGGTGAGAGAAGGCCCAGAACTTCTAGGCAAGGATGGGCATAGGAAGGCCAGGCAGAAAAAGGAAGGCCTAGGCAAGGCTAGGTTTCCCTGGAGGAAAGCAGTCAAGTGTGGGCAGGTCAAGTGTGGACGTAGGCACTGGAGGGAGTGCAAGGCTAGGGAGGCAAGGCAGGGCAAGGCAAGGAAACTTTGGGGTCACCAAGGCAAGACAAATGAGAGGTACATTCAAAGACTGCTGGTACACAAAAGGGGCTAGGACAGACTTCTCTGTCTGGCCTTGATCTCACATGGGCCATCTCTAATCTGCACCTAAAACACTTGGATTACCTGCTTTCCTTGGTATACAAAAGAACTGTCATTCTGGTCCTGAAGCGCAAAGGTGAAATGTGAATTTTATGTCCAAAATGCAAGACATGTAAGGATAGGTGCCAGAAGCAAGCTGCCAGGACAGATGGGTGTGCTTGCACGTGACCTCTTTTGGGCTTCCTCTCACATGCTCCTGAAACGCTGGAGGTACGTGAAAGCCTTGAGAGTCCTAGGAGAAGCAGGCAGGGCAAGGCAAGATGAAGAAATTCCGCAAAAAGAGGGGTATTGAATTCCAGGTGGGGGACGAGTGAGCAAGGGAATGCAAGGCAAGGGAGAGGAGAGGTTCAAAGGTAACGCCAAGAAAAGTGGTGGCTTTGCCAGGCAAGACAAAGGAGAGGCAAGCAAGGCAATGAGAGTCCTAGAAGGAGAAGGAAATGAAAGATTGGAGCTGGACAAAGGGGAAGGGAAACTGGACAAAGTGGCAAGGGGGATGGGTGGTGCAAGGCACTGGACTGGTAGGAAGGGCAAGGGAAAGACATGGATGGGTCAGGAAGGAAGAGGAAAACAATGGCCAGGAATGACAAAGAAATGCAAGGTTGGATAGGAAAGGAAAGGCAAGGCAATGTAGGGAAGGGGTAGGCCAGACAATGGGTGTCTTAAGAGGAAAAGTATGCATAGCAAGGCCAAGAGAAAAGCGGTAAAGAAGTTAGCGTGGGGAATAGGTGAGTGTAGCTGAGAAAGAAAGAAAGAAAGTGCCTCATTCCAGTTTGTATGTATGTATGTGTGTGTGAAGTTTGCAGGATGTAAAGCAGAGACTTGATGGTGGAGTGAAAGGATGCTTTTGAATACACGTGGCAAGGTCCAAGCAAACTATTTGTCTTGGCACATCTGTGTCCCATAAACTTCTTAGTTTAGATTCAGACTGTAAGCGGGACAGAGAACACCCCTAAAATTACAGCTGAGCAAGAAAGCAGGTTGCATCAGCATGTTTTAAAGGAAGCAGTTTTTTTGTGTGAGAAGAAAATGGACATATGAGACTCCAGCAGTATCGACGTTCAGCTTAGAAGCAAAGTGCAATGATTCCATACAAACTCTGAAAATGAAACGCAGCAATAAAAAGGCAATGGGACATGTCAGCGAAAGCTTTGTGGCCAAGCAGGGTGAGATGTTTGAAGCAGAACCACAGTTTGGTTTCACTAAGGATCCATCATGGTGGATTGCAAACATGTGCCAAGACAACACATATTCTGCAGCTGTTGCAGCTCTCCGCAGGAACACTAGCGCTTTCCCTTAGACTCTAAAATGCAGAGAAATGGCCTGCGCAGCGCAGAAGCTATTTGTGCTGCTTGTACACCTCTTCCAACCCCTCAGTGGAAACTATTGCGCCTGCCTTTAGACTCTGAGATCCAGAGAACACAATGGTAGAGGCAGTGGAGAATGGAAGGAGAGAGTGAAGTTTGATGAGTGAGTTTGATGTGACTTATGTGGAGCACGCAGAAAATGTAGCCCCGTACTGGTTTTTACACCTGGAGCCTATTTCTGTAAGACATTTCAGGTGGACATTTTTGATCAAGAAGCCAGAGTGAAAAAATTGACAGCGGGTCTCTCTAGGAAAGAAAAAGCGGCAAGGCGTCGTGTGCCATTTAAATGCTGCTATAAGAAGGGCGTACTTTAGCAGCATCTCTCTTGACACTTCTATCTGTGTAATCTCTAGCTGCTTGGACACAGCGACACTGAAAATAATTGTACTGCAAATACCAAGTGACACAGGGAAAAAGGGTAGGTCAGCAAATGCCTTCTGTCCTGGCACATCTCTCAGTCAGAACTCCAGCTGAAAAATTTTGCCGTAATGATGGACTTTGCCACTTGGAGAGAATTTATATAGTTGGGAAGAAGCATTCAAAGCCCTAGTGCATTTCGTCTATTTTACGGACTGCAAGGGCACTATAAAGGCCAGCACTAGCTTTTTGTTGGACTTTTTCTCTTTGAGTAGCTGCTGGACGTTTTGAAGCGGTTTGGGATCTGCTAGAGTGCAAGGTAATACATAGAGTTTGAGGAAAGTGATCTACACATTTTATATCTCCAGGGAGGTGGATGCAGTTCAGTGTGTGCGAGTTACATGTTGAGCAGCTGATCACACAGAAAAGAAGAGGCTGCGCTGCAATTGCCTTTTCATTTGCAGCTTATAAACTGCACAGCCCACAATGAAACAATTCCACTTCCTTCTGTGCTACATACAGGATCACATTCTCTCAGTCTCTAAGAGCCAGGACCCCCAGCGGAGCTCTTCCCTGCGCTGCTCCTACACCAATGAGGCCGGAGCCGCAAACAGCTTGGCTTTTTCCCTGGCACCGTCTGCCAGCGCTCATCAAAATAACCACACGATGGCGCTGTCGACTAACAAAAGAAGGAAACGCACCGAGGCCAGCTCCAAAGGACAGAGCCCAGTTGGAAACGTCCCTGCTCTCAAATTAACTGTGCCAGGAAAAAAAGACTTTGCTGATCTTCCCCCTCCAAGTGTGCAAACACTTTTGCACCACACTCAAAGGGCAACACGAAATCCTCTGCCCTAACAAACATTTTCACTCTCGCAGAGTCCGGTAACAAACTCAAAGACATCCGCTCAACAAATGTGCCAGCGGAGAGAGAAAGTTCTTTGCTGCCTACAATTTCAGCTTCACCCATCAAACAATGAACACACACCCTGCTATTGGCACTTTTCTTTTCAGCTCTACGCTCCTAAGCTTTCAGTCTCAGAGTCAAGATCCAAGCAGCATGGCAACAGGGACTACTCACACACTAAAGCTACAAGGACAAAAAGCTCAACAACTTGCTGTCTAGATTCCCACTGTCAGTTCAACAGCTCTAACCCACAGGGAAACCTCTTGGGAAAAACCTTTAAATTCACTGAGACCACCCAAAGTGCCCATCCAAACTTAATTTCTTTGCCAAAGAGAAGAACAAGAAGCTTATTTCAAGAGAAAGGGCATCCCCTCCTCCAAAATCCAAAACATCCAGTGACTGATCCCATACAATGGTGTCAGAACACTCTTACTAGAGGCAGACAGCCTTCCAAAGATGGATACTGACTCAATGACTGTACAAATTGAGGGAGTGCTTCCAAATATGCCGGCACAAGAAGCTGCTGTCGTCCTTGAGCTGCGCGACACAGCTTCTTATCTGCACCTCCAACTCTGGGGCTACGTGCTTTCCTTCCCATGAGAAAGCATTGCCATTCTCCTTCAGGAACTTACCAAGCCAAGCTGTATGCCATGCCCTGTACTATGTCCAACAATGGCTCCTGCACAGAAGGGTCTACGACATAAATATCTTGCTGGACTATACCTCCTCATGGTACCTTTAACGCCTGCCCTATTACATTGTCACTATATCTTTTACTTGCCAAGGAAAGGCACTCAGAGTCACTTGGCCTTGCCTTGCCTTTGATGCTGTGGCTAGTCTACTCTTGTTTTGCTTGCTTGCTTATGTGTGCCTTGCCTGGCAAGACCTAGAAAGACCTTCCTTGCTTTGCTTTGCCTTGACTACCGCTCTTTGCAATGCAAACCAAGTGTAGGCGAAATTGTAGGCAAGTCAAGAGAGAAGCTGACAAGGCTGGAGCCATGAGGGGCAAGCAAATGGAGTGGTAGGTGAGAGAAGGCCCAGAACTTCTAGGCAAGGATGGGCATAGGAAGGCCAGGCAGAAACAGGAAGGCCTAGGCAAGGCTAGGTTTCCCTGGAGGAAAGCAGTCAAGTGTGGGCAGGTCAAGTGTGGGCGTAGGCACTGGAGGGAGTGCAAAGCTAGGGAGGCAAGGCAGGGCAAGGCAAGGAAACTTTTGGGTCACCAAGGCAAGACAAATGAGAGGTACATTCAAAGACTGCTGGTAAACAAAAGGGGCTAGGACAGACTTCTCTGGCTGGCCTTGATCTCACATGGGCCATCTCTAATCTGCACCTAAAACACTTGGATTGCCTGCTTTCCTTGGTATACAAAAGAACTGTCATTCTGGTCCTGAAGCGCAAAGGTGAAATGTGAATTTTATGTCCAAAATTCAAGACATGTAAGGATAGGTGCCAGAAGCAAGCTGCCAGGACAGATGGGTGTGCTTGCACGTGACCTCTTTTGGGCTTCCTCTCACATGCTCCTGAAACGCTGGAGGTACGTGAAAGCCTTGAGAGTCCTAGGAGAAGCAGGCAGGGCAAGGCAAGATGAAGAAATTCCGCAAAAAGAGGGGTATTGAATTCCAGGTGGGGGACGAGTGAGCAAGGGAATGCAAGGCAAGGGAGAGGAGAGGTTCAAAGGTAACGCCAAGAAAAGTGGTGGCTTTGCCAGGCAAGACAAAGGAGAGGCAAGCAAGGCAATGAGAGTCCTAGAAGGAGAAGGAAATGAAAGATTGGAGCTGGACAAAGGGGAAGGGAAACTGGACAAAGTGGCAAGGGGGATGGGTGGTGCAGAGCACTGGACTGGTAAGAAGGGCAAGGGAAAGACATGGATGGGTCAGGAAGGAAGAGGAAAACAATGGCCAGGAATGACAAAGAAATGCAAGGTTGGATAGGAAAGGAAAGGCAAGGCAATGTAGGGAAGGGGTAGGCCAGACAATGGGTGTCTTAAGAGGAAAAGTATGCATAGCAAGGCCAAGAGAAAAGCGGTAAAGAAGTTAGCGTGGGGAATAGGTGAGTGTAGCTGAGAAAGAAAGAAAGAAAATGCCTCATTCCAGTATGTATGTATGTATGTGTGTGTGAAGTTTGCAGGATGTAAAGCAGAGACTTGATGGTGGAGTGAAAGGATGCTTTTGAATACACGTGGCAAGGTCCAAGCAAACTATTTGTCTTGGCACATCTGTGTCCCATAAACTTCTTAGTTTAGATTCAGACTGTAAGCGGGACAGAGAACACCCCTAAAATTACAGCTGAGCAAGAAAGCAGGTTGCATCAGCATGTTTTAAAGGAAGCAGTTTTTTTGTGTGAGAAGAAAATGGACATATGAGACTCCAGCAGTATCGACGTTCAGCTTAGAAGCAAAGTGCAATGATTCCGTACAAACTCTGAAAATGAAACGCAGCAATAAAAAGGCAATGGGACATGTCAGCGAAAGCTTTGTGGCCAAGCAGGGTGAGATGTTTGAAGCAGAACCACAGTTTGGTTTCACTAAGGATCCATCATGGTGGATTGCAAACATGTGCCAAGACAACACATATTCTGCAGCTGTTGCAGCTCTCCGCAGGAACACTAGCGCTTTCCCTTAGACTCTAAAATGCAGAGAAATGGCCTGCGCAGCGCAGAAGCTATTTGTGCTGCTTGTACACCTCTTCCAACCCCTCAGTGGAAACTATTGCGCCTGCCTTTAGACTCTGAGATCCAGAGAACACAATGGTAGAGGCAGTGGAGAATGGAAGGAGAGAGTGAAGTTTGATGAGTGAGTTTGATGTGACTTATGTGGAGCACGCAGAAAATGTAGCCCCGTACTGGTTTTTACACCTGGAGCCTATTTCTGTAAGACATTTCAGGTGGAGATTTTTGATCAAGAAGCCAGAGTGAAAAAATTGACAGCGGGTCTCTCTAGGAAAGAAAAAGCGGCAAGGCGTCGTGTGCCATTTAAATGCTGCTATAAGAAGGGCGTACTTTAGCAGCATCTCTCTTGACACTTCTATCTGTGTAATCTCTAGCTGCTTGGACACAGCGACACTGAAAATAATTGTACTGCAAATACCAAGTGACACAGGGAAAAAGGGTAGGTCAGCAAATGCCTTCTGTCCTGGCACATCTCTCAGTCAGAACTCCAGCTGAAAAATTTTGCCGTAATGATGGACTTTGCCACTTGGAGAGAATTTATATAGTTGGGAAGAAGCATTCAAAGCCCTAGTGCATTTCGTCTATTTTACGGACTGCAAGGGCACTATAAAGGCCAGCACTAGCTTTTTGTTGGACTTTTTGAGTAGCTGCTGGACGTTTTGAAGCGGTTTGGGATCTGCTAGAGTGCAAGGTAATACATAGAGTTTGAGGAAAGTGATATACACATTTTATATCTCCAGGGAGGTGGATGCAGTTCAGTGTGTGCGAGTTACATGTTGAGCAGCTGATCACACAGAAAAGAAGAGGCTGCGCTGCAATTGCCTTTTCATTTGCAGCTTATAAACTGCACAGCCCACAATGAAACAATTCCACTTCCTTCTGTGCTACATACAGGATCACATTCTCTCCGTCTCTAAGAGCCAGGACCCCCAGCGGAGCTCTTCCCTGCGCTGCTCCTACACCAATGAGGCCGGAGCCGCAAACAGCTTGGCTTTTTCCCTGGCACCGTCTGCCAGCGCTCATCAAAATAACCACACGATGGCGCTGTCGACTAACAAAAGAAGGAAACGCACCGAGGCCAGCTCCAAAGGACAGAGCCCAGTTGGAAACGTCCCTGCTCTCAAATTAACTGTGCCAGGAAAAAAAGACTTTGCTGATCTTCCCCCTCCAAGTGTGCAAACACTTTTGCACCACACTCAAAGGGCAACACGAAATCCTCTGCCCTAACAAACATTTTCACTCTTGCAGAGTCCAGTAACAAACTCAAAGACATCCGCTCACCAAATGTGCCAGCTGAGAGAGAAAGTTCTTTGCTGCCTGCAATTTCAGCTTCACCCATCAAACAATGAACACACACCCTGCTATTGGCACTTTTCAGCTCTACGCTCCTAAGCTTTCAGTCTCAGAGTCAAGATCCAAGCAGCATGGCAACAGGGACTACTCACACACTAAAGCTACAAGGACAAAAAGCTCAACAACTTGGTGTCTAGATTCCCACTGTCAGTTCAACAGCTCTAACCCACAGGGAAACCTCTTGGGAAAAACCTTTAAATTCACTGAGACCACCCAAAGTGCCCATCCAAACTTAATTTCTTTGCCAAAGAGAACAAGAAGCTCATTTCAAGAGAAAGGGCATCCCCTCCTCCAAAATCCAAAACATCCAGTGACTGATCCCATTCAATGGTGTCAGAACACTCTTACTAGAGGCAGACAGCCTTCCAAAGATGGATACTGACTCAATGACTGTACAAATTGAGGGAGTGCTTCCAAATATGCCGGCACAAGAAGCTGCTGTCGTCCTTGAGCTGCGCGACACAGCTTCTTATCTGCACCTCCAACTCTGGGGCTACGTGCTTTCCTTCCCATGAGAAAGCATTGCCATTCTCCTTCAGGAACTTACCAAGCCAAACTGTATGCCATGTCCTGTACTATGTCCAACAATGGCTCCTGCACAGAAGGGTCTATGACATAAATATCTCTCTGGACTATACCTCCTCATGGTACCTTTAACGCCTGCCCTATTACATTGCCACTATATCTTTTACTTGCCAAGGAAAGGCACTCAGAGTCACTTGGCCTTGCCTTGCCTTTGATGCTGTGGCTAGTCTACTCTTGTTTTGCTTGCTTGCTTATGTGTGCCTTGCCTGGCAAGACCTAGAAAGACCTTCCTTGCTTTGCTTTGCCTTGCCTACCGCTCTTTGCAATGCAAACCAAGTGTAGGCGCAATTGTAGGCAAGTCAAGGGAGAAGCTGACAAGGCTGGAGCCATGAGGGGCAAGCAAATGGAGTGGTAGGTGAGAGAAGGCCCAGAACTTCTAGGCAAGGATGGGCATAGGAAGGCCAGGCAGAAACAGGAAGGCCTAGGCAAGGCTAGGTTTCCCTGGAGGAAAGCAGTCAAGTGTGGGCAGGTCAAGTGTGGGCGTAGGCACTGGAGGGAGTGCAAGGCTAGGGAGGCAAGGCAGGGCAAGGCAAGGAAACTTTGGGGTCACCAAGGCAAGACAAATGAGAGGTACATTCAAAGACTGCTGGTACACAAAAGGGGCTAGGACAGACTTCTCTGGCTGGCCTTGATCTCACATGGGCCATCTCTAATCTGCACCTAAAACACTTGGATTGCCTGCTTTCCTTGGTATACAAAAGAACTGTCATTCTGGTCCTGAAGCGCAAAGGTGAAATGTGAATTTTATGTCCAAAATTCAAGACATGTAAGGATAGGTGCCAGAAGCAAGCTGCCAGGACAGATGGGTGTGCTTGCATGTGACCTCTTTTGGGCTTCCTCTCACATGCTCCTGAAACGCTGGAGGTACGTGAAAGCCTTGAGAGTCCTAGGAGAAGCAGGCAGGGCAAGGCAAGATGAAGAAATTCCGCAAAAAGAGGGGTATTGAATTCCAGGTGGGGGACGAGTGAGCAAGGGAATGCAAGGCAAGGGAGAGGAGAGGTTCAAAGGTAACGCCAAGAAAAGTGGTGGCTTTGCCAGGCAAGACAAAGGAGAGGCAAGCAAGGCAATGAGAGTCCTAGAAGGAGAAGGAAATGAAAGATTGGAGCTGGACAAAGGGGAAGGGAAACTGGACAAAGTGGCAAGGGGGATGGGTGGTGCAAGGCACTGGACTGGTAGGAAGGGCAAGGGAAAGACATGGATGGGTCAGGAAGGAAGAGGAAAACAATGGCCAGGAATGACAAAGAAATGCAAGGTTGGATAGGAAAGGAAAGGCAAGGCAATGTAGGGAAGGGGTAGGCCAGACAATGGGTGTCTTAAAAGGAAAAGTATGCATAGCAAGGCCAAGAGAAAAGCGGTAAAGAAGTTAGCGTGGGGGATAGGTGAGTGTAGCTGAGAAAGAAAGAAAGAAAGAAAGTGCCTCATTCCAGTTTGTATGTATGTATGTGTGTGTGAAGTTTGCAGGATGTAAAGCAGAGACTTGATGGTGGAGTGAAAGGATGCTTTTGAATACACGTGGCAAGGTCCAAGCAAACTATTTGTCTTGGCACATCTGTGTCCCATAAACTTCTTAGTTTAGATTCAGACTGTAAGCGGGACAGAGAACACCCCTAAAATTACAGCTGAGCAAGAAAGCAGGTCGCATCAGCATGTTTTAAAGGAAGCAGTTTATTTGTGTGAGAAGAAAATGGACATATGAGACTCCAGCAGTATCGACGTTCAGCTTAGAAGCAAAGTGCAATGATTCCGTACAAACTCTGAAAATGAAACGCAGCAATAAAAAGGCAATGGGACATGTCAGCGAAAGCTTTGTGGCCAAGCAGGGTGAGATGTTTGAAGCAGAACCACAGTTTGGTTTCACTAAGGATCCATCATGGTGGATTGCAAACATGTGCCAAGACAACACATATTCTGCAGCTGTTGCAGCTCTCCGCAGGAACACTAGCGCTTTCCCTTAGACTCTAAAATGCAGAGAAATGGCCTGCGCAGCGCAGAAGCTATTTGTGCTGCTTGTACACCTCTTCCAACCCCTCAGTGGAAACTATTGCGCCTGCCTTTAGACTCTGAGATCCAGAGAACACAATGGTAGAGGCAGTGGAGAATGGAAGGAGAGAGTGAAGTTTGATGAGTGAGTTTGATGTGACTTATGTGGAGCACGCAGAAAATGTAGCCCCGTACTGGTTTTTACACCTGGAGCCTATTTCTGTAAGACATTTCAGGTGGACATTTTTGATCAAGAAGCCAGAGTGAAAAAATTGACAGCGGGTCTCTCTAGGAAAGTAAAAGCAGCAAGGAGTCGTGTGCCATTTAAATGCTGCTATAAGAAGGGCATACTTTAGCAGCTCCTCTCTTGACACTTCTATCTGTGTAATCTCTAGCTGCTTGGACACAGCGACACTGAAAATAATTGTACTGCAAATACCAAGTTACACAGGGAAAAAGGGTAGGTCAGCAAATGCCTTCTGTCCTGGCACATCTCTCAGTCAGAACTCCAGCTGAAAAATTTTGCTGTAATGATGGACTTTGCCACCTGGAGAGAATTTATATAGTTGGGAAGAAGCATTCAAAGCCCTAGTGCATTTCGTCTATTTTACGGACTGCAAGGGCACTATAAAGGCCAGCACTAGCTTTTTGTTGGACTTTTTCTTTTTGAGTAGCTGCTGGACGTTTTGAAGCGGTTTGGGATCTGCTAGAGTGCAAGGTAATACATAGAGCTTGAGGAAAGTGATATACACATTTTATATCTCCAGGGAGGTGGATGCAGTTCAGTGTGTGCGAGTTACATGTTGAGCAGCTGATCACACAGAAAAGAAGAGGCTGCGCTGCAATTGCCTTTTCATTTGCAGCTTATAAACTGCACAGCCCACAATGAAACAATTCCACTTCCTTCTGTGCTACATACAGGATCACATTCTCTCAGTCTCTAAGAGCCAGGACCCCCAGCGGAGCTCTTCCCTGCGCTGCTCCTACACCAATGAGGCCGGAGCCGCAAACAGCTTGGCTTTTTCCCTGGCACCGTCTGCCAGCGCTCATCAAAATAACCACACGATGGCGCTGTCGACTAACAAAAGAAGGAAACGCACCGAGGCCAGCTCCAAAGGACAGAGCCCAGTTGGAAACGTCCCTGCTCTCAAATTAACTGTGCCAGGAAAAAAAGACTTTGCTGATCTTCCCCCTCCAAGTGTGCAAACACTTTTGCACCACACTCAAAGGGCAACACGAAATCCTCTGCCCTAACAAACATTTTCACTCTCGCAGAGTCCGGTAACAAACTCAAAGACATCCGCTCAACAAATGTGCCAGCGGAGAGAGAAAGTTCTTTGCTGCCTGCAATTTCAGCTTCACCCATCAAACAATGAACACACACCCTGCTATTGGCACTTTTCTTTTCAGCTCTACGCTCCTAAGCTTTCAGTCTCAGTGTCAAGATCCAAGCAGCATGGCAACAGGGACTACTCACACACTAAAGCTACAAGGACAAAAAGCTCAACAACTTGGTGTCTAGATTCCCACTGTCAGTTCAACAGCTCTAACCCACAGGGAAACCTCTTGGGAAAAACCTTTAAATTCACTGAGACCACCCAAAGTGCCCATCCAAACTTAATTTCTTTGCCAAAGAGAAGAACAAGAAGCTTATTTCAAGAGAAAGGGCATCCCCTCCTCCAAAATCCAAAACATCCAGTGACTGATCCCATACAATGGTGTCAGAACACTCTTACTAGAGGCAGACAGCCTTCCAAAGATGGATACTGACTCAATGACTGTACAAATTGAGGGAGTGCTTCCAAATATGCCGGCACAAGAAGCTGCTGTCGTCCTTGAGCTGCGCGACACAGCTTCTTATCTGCACCTCCAACTCTGGGGCTACGTGCTTTCCTTCCCATGAGAAAGCATTGCCATTCTCCTTCAGGAACTTACCAAGCCAAACTGTATGCCATGTCCTGTACTATGTCCAACAATGGCTCCTGCACAGAAGGGTCTACGACATAAATATCTCTCTGGACTATACCTCCTCATGGTACCTTTAACGCCTGCCCTATTACATTGTCACTATATCTTTTACTTGCCAAGGAAAGGCACTCAGAGTCACTTGGCCTTGCCTTGCCTTTGATGCTGTGGCTAGTCTACTCTTGTTTTGCTTGCTTGCTTATGTGTGCCTTGCCTGGCAAGACCTAGAAAGACCTTCCTTGCTTTGCTTTGCCTTGCCTACCGCTCTTTGCAATGCAAACCAAGTGTAGGCGCAATTGTAGGCAAGTCAAGGGAGAAGCTGACAAGGCTGGAGCCATGAGGGGCAAGCAAATGGAGTGGTAGGTGAGAGAAGGCCCAGAACTTCTAGGCAAGGATGGGCATAGGAAGGCCAGGCAGAAACAGGAAGGCCTAGGCAAGGCTAGGTTTCCCTGGAGGAAAGCAGTCAAGTGTGGGCAGGTCAAGTGTGGGCGTAGGCACTGGAGGGAGTGCAAGGCTAGGGAGGCAAGGCAGGGCAAGGCAAGGAAACTTTTGGGTCACCAAGGCAAGACAAATGAGAGGTACATTCAAAGACTGCTGGTACACAAAAGGGGCTAGGACAGACTTCTCTGGCTGGCCTTGATCTCACATGGGCCATCTCTAATCTGCACCTAAAACACTTGGATTACCTGCTTTCCTTGGTATACAAAAGAACTGTCATTCTGGTCCTGAAGCGCAAAGGTGAAATGTGAATTTTATGTCCAAAATTCAAGACATGTAAGGATAGGTGCCAGAAGCAAGCTGCCAGGACAGATGGGTGTGCTTGCACGTGACCTCTTTTGGGCTTCCTCTCACATGCTCCTGAAACGCTGGAGGTACGTGAAAGCCTTGAGAGTCCTAGGAGAAGCAGGCAGGGCAAGGCAAGATGAAGAAATTCCGCAAAAAGAGGGGTATTGAATTCCAGGTGGGGGACGAGTGAGCAAGGGAATGCAAGGCAAGGGAGAGGAGAGGTTCAAAGGTAACGCCAAGAAAAGTGGTGGCTTTGCCAGGCAAGACAAAGGAGAGGCAAGCAAGGCAATGAGAGTCCTAGAAGGAGAAGGAAATGAAAGATTGGAGCTGGACAAAGGGGAAGGGAAACTGGACAAAGTGGCAAGGGGGATGGGTGGTGCAAGGCACTGGACTGGTAGGAAGGGCAAGGGAAAGACATGGATGGGTCAGGAAGGAAGAGGAAAACAATGGCCAGGAATGACAAAGAAATGCAAGGTTGGATAGGAAAGGAAAGGCAAGGCAATGTAGGGAAGGGGTAGGCCAGACAATGGGTGTCTTAAGAGGAAAAGTATGCATAGCAATGCCAAGAGAAAAGCGGTAAAGAAGTTAGCGTGGGGGATAGGTGAGTGTAGCTGAGAAAGAAAGAAAGAAAGAAAGTGCCTCATTCCAGTTTTTATGTATGTATGTGTGTGTGAAGTTTGCAGGATGTAAAGCAGAGACTTGATGGTGGAGTGAAAGGATGCTTTTGAATACACGTGGCAAGGTCCAAGCAAACTATTTGTCTTGGCACATCTGTGTCCCATAAACTTCTTAGTTTAGATTCAGACTGTAAGCGGGACAGAGAACACCCCTAAAATTACAGCTGAGCAAGAAAGCAGGTCGCATCAGCATGTTTTAAAGGAAGCAGTTTTTTTGTGTGAGAAGAAAATGGACATATGAGACTCCGGCAGTATCGACGTTCAGCTTAGAAGCAAAGTGCAATGATTCCGTACAAACTCTGAAAATGAAACGCTGCAATAAAAAGGCAATGGGACATGTCAGCGAAAGCTTTGTGGCCAAGCAGGGTGAGATGTTTGAAGCAGAACCACAGTTTGGTTTCACTAAGGATCCATCATGGTGGATTGCAAACATGTGCCAAGACAACACATATTCTGCAGCTGTTGCAGCTCTCCGCAGAAACACTAGCGCTTTCCCTTAGACTCTAAAATGCAGAGAAATGGCCTGCGCAGCGCAGAAGCTATTTGTGCTGCTTGTACACCTCTTCCAACCCCTCAGTGGAAACTATTGCGCCTGCCTTTAGACTCTGAGATCCAGAGAACACAATGGTAGAGGCAGTGGAGAATGGAAGGAGAGAGTGAAGTTTGATGAGTGAGTTTGATGTGACTTATGTGGAGCACGCAGAAAATGTAGCCCCGTACTGGTTTTTACACCTGGGGCCTATTTCTGTAAGACATTTCAGGTGGACATTTTTGATCAAGAAGTCAGAGTGAAAAAATTGACAGCGGGTCTCTCTAGGAAAGAACAAGCAGCAAGGCGTCGTGTGCCATTTAAATGCTGCTATAAGAAGGGCGTACTTTAGCAGCATCTCTCTTGACACTTCTATCTGTGTAATCTCTAGCTGCTTGGACACAGCCACACTGAAAATAATTGTACTGCAAATACCAAGTTACACAGGGAAAAAGGGTAGGTCAGCAAATGCCTTCTGTCCTGGCACATCTCTCGGTCAGAACTCCAGCTGAAAAATTTTGCTGTAATGATGGACTTTGCCACCTGGAGAGAATTTATATAGTTGGGAAGAAGCATTCAAAGCCCTAGTGCATTTCGTCTATTTTACGGACTGCAAGGGCACTATAAAGGCCAGCACTAGCTTTTTGTTGGACTTTTTCTTTTTGAGTAGCTGCTGGACGTTTTGAAGCGGTTTGGGATCTGCTAGAGCGCAAGGTAATACATAGAGTTTGAGGAAAGTGATATACACATTTTATATCTCCAGGGAGGTGGATGCAGTTCAGTGTGTGCGAGTTACATGTTGAGCAGCTGATCACACAGAAAAGAAGAGGCTGCGCTGCAATTGCCTTTTCATTTGCAGCTTATAAACTGCACAGCCCACAATGAAACAATTCCACTTCCTTCTGTGCTACATACAGGATCACATTCTCTCAGTCTCTAAGAGCCAGGACCCCCAGCGGAGCTCTTCCCTGCGCTGCTCCTACACCAATGAGGCCGGAGCAGCAAACAGCTTGGCTTTTTCCCTGGCACCGTCTGCCAGCGCTCATCAAAATAACCACACGATGGCGCTGTCGACTAACAAAAGAAGGAAACGCACCGAGGCCAGCTCCAAAGGACAGAGCCCAGTTGGAAACGTCCCTGCTCTCAAATTAACTGTGCCAGGAAAAAAAGACTTTGCTGATCTTCCCCCTCCAAGTGTGCAAACACTTTTGCACCACACTCAAAGGGCAACACGAAATCTTCTGCCCTAACAAACATTTTCACTCTCGCAGAGTCCGGTAACAAACTCAAAGACATCCGCTCAACAAATGTGCCAGCGGAGAGAGAAAGTTCTTTGCTGCCTACAATTTCAACTTCACCCATCAAACAATGAACACACACCCTGCTATTGGCACTTTTCTTTTCAGCTCTACGCTCCTAAGCTTTCAGTCTCAGAGTCAAGATCCAAGCAGCATGGCAACAGGGACTACTCACACACTAAAGCTACAAGGACAAAAAGCTCAACAACTTGGTGTCTAGATTCCCACTGTCAGTTCAACAGCTCTAACCCACAGGGAAACCTCTTGGGAAAAACCTTTAAATTCACTGAGACCACCCAAAGTGCCCATCCAAACTTAATTTCTTTGCCAAAGAGAAGAACAAGAAGCTCATTTCAAGAGAAAGGGCATCCCCTCCTCCAAAATCCAAAACATCCAGTGACTGATCCCATACAATGGTGTCAGAACACTCTTACTAGAGGCAGACAGCCTTCCAAAGATGGATACTGACTCAATGACTGTACAAATTGAGGGAGTGCTTCCAAATATGCCGGCACAAGAAGCTGCTGTCGTCCTTGAGCTGCGCGACACAGCTTCTTATCTGCACCTCCAACTCTGGGGCTACGTGCTTTCCTTCCCATGAGAAAGCATTGCCATTCTCCTTCAGGAACTTACCAAGCCAAACTGTATGCCATGTCCTGTACTATGTCCAACAATGGCTCCTGCACAGAAGGGTCTACGACATAAATATCTCTCTGGACTATACCTCCTCATGGTACCTTTAACGCCTGCCCTATTACATTGTCACTATATCTTTTACTTGCCAAGGAAAGGCACTCAGAGTCACTTGGCCTTGCCTTGCCTTTGATGCTGTGGCTAGTCTACTCTTGTTTTGCTTGCTTGCTTATGTGTGCCTTGCCTGGCAAGACCTAGAAAGACCTTCCTTGCTTTGCTTTGCCTTGCCTACCGCTCTTTGCAATGCAAACCAAGTGTAGGCGCAATTGTAGGCAAGTCAAGGGAGAAGCTGACAAGGCTGGAGCCATGAGGGGCAAGCAAATGGAGTGGTAGGTGAGAGAAGGCCCAGAACTTCTAGGCAAGGATGGGCATAGGAAGGCCAGGCAGAAACAGGAAGGCCTAGGCAAGGCTAGGTTTCCCTGGAGGAAAGCAGTCAAGTGTGGGCAGGTCAAGTGTGGGCGTAGGCACTGGAGGGAGTGCAAGGCTAGGGAGGCAAGGCAGGGCAAGGCAAGGAAACTTTTGGGTCACCAAGGCAAGACAAATGAGAGGTACATTCAAAGACTGCTGGTACACAAAAGGGGCTAGGACAGACTTCTCTGGCTGGCCTTGATCTCACATGGGCCATCTCTAATCTGCACCTAAAACACTTGGATTACCTGCTTTCCTTGGTATACAAAAGAACTGTCATTCTGGTCCTGAAGCGCAAAGGTGAAATGTGAATTTTATGTCCAAAATTCAAGACATGTAAGGATAGGTGCCAGAAGCAAGCTGCCAGGACAGATGGGTGTGCTTGCACGTGACCTCTTTTGGGCTTCCTCTCACATGCTCCTGAAACGCTGGAGGTACGTGAAAGCCTTGAGAGTCCTAGGAGAAGCAGGCAGGGCAAGGCAAGATGAAGAAATTCCGCAAAAAGAGGGGTATTGAATTCCAGGTGGGGGACGAGTGAGCAAGGGAATGCAAGGCAAGGGAGAGGAGAGGTTCAAAGGTAACGCCAAGAAAAGTGGTGGCTTTGCCAGGCAAGACAAAGGAGAGGCAAGCAAGGCAATGAGAGTCCTAGAAGGAGAAGGAAATGAAAGATTGGAGCTGGACAAAGGGGAAGGGAAACTGGACAAAGTGGCAAGGGGGATGGGTGGTGCAAGGCACTGGACTGGTAGGAAGGGCAAGGGAAAGACATGGATGGGTCAGGAAGGAAGAGGAAAACAATGGCCAGGAATGACAAAGAAATGCAAGGTTGGATAGGAAAGGAAAGGCAAGGCAATGTAGGGAAGGGGTAGGCCAGACAATGGGTGTCTTAAGAGGAAAAGTATGCATAGCAATGCCAAGAGAAAAGCGGTAAAGAAGTTAGCGTGGGGGATAGGTGAGTGTAGCTGAGAAAGAAAGAAAGAAAGAAAGTGCCTCATTCCAGTTTTTATGTATGTATGTGTGTGTGAAGTTTGCAGGATGTAAAGCAGAGACTTGATGGTGGAGTGAAAGGATGCTTTTGAATACACGTGGCAAGGTCCAAGCAAACTATTTGTCTTGGCACATCTGTGTCCCATAAACTTCTTAGTTTAGATTCAGACTGTAAGCGGGACAGAGAACACCCCTAAAATTACAGCTGAGCAAGAAAGCAGGTCGCATCAGCATGTTTTAAAGGAAGCAGTTTTTTTGTGTGAGAAGAAAATGGACATATGAGACTCCGGCAGTATCGACGTTCAGCTTAGAAGCAAAGTGCAATGATTCCGTACAAACTCTGAAAATGAAACGCATCAATAAAAAGGCAATGGGACATGTCAGCGAAAGCTTTGTGGCCAAGCAGGGTGAGATGTTTGAAGCAGAACCACAGTTTGGTTTCACTAAGGATCCATCATGGTGGATTGCAAACATGTGCCAAGACAACACATATTCTGCAGCTGTTGCAGCTCTCCGCAGAAACACTAGCGCTTTCCCTTAGACTCTAAAATGCAGAGAAATGGCCTGCGCAGCGCAGAAGCTATTTGTGCTGCTTGTACACCTCTTCCAACCCCTCAGTGGAAACTATTGCGCCTGCCTTTAGACTCTGAGATCCAGAGAACACAATGGTAGAGGCAGTGGAGAATGGAAGGAGAGAGTGAAGTTTGATGAGTGAGTTTGATGTGACTTATGTGGAGCACGCAGAAAATGTAGCCCCGTACTGGTTTTTACACCTGGGGCCTATTTCTGTAAGACATTTCAGGTGGACATTTTTGATCAAGAAGCCAGAGTGAAAAAATTGACAGCGGGTCTCTCTAGGAAAGAACAAGCAGCAAGGCGTCGTGTGCCATTTAAATGCTGCTATAAGAAGGGCGTACTTTAGCAGCATCTCTCTTGACACTTCTATCTGTGTAATCTCTAGCTGCTTGGACACAGCCACACTGAAAATAATTGTACTGCAAATACCAAGTTACACAGGGAAAAAGGGTAGGTCAGCAAATGCCTTCTGTCCTGGCACATCTCTCGGTCAGAACTCCAGCTGAAAAATTTTGCTGTAATGATGGACTTTGCCACCTGGAGAGAATTTATATAGTTGGGAAGAAGCATTCAAAGCCCTAGTGCATTTCGTCTATTTTACGGACTGCAAGGGCACTATAAAGGCCAGCACTAGCTTTTTGTTGGACTTTTTCTTTTTGAGTAGCTGCTGGATGTTTTGAAGCGGTTTGGGATCTGCTAGAGCGCAAGGTAATACATAGAGTTTGAGGAAAGTGATATACACATTTTATATCTCCAGGGAGGTGGATGCAGTTCAGTGTGTGCGAGTTACATGTTGAGCAGCTGATCACACAGAAAAGAAGAGGCTGCGCTGCAATTGCCTTTTCATTTGCAGCTTATAAACTGCACAGCCCACAATGAAACAATTCCACTTCCTTCTGTGCTACATACAGGATCACATTCTCTCAGTCTCTAAGAGCCAGGACCCCCAGCGGAGCTCTTCCCTGCGCTGCTCCTACACCAATGAGGCCGGAGCCGCAAACAGCTTGGCTTTTTCCCTGGCACCGTCTGCCAGCGCTCATCAAAATAACCACACGATGGCGCTGTCGACTAACAAAAGAAGGAAACGCACCGAGGCCAGCTCCAAAGGACAGAGCCCAGTTGGAAACGTCCCTGCTCTCAAATTAACTGTGCCAGGAAAAAAAGACTTTGCTGATCTTCCCCCTCCAAGTGTGCAAACACTTTTGCACCACACTCAAAGGGCAACACGAAATCTTCTGCCCTAACAAACATTTTCACTCTCGCAGAGTCCGGTAACAAACTCAAAGACATCCGCTCAACAAATGTGCCAGCGGAGAGAGAAAGTTCTTTGCTGCCTACAATTTCAACTTCACCCATCAAACAATGAACACACACCCTGCTATTGGCACTTTTCTTTTCAGCTCTACGCTCCTAAGCTTTCAGTCTCAGAGTCAAGATCCAAGCAGCATGGCAACAGGGACTACTCACACACTAAAGCTACAAGGACAAAAAGCTCAACAACTTGGTGTCTAGATTCCCACTGTCAGTTCAACAGCTCTAACCCACAGGGAAACCTCTTGGGAAAAACCTTTAAATTCACTGAGACCACCCAAAGTGCCCATCCAAACTTAATTTCTTTGCCAAAGAGAAGAACAAGAAGCTCATTTCAAGAGAAAGGGCATCCCCTCCTCCAAAATCCAAAACATCCAGTGACTGATCCCATACAATGGTGTCAGAACACTCTTACTAGAGGCAGACAGCCTTCCAAAGATGGATACTGACTCAATGACTGTACAAATTGAGGGAGTGCTTCCAAATATGCCGGCACAAGAAGCTGCTGTCGTCCTTGAGCTGCGCGACACAGCTTCTTATCTGCACCTCCAACTCTGGGGCTACGTGCTTTCCTTCCCATGAGAAAGCATTGCCATTCTCCTTCAGGAACTTACCAAGCCAAACTGTATGCCATGTCCTGTACTATGTCCAACAATGGCTCCTGCACAGAAGGGTCTACGACATAAATATCTCTCTGGACTATACCTCCTCATGGTACCTTTAACGCCTGCCCTATTACATTGTCACTATATCTTTTACTTGCCAAGGAAAGGCACTCAGAGTCACTTGGCCTTGCCTTGCCTTTGATGCTGTGGCTAGTCTACTCTTGTTTTGCTTGCTTGCTTATGTGTGCCTTGCCTGGCAAGACCTAGAAAGACCTTCCTTGCTTTGCTTTGCCTTGCCTACCGCTCTTTGCAATGCAAACCAAGTGTAGGCGCAATTGTAGGCAAGTCAAGGGAGAAGCTGACAAGGCTGGAGCCATGAGGGGCAAGCAAATGGAGTGGTAGGTGAGAGAAGGCCCAGAACTTCTAGGCAAGGATGGGCATAGGAAGGCCAGGCAGAAACAGGAAGGCCTAGGCAAGGCTAGGTTTCCCTGGAGGAAAGCAGTCAAGTGTGGGCAGGTCAAGTGTGGGCGTAGGCACTGGAGGGAGTGCAAGGCTAGGGAGGCAAGGCAGGGCAAGGCAAGGAAACTTTTGGGTCACCAAGGCAAGACAAATGAGAGGTACATTCAAAGACTGCTGGTACACAAAAGGGGCTAGGACAGACTTCTCTGGCTGGCCTTGATCTCACATGGGCCATCTCTAATCTGCACCTAAAACACTTGGATTACCTGCTTTCCTTGGTATACAAAAGAACTGTCATTCTGGTCCTGAAGCGCAAAGGTGAAATGTGAATTTTATGTCCAAAATTCAAGACATGTAAGGATAGGTGCCAGAAGCAAGCTGCCAGGACAGATGGGTGTGCTTGCACGTGACCTCTTTTGGGCTTCCTCTCACATGCTCCTGAAACGCTGGAGGTACGTGAAAGCCTTGAGAGTCCTAGGAGAAGCAGGCAGGGCAAGGCAAGATGAAGAAATTCCGCAAAAAGAGGGGTATTGAATTCCAGGTGGGGGACGAGTGAGCAAGGGAATGCAAGGCAAGGGAGAGGAGAGGTTCAAAGGTAACGCCAAGAAAAGTGGTGGCTTTGCCAGGCAAGACAAAGGAGAGGCAAGCAAGGCAATGAGAGTCCTAGAAGGAGAAGGAAATGAAAGATTGGAGCTGGACAAAGGGGAAGGGAAACTGGACAAAGTGGCAAGGGGGATGGGTGGTGCAAGGCACTGGACTGGTAGGAAGGGCAAGGGAAAGACATGGATGGGTCAGGAAGGAAGAGGAAAACAATGGCCAGGAATGACAAAGAAATGCAAGGTTGGATAGGAAAGGAAAGGCAAGGCAATGTAGAGAAGGGGTAGGCCAGACAATGGGTGTCTTAAGAGGAAAAGTATGCATAGCAATGCCAAGAGAAAAGCGGTAAAGAAGTTAGCGTGGGGGATAGGTGAGTGTAGCTGAGAAAGAAAGAAAGAAAGAAAGTGCCTCATTCCAGTTTTTATGTATGTATGTGTGTGTGAAGTTTGCAGGATGTAAAGCAGAGACTTGATGGTGGAGTGAAAGGATGCTTTTGAATACACGTGGCAAGGTCCAAGCAAACTATTTGTCTTGGCACATCTGTGTCCCATAAACTTCTTAGTTTAGATTCAGACTGTAAGCGGGACAGAGAACACCCCTAAAATTACAGCTGAGCAAGAAAGCAGGTCGCATCAGCATGTTTTAAAGGAAGCAGTTTTTTTGTGTGAGAAGAAAATGGACATATGAGACTCCGGCAGTATCGACGTTCAGCTTAGAAGCAAAGTGCAATGATTCCGTACAAACTCTGAAAATGAAACGCTGCAATAAAAAGGCAATGGGACATGTCAGCGAAAGCTTTGTGGCCAAGCAGGGTGAGATGTTTGAAGCAGAACCACAGTTTGGTTTCACTAAGGATCCATCATGGTGGATTGCAAACATGTGCCAAGACAACACATATTCTGCAGCTGTTGCAGCTCTCCGCAGAAACACTAGCGCTTTCCCTTAGACTCTAAAATGCAGAGAAATGGCCTGCGCAGCGCAGAAGCTATTTGTGCTGCTTGTACACCTCTTCCAACCCCTCAGTGGAAACTATTGCGCCTGCCTTTAGACTCTGAGATCCAGAGAACACAATGGTAGAGGCAGTGGAGAATGGAAGGAGAGAGTGAAGTTTGATGAGTGAGTTTGATGTGACTTATGTGGAGCACGCAGAAAATGTAGCCCCGTACTGGTTTTTACACCTGGGGCCTATTTCTGTAAGACATTTCAGGTGGACATTTTTGATCAAGAAGCCAGAGTGAAAAAATTGACAGCGGGTCTCTCTAGGAAAGAACAAGCAGCAAGGCGTCGTGTGCCATTTAAATGCTGCTATAAGAAGGGCGTACTTTAGCAGCATCTCTCTTGACACTTCTATCTGTGTAATCTCTAGCTGCTTGGACACAGCCACACTGAAAATAATTGTACTGCAAATACCAAGTTACACAGGGAAAAAGGGTAGGTCAGCAAATGCCTTCTGTCCTGGCACATCTCTCAGTCAGAACTCCAGCTGAAAAATTTTGCTGTAATGATGGACTTTGCCACCTTGAGAGAATTTATATAGTTGGGAAGAAGCATTCAAAGCCCTAGTGCATTTCGTCTATTTTACGGACTGCAAGGGCACTATAAAGGCCAGCACTAGCTTTTTGTTGGACTTTTTCTTTTTGAGTAGCTGCTGGACGTTTTGAAGCGGTTTGGGATCTGCTAGAGTGCAAGGTAATACATAGAGTTTGAGGAAAGTGATATACACATTTTATATCTCCAGGGAGGTGGATGCAGTTCAGTGTGTGCGAGTTACATGTTGAGCAGCTGATCACACAGAAAAGAAGAGGCTGCGCTGCAATTGCCTTTTCATTTGCAGCTTATAAACTGCACAGCCCACAATGAAACAATTCCACTTCCTTCTGTGCTACATACAGGATCACATTCTCTCCGTCTCTAAGAGCCAGGACCCCCAGCGGAGCTCTTCCCTGCGCTGCTCCTACACCAATGAGGCCGGAGCCGCAAACAGCTTGGCTTTTTCCCTGGCACCGTCTGCCAGCGCTCATCAAAATAACCACACGATGGCGCTGTCGACTAACAAAAGAAGGAAACGCACCGAGGCCAGCTCCAAAGGACAGAGCCCAGTTGGAAACGTCCCTGCTCTCAAATTAACTGTGCCAGGAAAAAAAGACTTTGCTGATCTTCCCCCTCCAAGTGTGCAAACACTTTTGCACCACACTCAAAGGGCAACACGAAATCCTCTGCCCTAACAAACATTTTCACTCTCGCAGAGTCCGGTAACAAACTCAAAGACATCCGCTCAACAAATGTGCCAGCGGAGAGAGAAAGTTCTTTGCTGCCTACAATTTCAACTTCACCCATCAAACAATGAACACACACCCTGCTATTGGCACTTTTCTTTTCAGCTCTACGCTCCTAAGCTTTCAGTCTCAGAGTCAAGATCCAAGCAGCATGGCAACAGGGACTACTCACACACTAAAGCTACAAGGACAAAAAGCTCAACAACTTGGTGTCTAGATTCCCACTGTCAGTTCAACAGCTCTAACCCACAGGGAAACCTCTTGGGAAAAACCTTTAAATTCACTGAGACCACCCAAAGTGCCCATCCAAACTTAATTTCTTTGCCAAAGAGAAGAACAAGAAGCTTATTTCAAGAGAAATGGCATCCCCTCCTCCAAAATCCAAAACATCCAGTGACTGATCCCATACAATGGTGTCAGAACACTCTTACTAGAGGCAGACAGCCTTCCAAAGATGGATACTGACTCAATGACTGTACAAATTGAGGGAGTGCTTCCAAATATGCCGGCACAAGAAGCTGCTGTCGTCCTTGAGCTGCGCGACACAGCTTCTTATCTGCACCTCCAACTCTGGGGCTACGTGCTTTCCTTCCCATGAGAAAGCATTGCCATTCTCCTTCAGGAACTTACCAAGCCAAACTGTATGCCATGTCCTGTACTATGTCCAACAATGGCTCCTGCACAGAAGGGTCTACGACATAAATATCTCTCTGGACTATACCTCCTCATGGTACCTTTAACGCCTGCCCTATTACATTGTCACTATATCTTTTACTTGCCAAGGAAAGGCACTCAGAGTCACTTGGCCTTGCCTTGCCTTTGATGCTGTGGCTAGTCTACTCTTGTTTTGCTTGCTTGCTTATGTGTGCCTTGCCTGGCAAGACCTAGAAAGACCTTCCTTGCTTTGCTTTGCCTTGCCTACCGCTCTTTGCAATGCAAACCAAGTGTAGGCGCAATTGTAGGCAAGTCAAGGGAGAAGCTGACAAGGCTGGAGCCATGAGGGGCAAGCAAATGGAGTGGTAGGTGAGAGAAGGCCCAGAACTTCTAGGCAAAGATGGGCATAGGAAGGCCAGGCAGAAACAGGAAGGCCTAGGCAAGGCTAGGTTTCCCTGGAGGAAAGCAGTCAAGTGTGGGCAGGTCAAGTGTGGGTGTAGGCACTGGAGGGAGTGCAAGGCTAGGGAGGCAAGGCAGGGCAAGGCAAGGAAACTTTTGGGTCACCAAGGCAAGACAAATGAGAGGTACATTCAAAGACTGCTGGTACACAAAAGGGGCTAGGACAGACTTCTCTGGCTGGCCTTGATCTCACATGGGCCATCTCTAATCTGCACCTAAAACACTTGGATTACCTGCTTTCCTTGGTATACAAAAGAACTGTCATTCTGGTCCTGAAGCGCAAAGGTGAAATGTGAATTTTATGTCCAAAATTCAAGACATGTAAGGATAGGTGCCAGAAGCAAGCTGCCAGGACAGATGGGTGTGCTTGCACGTGACCTCTTTTGGGCTTCCTCTCACATGCTCCTGAAACGCTGGAGGTACGTGAAAGCCTTGAGAGTCCTAGGAGAAGCAGGCAGGGCAAGGCAAGATGAAGAAATTCCGCAAAAAGAGGGGTATTGAATTCCAGGTGGGGGACGAGTGAGCAAGGGAATGCAAGGCAAGGGAGAGGAGAGGTTCAAAGGTAACGCCAAGAAAAGTGGTGGCTTTGCCAGGCAAGACAAAGGAGAGGCAAGCAAGGCAATGAGAGTCCTAGAAGGAGAAGGAAATGAAAGATTGGAGCTGGACAAAGGGGAAGGGAAACTGGACAAAGTGGCAAGGGGGATGGGTGGTGCAAGGCACTGGACTGGTAGGAAGGGCAAGGGAAAGACATGGATGGGTCAGGAAGGAAGAGGAAAACAATGGCCAGGAATGACAAAGAAATGCAAGGTTGGATAGGAAAGGAAAGGCAAGGCAATGTAGGGAAGGGGTAGGCCAGACAATGGGTGTCTTAAGAGGAAAAGTATGCATAGCAATGCCAAGAGAAAAGCGGTAAAGAAGTTAGCGTGGGGGATAGGTGAGTGTAGCTGAGAAAGAAAGAAAGAAAGAAAGTGCCTCATTCCAGTTTTTATGTATGTATGTGTGTGTGAAGTTTGCAGGATGTAAAGCAGAGACTTGATGGTGGAGTGAAAGGATGCTTTTGAATACACGTGGCAAGGTCCAAGCAAACTATTTGTCTTGGCACATCTGTGTCCCATAAACTTCTTAGTTTAGATTCAGACTGTAAGCGGGACAGAGAACACCCCTAAAATTACAGCTGAGCAAGAAAGCAGGTCGCATCAGCATGTTTTAAAGGAAGCAGTTTTTTTGTGTGAGAAGAAAATGGACATATGAGACTCCGGCAGTATCGACGTTCAGCTTAGAAGCAAAGTGCAATGATTCCGTACAAACTCTGAAAATGAAACGCAGCAATAAAAAGGCAATGGGACATGTCAGCGAAAGCTTTGTGGCCAAGCAGGGTGAGATGTTTGAAGCAGAACCACAGTTTGGTTTCACTAAGGATCCATCATGGTGGATTGCAAACATGTGCCAAGACAACACATATTCTGCAGCTGTTGCAGCTCTCCGCAGAAACACTAGCGCTTTCCCTTAGACTCTAAAATGCAGAGAAATGGCCTGCGCAGCGCAGAAGCTATTTGTGCTGCTTGTACACCTCTTCCAACCCCTCAGTGGAAACTATTGCGCCTGCCTTTAGACTCTGAGATCCAGAGAACACAATGGTAGAGGCAGTGGAGAATGGAAGGAGAGAGTGAAGTTTGATGAGTGAGTTTGATGTGACTTATGTGGAGCACGCAGAAAATGTAGCCCCGTACTGGTTTTTACACCTGGGGCCTATTTCTGTAAGACATTTCAGGTGGACATTTTTGATCAAGAAGTCAGAGTGAAAAAATTGACAGCGGGTCTCTCTAGGAAAGAACAAGCAGCAAGGCGTCGTGTGCCATTTAAATGCTGCTATAAGAAGGGCGGACTTTAGCAGCATCTCTCTTGACACTTCTATCTGTGTAATCTCTAGCTGCTTGGACACAGCCACACTGAAAATAATTGTACTGCAAATACCAAGTTACACAGGGAAAAAGGGTAGGTCAGCAAATGCCTTCTGTCCTGGCACATCTCTCAGTCAGAACTCCAGCTGAAAAATTTTGCTGTAATGATGGACTTTGCCACCTTGAGAGAATTTATATAGTTGGGAAGAAGCATTCAAAGCCCTAGTGCATTTCGTCTATTTTACGGACTGCAAGGGCACTATAAAGGCCAGCACTAGCTTTTTGTTGGACTTTTTCTTTTTGAGTAGCTGCTGGACGTTTTGAAGCGGTTTGGGATCTGCTAGAGTGCAAGGTAATACATAGAGTTTGAGGAAAGTGATATACACATTTTATATCTCCAGGGAGGTGGATGCAGTTCAGTGTGTGCGAGTTACATGTTGAGCAGCTGATCACACAGAAAAGAAGAGGCTGCGCTGCAATTGCCTTTTCATTTGCAGCTTATAAACTGCACAGCCCACAATGAAACAATTCCACTTCCTTCTGTGCTACATACAGGATCACATTCTCTCCGTCTCTAAGAGCCAGGACCCCCAGCGGAGCTCTTCCCTGCGCTGCTCCTACACCAATGAGGCCGGAGCCGCAAACAGCTTGGCTTTTTCCCTGGCACCGTCTGCCAGCGCTCATCAAAATAACCACACGATGGCGCTGTCGACTAACAAAAGAAGGAAACGCACCGAGGCCAGCTCCAAAGGACAGAGCCCAGTTGGAAACGTCCCTGCTCTCAAATTAACTGTGCCAGGAAAAAAAGACTTTGCTGATCTTCCCCCTCCAAGTGTGCAAACACTTTTGCACCACACTCAAAGGGCAACACGAAATCTTCTGCCCTAACAAACATTTTCACTCTCGCAGAGTCCGGTAACAAACTCAAAGACATCCGCTCAACAAATGTGCCAGCGGAGAGAGAAAGTTCTTTGCTGCCTACAATTTCAACTTCACCCATCAAACAATGAACACACACCCTGCTATTGGCACTTTTCTTTTCAGCTCTACGCTCCTAAGCTTTCAGTCTCAGAGTCAAGATCCAAGCAGCATGGCAACAGGGACTACTCACACACTAAAGCTACAAGGACAAAAAGCTCAACAACTTGGTGTCTAGATTCCCACTGTCAGTTCAACAGCTCTAACCCACAGGGAAACCTCTTGGGAAAAACCTTTAAATTCACTGAGACCACCCAAAGTGCCCATCCAAACTTAATTTCTTTGCCAAAGAGAAGAACAAGAAGCTTATTTCAAGAGAAATGGCATCCCCTCCTCCAAAATCCAAAACATCCAGTGACTGATCCCATACAATGGTGTCAGAACACTCTTACTAGAGGCAGACAGCCTTCCAAAGATGGATACTGACTCAATGACTGTACAAATTGAGGGAGTGCTTCCAAATATGCCGGCACAAGAAGCTGCTGTCGTCCTTGAGCTGCGCGACACAGCTTCTTATCTGCACCTCCAACTCTGGGGCTACGTGCTTTCCTTCCCATGAGAAAGCATTGCCATTCTCCTTCAGGAACTTACCAAGCCAAACTGTATGCCATGTCCTGTACTATGTCCAACAATGGCTCCTGCACAGAAGGGTCTACGACATAAATATCTCTCTGGACTATACCTCCTCATGGTACCTTTAACGCCTGCCCTATTACATTGTCACTATATCTTTTACTTGCCAAGGAAAGGCACTCAGAGTCACTTGGCCTTGCCTTGCCTTTGATGCTGTGGCTAGTCTACTCTTGTTTTGCTTGCTTGCTTATGTGTGCCTTGCCTGGCAAGACCTAGAAAGACCTTCCTTGCTTTGCTTTGCCTTGCCTACCGCTCTTTGCAATGCAATCCAAGTGTAGGAGCAATTGTAGGCAAGTCAAGGGAGAAGCTGACAAGGCTGGAGCCATGAGGGGCAAGCAAATGGAGTGGTAGGTGAGAGAAGGCCCAGAACTTCTAGGCAAGGATGGGCATAGGAAGGCCAGGCAGAAACAGGAAGGCCTAGGCAAGGCTAGGTTTCCCTGGAGGAAAGCAGTCAAGTGTGGGCAGGTCAAGTGTGGGCGTAGGCACTGGAGGGAGTGCAAGGCTAGGGAGGCAAGGCAGGGCAAGGCAAGGAAACTTTTGGGTCACCAAGGCAAGACAAATGAGAGGTACATTCAAAGACTGCTGGTACACAAAAGGGGCTAGGACAGACTTCTCTGGCTGGCCTTGATCTCACATGGGCCATCTCTAATCTGCACCTAAAACACTTGGATTACCTGCTTTCCTTGGTATACAAAAGAACTGTCATTCTGGTCCTGAAGCGCAAAGGTGAAATGTGAATTTTATGTCCAAAATTCAAGACATGTAAGGATAGGTGCCAGAAGCAAGCTGCCAGGACAGATGGGTGTGCTTGCACGTGACCTCTTTTGGGCTTCCTCTCACATGCTCCTGAAACGCTGGAGGTACGTGAAAGCCTTGAGAGTCCTAGGAGAAGCAGGCAGGGCAAGGCAAGATGAAGAAATTCCGCAAAAAGAGGGGTATTGAATTCCAGGTGGGGGACGAGTGAGCAAGGGAATGCAAGGCAAGGGAGAGGAGAGGTTCAAAGGTAACGCCAAGAAAAGTGGTGGCTTTGCCAGGCAAGACAAAGGAGAGGCAAGCAAGGCAATGAGAGTCCTAGAAGGAGAAGGAAATGAAAGATTGGAGCTGGACAAAGGGGAAGGGAAACTGGACAAAGTGGCAAGGGGGATGGGTGGTGCAAGGCACTGGACTGGTAGGAAGGGCAAGGGAAAGACATGGATGGGTCAGGAAGGAAGAGGAAAACAATGGCCAGGAATGACAAAGAAATGCAAGGTTGGATAGGAAAGGAAAGGCAAGGCAATGTAGAGAAGGGGTAGGCCAGACAATGGGTGTCTTAAGAGGAAAAGTATGCATAGCAATGCCAAGAGAAAAGCGGTAAAGAAGTTAGCGTGGGGGATAGGTGAGTGTAGCTGAGAAAGAAAGAAAGAAAGAAAGTGCCTCATTCCAGTTTTTATGTATGTATGTGTGTGTGAAGTTTGCAGGATGTAAAGCAGAGACTTGATGGTGGAGTGAAAGGATGCTTTTGAATACACGTGGCAAGGTCCAAGCAAACTATTTGTCTTGGCACATCTGTGTCCCATAAACTTCTTAGTTTAGATTCAGACTGTAAGCGGGACAGAGAACACCCCTAAAATTACAGCTGAGCAAGAAAGCAGGTCGCATCAGCATGTTTTAAAGGAAGCAGTTTTTTTGTGTGAGAAGAAAATGGACATATGAGACTCCGGCAGTATCGACGTTCAGCTTAGAAGCAAAGTGCAATGATTCCGTACAAACTCTGAAAATGAAACGCTGCAATAAAAAGGCAATGGGACATGTCAGCGAAAGCTTTGTGGCCAAGCAGGGTGAGATGTTTGAAGCAGAACCACAGTTTGGTTTCACTAAGGATCCATCATGGTGGATTGCAAACATGTGCCAAGACAACACATATTCTGCAGCTGTTGCAGCTCTCCGCAGAAACACTAGCGCTTTCCCTTAGACTCTAAAATGCAGAGAAATGGCCTGCGCAGCGCAGAAGCTATTTGTGCTGCTTGTACACCTCTTCCAACCCCTCAGTGGAAACTATTGCGCCTGCCTTTAGACTCTGAGATCCAGAGAACACAATGGTAGAGGCAGTGGAGAATGGAAGGAGAGAGTGAAGTTTGATGAGTGAGTTTGATGTGACTTATGTGGAGCACGCAGAAAATGTAGCCCCGTACTGGTTTTTACACCTGGGGCCTATTTCTGTAAGACATTTCAGGTGGACATTTTTGATCAAGAAGCCAGAGTGAAAAAATTGACAGCGGGTCTCTCTAGGAAAGAACAAGCAGCAAGGCGTCGTGTGCCATTTAAATGCTGCTATAAGAAGGGCGTACTTTAGCAGCATCTCTCTTGACACTTCTATCTGTGTAATCTCTAGCTGCTTGGACACAGCCACACTGAAAATAATTGTACTGCAAATACCAAGTTACACAGGGAAAAAGGGTAGGTCAGCAAATGCCTTCTGTCCTGGCACATCTCTCAGTCAGAACTCCAGCTGAAAAATTTTGCTGTAATGATGGACTTTGCCACCTTGAGAGAATTTATATAGTTGGGAAGAAGCATTCAAAGCCCTAGTGCATTTCGTCTATTTTACGGACTGCAAGGGCACTATAAAGGCCAGCACTAGCTTTTTGTTGGACTTTTTCTTTTTGAGTAGCTGCTGGACGTTTTGAAGCGGTTTGGGATCTGCTAGAGTGCAAGGTAATACATAGAGTTTGAGGAAAGTGATATACACATTTTATATCTCCAGGGAGGTGGATGCAGTTCAGTGTGTGCGAGTTACATGTTGAGCAGCTGATCACACAGAAAAGAAGAGGCTGCGCTGCAATTGCCTTTTCATTTGCAGCTTATAAACTGCACAGCCCACAATGAAACAATTCCACTTCCTTCTGTGCTACATACAGGATCACATTCTCTCAGTCTCTAAGAGCCAGGACCCCCAGCGGAGCTCTTCCCTGCGCTGCTCCTACACCAATGAGGCCGGAGCCGCAAACAGCTTGGCTTTTTCCCTGGCACCGTCTGCCAGCGCTCATCAAAATAACCACACGATGGCGCTGTCGACTAACAAAAGAAGGAAACGCACCGAGGCCAGCTCCAAAGGACAGAGCCCAGTTGGAAACGTCCCTGCTCTCAAATTAACTGTGCCAGGAAAAAAAGACTTTGCTGATCTTCCCCCTCCAAGTGTGCAAACACTTTTGCACCACACTCAAAGGGCAACACGAAATCCTCTGCCCTAACAAACATTTTCACTCTCGCAGAGTCCGGTAACAAACTCAAAGACATCCGCTCAACAAATGTGCCAGCGGAGAGAGAAAGTTCTTTGCTGCCTACAATTTCAACTTCACCCATCAAACAATGAACACACACCCTGCTATTGGCACTTTTCTTTTCAGCTCTACGCTCCTAAGCTTTCAGTCTCAGAGTCAAGATCCAAGCAGCATGGCAACAGGGACTACTCACACACTAAAGCTACAAGGACAAAAAGCTCAACAACTTGGTGTCTAGATTCCCACTGTCAGTTCAACAGCTCTAACCCACAGGGAAACCTCTTGGGAAAAACCTTTAAATTCACTGAGACCACCCAAAGTGCCCATCCAAACTTAATTTCTTTGCCAAAGAGAAGAACAAGAAGCTTATTTCAAGAGAAATGGCATCCCCTCCTCCAAAATCCAAAACATCCAGTGACTGATCCCATACAATGGTGTCAGAACACTCTTACTAGAGGCAGACAGCCTTCCAAAGATGGATACTGACTCAATGACTGTACAAATTGAGGGAGTGCTTCCAAATATGCCGGCACAAGAAGCTGCTGTCGTCCTTGAGCTGCGCGACACAGCTTCTTATCTGCACCTCCAACTCTGGGGCTACGTGCTTTCCTTCCCATGAGAAAGCATTGCCATTCTCCTTCAGGAACTTACCAAGCCAAACTGTATGCCATGTCCTGTACTATGTCCAACAATGGCTCCTGCACAGAAGGGTCTACGACATAAATATCTCTCTGGACTATACCTCCTCATGGTACCTTTAACGCCTGCCCTATTACATTGTCACTATATCTTTTACTTGCCAAGGAAAGGCACTCAGAGTCACTTGGCCTTGCCTTGCCTTTGATGCTGTGGCTAGTCTACTCTTGTTTTGCTTGCTTGCTTATGTGTGCCTTGCCTGGCAAGACCTAGAAAGACCTTCCTTGCTTTGCTTTGCCTTGCCTACCGCTCTTTGCAATGCAAACCAAGTGTAGGCGCAATTGTAGGCAAGTCAAGGGAGAAGCTGACAAGGCTGGAGCCATGAGGGGCAAGCAAATGGAGTGGTAGGTGAGAGAAGGCCCAGAACTTCTAGGCAAAGATGGGCATAGGAAGGCCAGGCAGAAACAGGAAGGCCTAGGCAAGGCTAGGTTTCCCTGGAGGAAAGCAGTCAAGTGTGGGCAGGTCAAGTGTGGGTGTAGGCACTGGAGGGAGTGCAAGGCTAGGGAGGCAAGGCAGGGCAAGGCAAGGAAACTTTTGGGTCACCAAGGCAAGACAAATGAGAGGTACATTCAAAGACTGCTGGTACACAAAAGGGGCTAGGACAGACTTCTCTGGCTGGCCTTGATCTCACATGGGCCATCTCTAATCTGCACCTAAAACACTTGGATTACCTGCTTTCCTTGGTATACAAAAGAACTGTCATTCTGGTCCTGAAGCGCAAAGGTGAAATGTGAATTTTATGTCCAAAATTCAAGACATGTAAGGATAGGTGCCAGAAGCAAGCTGCCAGGACAGATGGGTGTGCTTGCATGTGACCTCTTTTGGGCTTCCTCTCACATGCTCCTGAAACGCTGGAGGTACGTGAAAGCCTTGAGAGTCCTAGGAGAAGCAGGCAGGGCAAGGCAAGATGAAGAAATGCAGCAAAAAGAGGGGTATTGAATTCCAGGTGGGGGACGAGTGAGCAAGGGAATGCAAGGCAAGGGAGAGGAGAGGTTCAAAGGTAACGCCAAGAAAAGTGGTGGCTTTGCCAGGCAAGACAAAGGAGAGGCAAGCAAGGCAATGAGAGTCCTAGAAGGAGAAGGAAATGAAAGATTGGAGCTGGACAAAGGGGAAGGGAAACTGGACAAAGTGGCAAGGGGGATGGGTGGTGCAAGGCACTGGACTGGTAGGAAGGGCAAGGGAAAGACATGGATGGGTCAGGAAGGAAGAGGAAAACAATGGCCAGGAATGACAAAGAAATGCAAGGTTGGATAGGAAAGGAAAGGCAAGGCAATGTAGGGAAGGGGTAGGCCAGACAATGGGTGTCTTAAGAGGAAAAGTATGCATAGCAATGCCAAGAGAAAAGCGGTAAAGAAGTTAGCGTGGGGGATAGGTGAGTGTAGCTGAGAAAGAAAGAAAGAAAGAAAGTGCCTCATTCCAGTTTTTATGTATGTATGTGTGTGTGAAGTTTGCAGGATGTAAAGCAGAGACTTGATGGTGGAGTGAAAGGATGCTTTTGAATACACGTGGCAAGGTCCAAGCAAACTATTTGTCTTGGCACATCTGTGTCCCATAAACTTCTTAGTTTAGATTCAGACTGTAAGCGGGACAGAGAACACCCCTAAAATTACAGCTGAGCAAGAAAGCAGGTCGCATCAGCATGTTTTAAAGGAAGCAGTTTTTTTGTGTGAGAAGAAAATGGACATATGAGACTCCGGCAGTATCGACGTTCAGCTTAGAAGCAAAGTGCAATGATTCCGTACAAACTCTGAAAATGAAACGCATCAATAAAAAGGCAATGGGACATGTCAGCGAAAGCTTTGTGGCCAAGCAGGGTGAGATGTTTGAAGCAGAACCACAGTTTGGTTTCACTAAGGATCCATCATGGTGGATTGCAAACATGTGCCAAGACAACACATATTCTGCAGCTGTTGCAGCTCTCCGCAGAAACACTAGCGCTTTCCCTTAGACTCTAAAATGCAGAGAAATGGCCTGCGCAGCGCAGAAGCTATTTGTGCTGCTTGTACACCTCTTCCAACCCCTCAGTGGAAACTATTGCGCCTGCCTTTAGACTCTGAGATCCAGAGAACACAATGGTAGAGGCAGTGGAGAATGGAAGGAGAGAGTGAAGTTTGATGAGTGAGTTTGATGTGACTTATGTGGAGCACGCAGAAAATGTAGCCCCGTACTGGTTTTTACACCTGGGGCCTATTTCTGTAAGACATTTCAGGTGGACATTTTTGATCAAGAAGCCAGAGTGAAAAAATTGACAGCGGGTCTCTCTAGGAAAGAACAAGCAGCAAGGCGTCGTGTGCCATTTAAATGCTGCTATAAGAAGGGCGTACTTTAGCAGCATCTCTCTTGACACTTCTATCTGTGTAATCTCTAGCTGCTTGGACACAGCCACACTGAAAATAATTGTACTGCAAATACCAAGTTACACAGGGAAAAAGGGTAGGTCAGCAAATGCCTTCTGTCCTGGCACATCTCTCGGTCAGAACTCCAGCTGAAAAATTTTGCTGTAATGATGGACTTTGCCACCTGGAGAGAATTTATATAGTTGGGAAGAAGCATTCAAAGCCCTAGTGCATTTCGTCTATTTTACGGACTGCAAGGGCACTATAAAGGCCAGCACTAGCTTTTTGTTGGACTTTTTCTTTTTGAGTAGCTGCTGGATGTTTTGAAGCGGTTTGGGATCTGCTAGAGCGCAAGGTAATACATAGAGTTTGAGGAAAGTGATATACACATTTTATATCTCCAGGGAGGTGGATGCAGTTCAGTGTGTGCGAGTTACATGTTGAGCAGCTGATCACACAGAAAAGAAGAGGCTGCGCTGCAATTGCCTTTTCATTTGCAGCTTATAAACTGCACAGCCCACAATGAAACAATTCCACTTCCTTCTGTGCTACATACAGGATCACATTCTCTCAGTCTCTAAGAGCCAGGACCCCCAGCGGAGCTCTTCCCTGCGCTGCTCCTACACCAATGAGGCCGGAGCCGCAAACAGCTTGGCTTTTTCCCTGGCACCGTCTGCCAGCGCTCATCAAAATAACCACACGATGGCGCTGTCGACTAACAAAAGAAGGAAACGCACCGAGGCCAGCTCCAAAGGACAGAGCCCAGTTGGAAACGTCCCTGCTCTCAAATTAACTGTGCCAGGAAAAAAAGACTTTGCTGATCTTCCCCCTCCAAGTGTGCAAACACTTTTGCACCACACTCAAAGGGCAACACGAAATCTTCTGCCCTAACAAACATTTTCACTCTCGCAGAGTCCGGTAACAAACTCAAAGACATCCGCTCAACAAATGTGCCAGCGGAGAGAGAAAGTTCTTTGCTGCCTACAATTTCAACTTCACCCATCAAACAATGAACACACACCCTGCTATTGGCACTTTTCTTTTCAGCTCTACGCTCCTAAGCTTTCAGTCTCAGAGTCAAGATCCAAGCAGCATGGCAACAGGGACTACTCACACACTAAAGCTACAAGGACAAAAAGCTCAACAACTTGGTGTCTAGATTCCCACTGTCAGTTCAACAGCTCTAACCCACAGGGAAACCTCTTGGGAAAAACCTTTAAATTCACTGAGACCACCCAAAGTGCCCATCCAAACTTAATTTCTTTGCCAAAGAGAAGAACAAGAAGCTCATTTCAAGAGAAAGGGCATCCCCTCCTCCAAAATCCAAAACATCCAGTGACTGATCCCATACAATGGTGTCAGAACACTCTTACTAGAGGCAGACAGCCTTCCAAAGATGGATACTGACTCAATGACTGTACAAATTGAGGGAGTGCTTCCAAATATGCCGGCACAAGAAGCTGCTGTCGTCCTTGAGCTGCGCGACACAGCTTCTTATCTGCACCTCCAACTCTGGGGCTACGTGCTTTCCTTCCCATGAGAAAGCATTGCCATTCTCCTTCAGGAACTTACCAAGCCAAACTGTATGCCATGTCCTGTACTATGTCCAACAATGGCTCCTGCACAGAAGGGTCTACGACATAAATATCTCTCTGGACTATACCTCCTCATGGTACCTTTAACGCCTGCCCTATTACATTGTCACTATATCTTTTACTTGCCAAGGAAAGGCACTCAGAGTCACTTGGCCTTGCCTTGCCTTTGATGCTGTGGCTAGTCTACTCTTGTTTTGCTTGCTTGCTTATGTGTGCCTTGCCTGGCAAGACCTAGAAAGACCTTCCTTGCTTTGCTTTGCCTTGCCTACCGCTCTTTGCAATGCAAACCAAGTGTAGGCGCAATTGTAGGCAAGTCAAGGGAGAAGCTGACAAGGCTGGAGCCATGAGGGGCAAGCAAATGGAGTGGTAGGTGAGAGAAGGCCCAGAACTTCTAGGCAAGGATGGGCATAGGAAGGCCAGGCAGAAACAGGAAGGCCTAGGCAAGGCTAGGTTTCCCTGGAGGAAAGCAGTCAAGTGTGGGCAGGTCAAGTGTGGGCGTAGGCACTGGAGGGAGTGCAAGGCTAGGGAGGCAAGGCAGGGCAAGGCAAGGAAACTTTTGGGTCACCAAGGCAAGACAAATGAGAGGTACATTCAAAGACTGCTGGTACACAAAAGGGGCTAGGACAGACTTCTCTGGCTGGCCTTGATCTCACATGGGCCATCTCTAATCTGCACCTAAAACACTTGGATTACCTGCTTTCCTTGGTATACAAAAGAACTGTCATTCTGGTCCTGAAGCGCAAAGGTGAAATGTGAATTTTATGTCCAAAATTCAAGACATGTAAGGATAGGTGCCAGAAGCAAGCTGCCAGGACAGATGGGTGTGCTTGCACGTGACCTCTTTTGGGCTTCCTCTCACATGCTCCTGAAACGCTGGAGGTACGTGAAAGCCTTGAGAGTCCTAGGAGAAGCAGGCAGGGCAAGGCAAGATGAAGAAATGCAGCAAAAAGAGGGGTATTGAATTCCAGGTGGGGGACGAGTGAGCAAGGGAATGCAAGGCAAGGGAGAGGAGAGGTTCAAAGGTAACGCCAAGAAAAGTGGTGGCTTTGCCAGGCAAGACAAAGGAGAGGCAAGCAAGGCAATGAGAGTCCTAGAAGGAGAAGGAAATGAAAGATTGGAGCTGGACAAAGGGGAAGGGAAACTGGACAAAGTGGCAAGGGGGATGGGTGGTGCAAGGCACTGGACTGGTAGGAAGGGCAAGGGAAAGACATGGATGGGTCAGGAAGGAAGAGGAAAACAATGGCCAGGAATGACAAAGAAATGCAAGGTTGGATAGGAAAGGAAAGGCAAGGCAATGTAGGGAAGGGGTAGGCCAGACAATGGGTGTCTTAAGAGGAAAAGTATGCATAGCAAGGCCAAGAGAAAAGCGGTAAAGAAGTTAGCGTGGGGAATAGGTGAGTGTAGCTGAGAAAGAAAGAAAGAAAGTGCCTCATTCCAGTATGTATGTATGTGTGTGTGAAGTTTGCAGGATGTAAAGCAGAGACTTGATGGTGGAGTGAAAGGATGCTTTTGAATACACGTGGCAAGGTCCAAGCAAACTATTTTTCTTGGTACATCTGTGTCCCATAAACTTCTTAGTTTAGATTCAGACTGTAAGCGGGACAGAGAACACCCCTAAAATTACAGCTGAGCAAGAAAGCAGGTCGCATCAGCATGTTTTAAAGGAAGCAGTTTTTTTGTGTGAGAAGAAAATGGACATATGAGACTCCGGCAGTATCGACGTTCAGCTTAGAAGCAAAGTGCAATGATTCCGTACAAACTCTGAAAATGAAACGCTGCAATAAAAAGGCAATGGGACATGTCAGCGAAAGCTTTGTGGCCAAGCAGGGTGAGATGTTTGAAGCAGAACCACAGTTTGGTTTCACTAAGGATCCATCATGGTGGATTGCAAACATGTGCCAAGACAACACATATTCTGCAGCTGTTGCAGCTCTTTGCGGGAACACTAGCGCTTTCCCTTAGGCTCTAAAATGCAGAGAAATGGCCTGCGCAGCGCAGAAGCTATTTGTGCTGCTTGTACACCTCTTCCAACCCCTCAGTGGAAACTATTGCGCCTGCCTTTAGACTCTGAGATCCAGAGAACACAATGGTAGAGGCAGTGGAGAATGGAAGGAGAGAGTGAAGTTTGATGAGTGAGTTTGATGTGACTTATGTGGAGCACGCAGAAAATGTAGCCCCGTACTGGTTTTTACACCTGGAGCCTATTTCTGTAAGACACTTCAGGTGGACATTTTTGATCAAGAAGCCAGAGTGAAATAATTGACAGCAGGTCTCTCTGGGAAAGAAAAAAAAGCAAGGCGTCGTGTGCCATTTAAATGCTGCTATAAGAAGGGCGTACTTTAGCAGCATCTCTCTTGACACTTCTATCTGTGTAATCTCTAGCTGCTTGGACACAGTGACACTGAAAATAATTGTACTGCAAATACCAAGTTACACAGGGAAAAAGGGTAGGTCAGCAAATGCCTTCTGTCCTGGCACATCTCTCAGTCAGAACTCCAGCTGAAAAATTTTGCTGTAATGATGGACTTTGCCACTTGGAGAGAATTTATATAGTTGGGAAGAAGCATTCAAAGCCCTAGTGCATTTCATCTATTTTACGGACTGCAAAGGCACTCTAAAGGCCAGCACTAGCTTTTTGTTGGACTTTTTCTTTTTGAGTAGCTGCTGGACGTTTTGAAGCGGTTTGGGATCTGCTAGAGTGCAAGGTAATACATAGAGTTTGAGGAAAGTGATATACACATTTTATATCTCCAGGGAGGTGGATGCAGTTCAGTGTGTGCGAGTTACATGTTGAGCAGCTGATCACACAGAAAAGAAGAGGCTGCGCTGCAATTGCCTTTTCATTTGCAGCTTATAAACTGCACAGCCCACAATGAAACAATTCCACTTCCTTCTGTGCTACATACAGGATCACATTCTCTCAGTCTCTAAGAGCCAGGACCCCCAGCGGAGCTCTTCCCTGCGCTGCTCCTACACCAATGAGGCCGGAGCCGCAAACAGCTTGGCTTTTTCCCTGGCACCGTCTGCCAGCGCTCATCAAAATAACCACACGATGGCGCTGTCGACTAACAAAAGAAGGAAACGCACCGAGGCCAGCTCCAAAGGACAGAGCCCAGTTGGAAACGTCCCTGCTCTCAAATTAACTGTGCCAGGACAAAAAGACTTTGCTGATCTTCCCCCTCCAAGTGTGCAAACACTTTTGCACCACACTCAAAGGGCAACATGAAATCCTCTGCCCTAACAAACATTTTCACTCTCGCAGAGTCCGGTAACAAACTCAAAGACATCCGCTCAACAAATGTGCCAGCGGAGAGAGAAAGTTCTTTGCTGCCTACAATTTCAACTTCACCCATCAAACAATGAACACACACCCTGCTATTGGCACTTTTCTTTTCAGCTCTACGCTCCTAAGCTTTCAGTCTCAGAGTCAAGATCCAAGCAGCATGGCAACAGGGACTACTCACACACTAAAGCTACAAGGACAAAAAGCTCAACAACTTGGTGTCTAGATTCCCACTGTCAGTTCAACAGCTCTAACCCACAGGGAAACCTCTTGGGAAAAACCTTTAAATTCACTGAGACCACCCAAAGTGCCCATCCAAACTTAATTTCTTTGCCAAAGAGAAGAACAAGAAGCTCATTTCAAGAGAAAGGGCATCCCCTCCTCCAAAATCCAAAACATCCAGTGACTGATCCCATACAATGGTGTCAGAACACTCTTACTAGAGGCAGACAGCCTTCCAAAGATGGATACTGACTCAATGACTGTACAAATTGAGGGAGTGCTTCCAAATATGCCGGCACAAGAAGCTGCTGTCGTCCTTGAGCTGCGCGACACAGCTTCTTATCTGCACCTCCAACTCTGGGGCTACGTGCTTTCCTTCCCATGTGTCGTGGTTTTGAACTAGTAATTAACAAAAAGGGGAAAAAGAATTATTTATTTCTTGCTGTGAGATATGGATTAAAATAAGAGCAAACCAGGTATAAAACTTAAAAGGAATAAAGAAAAGTTTATTGACAAACTACAAGAATTAGAACACCAGAATAAACTTTTAGAAAAAACCTTTTCATTTCTCACTGCTCACTATTCTTTCGTTCACATGACAACAGAGATAAAAACTTTATAATTTTGATGGTTTAAACAGTTCTAGTTTTCTTATAGTCTTTTCCTCAGTTTCTGTAGAGAAACAGAAGTTCTTTTCTGTTAATTTATGGAGTTTGTCACAAGAAAACTATTTTTGTTATAGTTTTTCGTTTCTCTGATATCAGTTGTTCAGAGTTACTGTTATTAAAGCCCACCCCTCCCATTCCACATCACTCTGAAAATGTGTTATGGGTCATGAGTTTGAAGATAGCATTTTTAAGGATAAGTTAGTCAAAGGCAAAAAAGTATTCTTCATCTGCTTCTGTGAGCTTCACTAAGAAACAGTTTTTCTCATTGCCTCTCAAGGCTTCAAATTTCTCAGCACTTCACTATACCACAATTACTTCACTTTTTACTCAAATTTACACTTTGAACACCTTATTCCTCTCCATACTCTATTATGAATTAAAGGGGTTTTTTTCAAGACTTTATTGTCCATCTCCATAGTTTTAACAGAAAGATATTTCAGCTTAATTAAAGCATCTTCTTAATTCTCTACCTTTCTTGAAGTCTCTTTTCTTTCTTGCCACTAGTAGTTTATAAAGTCTCTTTTCATGTTGATTACTCTCTTTTTCTCTCTCTGGATGAAAATATTAATTCGCAAGTTTCATCTGGATAAGAAAGAGTTAAAATCTTGCCCAGGCTTTTGTAGATAGTTCTGTGATCTCTGCCGGAGCAGCAGCTGGAGCTGTCTTCGATAGAAGATTCTTCATGGCTGCTCTGCAGTGTGGTTACTGTCTCAGCCTGCTGCAGGTCCAGAGCTTTTCTTCTTTACTCGGCAGTTTTCTAGTAAATTCTATCACAGCAAAACCTGCAGCTATGCCAGGAACCGGCCTGGCCCGGCTCAGCCCGGGGCAAGCCCCCCGCCGGTCCCCATCTCCCGGCCGAGAGAACGACAGGCCCAGCCCGGCCCCCCAACGAGGCCGCATGGCCTGGGCAGGGAACGGGAGGCTTGGAGCTCCGCCACCCTTCACAGCCAAGAAACAAAGAGCACCACAGACTTCTGGTTGGACACTCTAAGGTGGGGTTCACAAGTTGATTCTACTTTTCAATGGCTAAAACTGCTGTCAATTCTCAGCAATGACCGATAATTGGTCAAGAGAAAAGACTCCCAGGAGACCTCAGCAACTTTAACTTTCTTAAAGGTAAACTAACCCCATGGCACCATGAGAAAGCATTGCCATTCTCCTTCAGGAACTTACCAAGCCAAGCTGTATGCCATGTCCTGTACTATGTCCAACAATGGCTCCTGCACAGAAGGGTCTACGACATAAATATCTCGCTGGACTATATCTCCTCATGGTACCTTTAACGCTTGCCCTATTACATTGTCACTATATCTTTTACTTGCCAAGGAAAGGCACTCAGAGTCACTTGGCCTTGCCTTGCCTTTGATGCTGTGGCTAGTCTACTCTTGTTTTGCTTGCTTGCTTATGTGTGCCTTGCCTGGCAAGACCTAGAAAGACCTTCCTTGCTTTGCTTTGCCTTGCCTACCGCTCTTTGCAATGCAAACCAAGTGTAGGCGCAATTGTAGGCAAGTCAAGGGAGAGGCTGACAAGGCTGGAGCCATGAGGGGCAAGCAAATGGAGTGGTAGGTGAGAGAAGGCCCAGAACTTCTAGGCAAGGATGGGCACAGGAAGGCCAGGCAGAAACAGGAAGGCCTAGGCAAGGCTAGGTTTCCCCGGAAGAAAGCAGTAGGCAGGTCAAGTGTGGGCATAGGCACTGGAGGCAGTGCAAGGCTAGGGAGGCAAGGCAGGGCAAGGCAAGGAAACTTTTGGGTCACCAAGGCAAGACAAATGAGAGGTACATTCAAAGACTGCTGGTACACAAAAGGGGCTAGGACAGACTTCTCTGGCTGGCCTTGATCTCACATGGGCCATCTCTAATCTGCACCTAAAACACTTGGATTACCTGCTTTCCTTGGTATACAAAAGAACTGTCATTCTGGTCCTGAAGCGCAAAGGTGAAATGTGAATTTTATGTCCAAAATTCAAGACATGTAAGGATAGGTGCCAGAAGCAAGCTGCCAGGACAGATGGGTGTGCTTGCACGTGACCTCTTTTGGGCTTCCTCTCACATGCTCCTGAAACGCTGGAGGTACGTGAAAGCCTTGAGAGTCCTAGGAGAAGCAGGCAGGGCAAGGCAAGATGAAGAAATGCCGCAAAAAGAGGGGTATTGAATTCCAGGTGGGGGACGAGTGAGCAAGGTAATGCAAGGCAAGGGAGAGGAAAGGTTCAAAGGTAACGCCAAGAAAAGTGGTGGCTTTGCCAGGCAAGACAAAGGAGAGGCAAGCAAGGCAATGAGAGTCCTAGAAGGAGAAGGAAATGAAAGATTGGAGCTGGACAAAGGGGAAGGGAAACTGGACAAAGTGGCAAGGGGGATGGGTGGTGCAAGGCACTGGACTGGTAGGAAGGGCAAGGGAAAGACATGGATGGGTCAGGAAGGAAGAGGAAAACAATGGCCAGGAATGACAAAGAAATGCAAGGTTGGATAGGAAAGGAAAGGCAAGGCAATGTAGGGAAGGGGTAGGCCAGACAATGGGTGTCTTAAGAGGAAAAGTATGCATAGCAAGGCCAAGAGAAAAGCGGTAAAGATGTTAGCGTGGGGGATAGGTGAGTGTAGCTGAGAAAGAAAGAAAGAAAGTGCCTCATTCCAGTATGTATGTATGTGTGTGTGAAGTTTGCAGGATGTAAAGCAGAAGAAAGCAGTGACTTGATGGTGGAGTGAAAGGATGCTTTTGAATACACGTGGCAAGGTCCAAGCAAACTATTTGTCTTGGCACATTTGTGTCCCATAAACTTCTTAGTTTAGATTCAGACTGTAAGCGGGACAGAGAACACCCCTAAAATTACAGCTGAGCAAGAAAGCAGGTCGCATCAGCATGTTTTAAAGGAAGCAGTTTTTTTGTGCGAGAAGAAAATAGACATATGAGACTCCAGCAGTATCGACGTTCAGCTTAGAAGCAAAGTGCAATGATTCCGTACAAACTCTGAAAATGAAACGCGGCAATAAAAAGGCAATGGGACATGTCAGCGAAAGCTTTGTGGCCAAGCAGGGTGAGATGTTTGAAGCAGAACCACAGTTTGGTTTCACTAAGGATCCATCATGGTGGATTGCAAACATGTGCCAAGACAACACATATTCTGCAGCTGTTGCAGCTCTCCGCAGAAACACTAGCGCTTTCCCTTAGACTCTAAAATGCAGAGAAATGGCCTGCGCAGCGCAGAAGCTATTTGTGCTGCTTGTACACCTCTTCCAACCCCTCAGTGGAAACTATTGCGCCTGCCTTTAGACTCTGAGATCCAGAGAACACAATGGTAGAGGCAGTGGAGAATGGAAGGAGAGAGTGAAGTTTGATGAGTGAGTTTGATGTGACTTATGTGGAGCACGCAGAAAATGTAGCCCCGTACTGGTTTTTACACCTGGAGCCTATTTCTGTAAGACATTTCAGGTGGACATTTTTGATCAAGAAGCCAGAGTGAAAAAATTGACAGCGGGTCTCTCTAGCAAAGAAAAAGCAGCAAGGCGTCGTGTGCTGTTGCAGCCTGCAACCTCAGGATCTCGTCCAGGGAAGCAGCAGGATTCTGGGGACCAGCATGAAACACCAACGAGACGGGCTCCCGTTCATGAAACCATTTATTCAGCATGAGAACAAACTCAGGTCCAGAACAGAGAGCCCCGAACAGAGGCACAGCAGGGGTTTTTGAGGGACAGAACCGAGGGTTTACACCTTTGAGGGTGGAGTTCAGGGTCAGGGACCATTAGAAACACAGCAAGGGAGAACCCCCCAGGGACTCAAACCCAATCAGAACTCCTGGGCCGCCCTTCACAAGGGGTTTGGGGTGGGACAATGTAACTCTTTGTCTCCCTGAGGCCGCTGCAACATCTGCTCCTTTTTTTTTTTTTTTTTTTTTTTCTTTCAAATTTTAATTAGGAGCTTAAAACGTTTCCAAACATACACCTTAAAATCTCACCTCTTCCACAGAGCACCCACTTTGCTTTGTGGGACACCAATAGCTCAATAACAAAACACATTAAGCAAACAGAAAAAACAAAATTGAAAACAAACACTTAAATCTCGGACTACGCCGGGCAAATTAAACGGTGATGGTACTTAATGCAAACATAATTTTTTTTTTTTGTTCAGTCTCTTCCACTTTAGGATTCTCTGTTAGGAAGGGTGCAGCTCTTAGATCTCCTCTCACGAGGTGCAGAATTCTTCGATCTCCAGCTTCGGCTCCGGCTCCCATGTGGGCGTCACCGCTTTAGATGATCTCAGTGTAACACTGGCTTTCGGAGCTCGGTTACAGTTTCGATTTCCCCAGAGGAGGTGTTGCCCACCATGGAGAAGGCACAGCCCCCAGGGGTGGAGCACCGAAAAAAGGGATGGGGCCAAGCAGGAGTTACTGGGAGGTTCGGGAAGGGAAGGTTTGGGACCGGAAAAGAAGGAGCAAGGCGGGAAACAAGGGATCCCAGACCGCGTGGCCGGCGCCATCTTGGGATGGGGGGGGAGGCTGGGACAGGCTTTCCCGGACAGGGAACGGGAATATGGAAAGACAGGGGGTGAAGGAGGACACGGAACGGCGGGCAGACGGCAGCAACCCCGAGCCATCTTAGCTTTTTTCACCCTTTGTCCTGCCCTTAGGAACAGAGGAAAGGGGAAGGTACAGGGAGGTATACACCAAAAAAGGAACTCCACAGAAGACAAAAACAGTCCACCGGAAGATCCATACCGTCCATAATCGTCCATAATGTTGATATAATCGTCCATAATGTTGATATAATCGTCCATAATCGTCCATAGTGTTAATAGAATCGTCCATAATGTTGATATCGTCCATAATATGTCTCGTTGGGTGATGTTAGGTGCTTGTCCCAGCGTCTGGTCTCCGCTCCCACACCTCCGTAATCCCTTTTCTTCCCCCATGCCCGAGGCACTCCCAACCCAGTCTCCCTGCCAGGTACTCTCGAGTCCTCCTTTCCAAGGCGGGGGTCTCGCCGGCTCTCAAGCCATCAGCCGGGGACTTACGAGGTGTCCATGGAGCCGGGTCCTGCTGTTCTCCTGGTGCTTCGCTGGATGCCACGCATTCTCTCACCATTTGTTGCAGCCTGCAACCTCAGGATCTCGTCCAGGGAAGCAGCAGGATTCTGGGGACCAGCATGAAACACCAACGAGACGGGCTCCCGTTCATGAAACCATTTATTCAGCATGAGAACAAACTCAGGTCCAGAACAGAGAGCCCCGAACAGAGGCACAGCAGGGGTTTTTGAGGGACAGAACCGAGGGTTTACACCTTTGAGGGTGGAGTTCAGGGTCAGGGACCATTAGAAACACAGCAAGGGAGAACCCCCCAGGGACTCAAACCCAATCAGAACTCCTGGGCCGCCCTTCACAAGGGGTTTGGGGTGGGACAATGTAACTCTTTGTCTCCCTGAGGCCGCTGCAACATGTGTGCCATTTAAATGCTGCTATAAGAAGGGCGTACTTTAGCAGCATCTCTCTTGACACTTCTATCTGTGTAATCTCTAGCTGCTTGGACACAGCGACACTGAAAATAATTGTACTGCAAATACCAAGTTACACAGGGAAAAAGGGTAGGTCAGCAAATGCCTTCTGTCCTGGCACATCTCTCAGTCAGAACTCCAGCTGAAAAATTTTGCTGTAATGATGGACTTTGCCACTTGGAGAGAATTTATATAGTTGGGAAGAAGCATTCAAAGCCCTAGTGCATTTTGTCTATTTTACGGACTGCAAAGGCACTATAAAGGCCAGCACTAGCTTTTTGTTGGACTTTTTCTTTTTGAGTAGCTGCTGGACGTTTTGAAGCGGTTTGGGATCTGCTAGAGTGCAAGGTAATACATAGAGCTTGAGGAAAGTGATATACACATTTTATATCTCCAGGGAGGTGGATGCAGTTCAGTGTGCGAGTTACATGTTGAGCAGCTGATCACACAGAAAAGAAGAGGCTGTGCTGCAATTGCCTTTTCATTTGCAGCTTATAAACTGCACAGCCCACAATGAAACAATTCCACTTCCTTCTGTGCTACATACAGGATCACATTCTCTCAGTCTCTAAGAGCCAGGACCCCCAGCGGAGCTCTTCCCTGCGCTGCTCCTACACCAATGAGGCTGGAGCCGCAAACAGCTTGGCTTTTTCCCTGGCACCGTCTGCCAGCGCTCATCAAAATAACCACACGATGGCGCTGTCGACTAACAAAAGAAGGAAACGCACCGAGGCCAGCTCCAAAGGACAGAGCCGAGTTGGAAACGTCCCTGCTCTCAAATTAACTGTGCCAGGAAAAAAAGACTTTGCTGATCTTCCCCCTCCAAGTGTGCAAACACTTTTGCACCACACTCAAAGGGCAACACGAAATCCTCTGCCCTAACAAACATTTTCACTCTCGCAGAGTCCGGTAACAAACTCAAAGACATCCGCTCAACAAATGTGCCAGCGGAGAGAGAAAGTTCTTTGCTGCCTACAATTTCAGCTTCACCCATCAAACAATGAACACACACCCTGCTATTGGCACTTTTCTTTTCTGCTCTACTCTCCTAAGCTTTCAGTCTCAGAGTCAAGATCCAAGCAGCATGGCAACAGGGACTACTCACACACTAAAGCTACAAGGACAAAAAGCTCAACAACTTGCTGTCTAGATTCCCACTGTCAGTTCAACAGCTCTAACCCACAGGGAAACCTCTTGGGAAAAACCTTTAAATTCACTGAGACCACCCAAAGTGCCCATCCAAACTTAATTTCTTTGCCAAAGAGAAGAACAAGAAGCTCATTTCAAGAGAAAGGGCATCCCCTCCTCCAAAATCCAAAACATCCAGTGACTGATCCCATACAATGGTGTCAGAACACTCTTACTAGAGGCAGACAGCCTTCCAAAGATGGATACTGACTCAATGACTGTACAAATTGAGGGAGTGCTTCCAAATATGCCGGCACAAGAAGCTGCTGTCGTCCTTGAGCTGCGCGACACAGCTTCTTATCTGCACCTCCAACTCTGGGGCTACGTGCTTTCCTTCCCATGAGAAAGCATTGCCATTCTCCTTCAGGAACTTACCAAGCCAAACTGTATGCCATGTCCTGTACTATGTCCAACAATGGCTCCTGCACAGAAGGGTCAATGACATAAATATCTTGCTGGACTATACCTCCTCATGGTACCTTTAACGCCTGCCCTATTACATTGTCACTATATCTTTTACTTGCCAAGGAAAGGCACTCAGAGTCACTTGGCCTTGCCTTGCCTTTGATGCTGTGGCTAGTCTACTCTTGTTTTGCTTGCTTGCTTATGTGTGCCTTGCCTGGCAAGACCTAGAAAGACCTTCCTTGCTTTGCTTTGCCTTGCCTACCGCTCTTTGCAATGCAAACCAAGTGTAGGCGCAATTGTAGGCAAGTCAAGGGAGAAGCTGACAAGGCTGGAGCCATGAGGGGCAAGCAAATGGAGTGGTAGGTGAGAGAAGGCCCAGAACTTCTAGGCAAGGATGGGCATAGGAAGGCCAGGCAGAAACAGGAAGGGTTAGGCAAGGCTAGGTTTCCCTGGAGGAAAGCAGTAGGCAGGTCAAGTGTGGGCATAGGCACTGGAGGGAGTGCAAGGCTAGGGAGGCAAGGCAGGGCAAGGCAAGGAAACTTTTGGGTCACCAAGGCAAGACAAATGAGAGGTACATTCAAAGACTGCTGGTACACAAAAGGGGCTAGGACAGACTTCTCTGGCTGGCCTTGATCTCACATGGGCCATCTCTAATCTGCACCTAAAACACTTGGATTACCTGCTTTCCTTGGTATACAAAAGAACTGTCATTCTGGTCCTGAAGCGCAAAGGTGAAATGTGAATTTTATGTCCAAAATTCAAGACATGTAAGGATAGGTGCCAGAAGCAAGCTGCCAGGACAGATGGGTGTGCTTGCACGTGACCTCTTTTGGGCTTCCTCTCACATGCTCCTGAAACGCTGGAGGTACGTGAAAGCCTTGAGAGTCCTAGGAGAAGCAGGCAGGGCAAGGCAAGATGAAGAAATGCCGCAAAAAGAGGGGTATTGAATTCCAGGTGGGGGACGAGTGAGCAAGGGAATGCAAGGCAAGGGAGAGGAGAGGTTCAAAGGTAACGCCAAGAAAAGTGGTGGCTTTGCCAGGCAAGACAAAGGAGAGGCAAGCAAGGCAATGAGAGTCCTAGAAGGAGAAGGAAATGAAAGATTGGAGCTGGACAAAGGGGAAGGGAAACTGGACAAAGTGGCAAGGGGGATGGGTGGTTCAAGGCACTGGACTGGTAGGAAGGGCAAGGGAAAGACATGGATGGGTCAGGAAGGAAGAGGAAAACAATGGCCAGGAATGACAAAGAAATGCAAGGTTGGATAGGAAAGGAAAGGCAAGGCAATGTAGGGAAGGGGTAGGCCAGGCAATGGGTGTCTTAAGAGAAAAAGTATGCATAGCAAGGCCAAGAGAAAAGCGGTAAAGAAGTTAGCGTGGGGGATAGGTGAGTGTAGCTTAGAAAGAAAGAAAGAAAATGCCTCATTCCAGTATGTATGTATGTATGTGTGTGTGAAGTTTGCAGGATGTAAAGCAGAGACTTGATGGTGGAGTGAAAGGATGCTCTTGAATACACGTGGCAAGGTCCAAGCAAACTATTTGTCTTGGCACATCTGTGTCCCATAAACTTCTTAGTTTAGATTCAGACTGTAAGCGGGACAGAGAACACCCCTAAAATTACAGCTGAGCAAGAAAGCAGGTCGCATCAGCATGTTTTAAAGGAAGCAGTTTTTTTGTGTGAGAAGAAAATGGACATATGAGACTCCAGCAGTATCGACGTTCTGCTTAGAAGCAAAGTGCAATGATTCCGTACAAACTCTGAAAATGAAACGCAGCAATAAAAAGGCAATGGGACATGTCAGCGAAAGCTTTGTGGCCAAGCAGGGTGAGATGTTTGAAGCAGAACCACAGTTTGGTTTCACTAAGGATCCATCATGGTGGATTGCAAACATGTGCCAAGACAACACATATTCTGCAGCTGTTGCAGCTCTCCGCAGGAACACTAGCGCTTTCCCTTAGGCTCTAAAATGCAGAGAAATGGCCTGCGCAGCGCAGAAGCTATTTGTGCTGCTTGTACACCTCTTCTAACCCCTCAGTGGAAACTATTGCGCCTGCCTTTAGACTCTGAGATCCAGAGAACACAATGGTAGAGGCAGTGGTGGAGAATGGAAGGAGAGAGTGAAGTTTGATGAGTGAGTTTGATGTGACTTATGTGGAGCACGCAGAAAATGTAGCCCCGTACTGGTTTTTACACCTGGAGCCTATTTCTGTAAGACATTTCAGGTGGACATTTTTGATCAAGAAGCCAGAGTGAAAAAATTGACAGCAGGTCTCTCTGGGAAAGAAAAAGCAGCAAGGCGTCGTGTGCCATTTAAATGCTCCTATAAGAAGGGCATACTTTAGCAGCATCTCTCTTGACACTTCTATCTGTGTAATCTCTAGCTGCTTGGACACAGCGACACTGAAAATAATTGTACTGCAAATACCAAGTTACACAG